>NC_080844.1:10233863-10536893 GCF_030435755.1 Ochotona princeps | reverse complement strand
TCCTGGGACTGGCACGGTTGTGCATCAGGTAAATCCTCTGCCCTGTGGTGCCATCATCCCATATGGGTGTTGGTTTATGTCACAGCTGCTCTACATCTGACCCAGCTCCCTGCTTATGGCGTGGAGAGGCAGCAGAGGATGGCTTAGGCACTTGGAACTCGGTAGCCATGTGGGAGACCCAGAGGAAGTTCCTGGCTCCCAACTTCTGATCCACTGAGCTCTGGGTGTTGCAACCATCTGGGGGAGTGAGCGAACAGATAGAAGACATTCTCTCTCCTCTTCTCTCTGTAAAATCTGCCTTTCAAGTAAAAATAAGTATTTTTTTTTAAAAAAACCTCACTTTCACAGGAGAGCCTCAGCGATGGGAAATTCAGTTTGCTGATGAAATTAAGCTTGCACATTAGCTGACCTTACAATAGAGATGTTATGCTAGATCATTTGGTTAGACCCAATATAATCACAAGGGGCCTTAAAGGAAGAGAACTGGGCCAGAAGAGGCCAGAAAGATGCAATGTGAGAAAGATTCAAACCACTGTTGCTGGCTTGGAAGATGGAGGAAGGGGCAATGAGCCAAGGCATGGATGCTGAAAAAGGACAGGAGATCCATTCTGTTCTGGGTCCTGCAGAAGGAGCCAGTCCTGCTGACATGCTGATTGGTAGGCCAGCAAGACTCATTTTAGGCTCTGAGTAACTCAAAATAAATAATACATACTCAGGATGTCTGTCAAAGTAGAAAAATAAAAGGCTATGGTAGCAGTATTAAGTATGTGGCTGCATTAGAATTACGGGAAAGGTCATTTCCAAGGTCTTTTCTACTAACTTTAAACTATGGTGTCTTATGTGGGGCTATGATAACAAATTACTGTAGACTGAGCAGCTGAAACTGCACTTGTCTATTTGTCTCAGTTTTGGAAGCTGTGTGACTAAGGTCAGGTGTTGCAGAATCAATGTCTGGGAGGGCCTGTGTCCTGGGGAACACGTGGCTGTGGATGCTCACCTTTTGAAGAGCAAACAGATCCCTCTTCTCATAAAGATGATGATCCCATCATGAGGGCTCCACCTTCATGACCTTATTTAAACCTGTTTGCTTTCCTAAGGCCTCGCCTCCAAAGAGCATCATGATTTCAACACATGAGTGGGCAGGGAACATTCAGACTATAACACACAGATACTGAACATCTATTTTCATTTTACATGAAAGGCTGACAGACAGAGATAGACCCAGGGAGAGAAGGTGAAAGGGAGAGACACAGAAATCTTCCACCCTTTGGTTCACTCCCCAGAGGACAACAGATGAATCCATGATCTGGGAACTCTATCCAAGTCTCTATGTGGGTGGCAGGGACTTAGGAACTTAAGCTATTGTTACCGTCTCTCGGTGTTTGCACTAGTGGATCCTGGACTTAAACATAGGTGTTCCATTGGGGGATTTGGGGCTTCCTAGAGTTTAGGTAGTGTACCAAATGCCTATCCCATATACTTGTTTTAATAAAAAAAATACAGACTTTTCTCTGGGATGACCTTCATGTTTATCCATACACTTGTCTGCAAATCAGACACTTTCCAACTGCTCCTACTCTCCCTTCCCCGTGCACACACATTCTGAACAATCACGTTCTTAATAGTCTTTTGTTCTTTTTGTTTCTCTCCCTCCCTCACTTTCTCCCTCTTTCCTTCTCTTTTTAAAAGTTATATATTTGAAAGGCAGAATTAGAGAAAGAGAGAGAGAGAATCTTCTGTTTGGCAGCCCATCCCCAAATGGTCACAATAGCCAGGGCTGGGCTAGGTCAAAGCCAGAAACCAGTAGCTCCATTTGAGATTCCCAGAGAGGCAGCAGCGGCAGCGGTGGGTGAAACATGTGCCATCGCTTTCCCAGGCGCATTAGCAGGAAGCTGGGTCAGAAGTGGTGCAGCTGGGAATTAAGCCAGTGTTCATACCAACTGCCAGAGTTAAAGAGGCTGAACTGCTGTCCCACTTCCTAACCACAGGTGCTAGGCTGTGATCCTGTAAGATCACCCAACCCCTTGTCTTTATGCTCTAATCACCACGCTCATCTGGAAAAAAGAAACACGAGAAAGCTGGCCAAACGTTTTGACTTTTGCATTCCTCTCGCGACATCCTATACCACCTGCCTCTGACTCTTCATCTTCTGTCCTGCCCTCCCAACTCAGGGGCCAAGGTCACACTCTGGCTTTCTCAGCTGGCACCTTGTCTGTCCAGGACTGTCTGTGACACTGAGATCTTTGCTTCTCACTAATCCTACTAAGAGTTCTTGGAAGACTCATTTCTAGAAGGTCTTTCCCACATGGTTTGGACTTCTGCTGAGGAGGCATTCCATTACCAGTGGTTCCTAGGCACTGGCATTTCATGAGAACTTATTAAAATGCACATTCCTAACCTCACCCCAGGCCAGCTGCATTGGAAACCCTAGGGGTGGAGCTTGGCAATCTGTTGCACCATGCCCTTCAAGGGGATTCTGAAGCCTGCTAAAATGTGTGTGCTGCCACCAGGCTCGGGCTGCCTTTGTCCCCCTTAACTTTAGCAAAGCAGGCTTCATACCCACATGCGTCAAATCTCTAGGGAAGATGCAGACTTGTAATTAAATAAAGCAATGTTTTTGGAGGAGACAAAATTCACAAATTCCCATCTGCTGGTTCATTTCCCCAGTGCCTGCAACAGGACCTATTGGAGACCCAGGACAGGAACTGGGAAAGTAATTCAGCTCTTCCAGGTAGGTGATGGGAAATACAATGACTTGAGCCTTTGCTGCTGCCTCCCTGGGCTGTGTTAGAGTTGGAGCTGGGTATTGAATCTGGGAATTTTGATATGGGACACAAGCACCTTGACCTTTAGGCTAAACACCTGCTTCTCTGTAGGTAAGTCGCCATCTGCTCTCTTAGATTCTGTGATTGTCTATTTGGCATCCCTTAATCACAGAGCCAAACTAATAGCTGGATTCATTCACACCTCACCTACAATCCATCTTTGGTAGGCATGTGAAAATCACCTGGCAAAACCCTCCCACCCATCCCAATTCTAGACCATCCACCACCCACAAAATATTCCTTTGATTTGACTCTCACTTGTAATCCTTGTGCTGCTAATCACTCAAGCGTAGGTACTGGCTGGATGTTACTTGGGCGCTATTCAAACCAGCCGACCCCAAGTTGTTTCCCCTTTCTTGCTTGGTCTCTGTCTCACACTTCCCCTCTCTCTTGCTTCTTCTGCACATGCCCAGGTCCCCAGGGCAGGACACTGGCACAAAAGATGTCCTTCCACTGCTTCCACCTCCATTAGAATCCTGTGAGTGGAGACCGGCTGCTAATAGAAATAGCATCAATGCGACATAATGACAACCGAGGAAATGATGACAAATACAAGCAGGGGAAAATGAGATGCAGCTGGGGGTCCCCCCACACTGCCTGCACCTGGGTCGCCTTCGACCTTTGTAGAGCAGGAAAGGAAGGTGACTTCCATAGTCTCAGTTGCCAACAGTGAGTGATCACACGGCGGCGCTTGAAGTATTTAGGGCATCACATCACGACAGCCCAGAGGCTTAGAGAAGCAAAATATTCCTGTTGCCGAATCTTTGCCACTTCCTAGGGAGACTACTGCGATGGGCGCCCTGGTCCTTAACACCACCCACGGGCAGTGACCAGTCATTTGCTTACCATTTCTCCATTGAACAGGTGACATAACTCCCAAGACCACGTCAGTCCGAGTCCCTTGAGTGTTGTTCTAAGGGGTGCATTCAAGTCCTGTCGGTTGTTTGCTGTTCTAGTGACCCCACTTCATCTGAAGAGAAATTGCAAACTATTTATTTTCACTATTACTATCCCAAGAAATGCAATCTTTACATTTGGAGGTGATCTAAAAAAAGCTACTTCCTAAATATAAAAGTATATTATTACATGCAATCCCTGTGCATGAATCAGGATCCTGCCCCCTCTGTCTTCTCGAGTACCACGGATCTAGACATGTGGAAGAGGTGGATACTTGTCAAGAACTCCTCCTTAAATATTATTATTTATTGCAGTGAGCTGTTGGGGCTGACAAGGAAAAGGTAGTTCTGGGGTTTTCATATCCGGCTTGACGTGTAAGGCCCCCAGAACTTATGAGGGCTCTTAAAAATTAAGTGTGACCCAGAAGGAGGGAAAGACGGTCTGAGGTGGCCTTTGCGTGACGCAAATCCCAAAGAGGATGAGGACCTGGGTCCTGGCCAAGGGAAGCCAGGTGTCACGGGATGGCTGTGAGTCTCAGCCTTTGGGGATGTGGGGGCTCCCCTCTTTCTGGGGCCTCAGTCGTCCCATGTAGTTCGCGCCTGCTTTGGAGCACGAAAGGGCGAGGACAGGTACATACTTGCCAGCAGAAAATGCTAAGGGCACCTGTCAGCAGTCCCATGGCGCAGGCCGCTTCGGAGCCTGGAGCAAGAGCCGACAGGTTTCACGGCGCTCAGTCAGTCAGTGTTTTTGTCTCAGGAGCTGCCCGCTAGGTGAAGTCAGCATCACGCAAGGGCAGGCGGTCGGGGATGGGGCCAAATGAAAATAAGCAACCACCTTGCGTCAGGGTGGCCACTGAAGGCAAGGTCAGATGGGCGGGGCCTGGGAGAGAGCGCGGGGCGGGGCCGTAGGCGGGCTCGCGCATGCGCAGCGCTCCCCGAGTGGGGGGACGGGGCCTGGCGAGAACGCTGGGGCGGGGCCGGGGGGAGCGCGGGGCGGGGCCGCAGGCGGACTGACGGCCGCGGCGGGCTCGCGCGTGCGCAGCGCTCGCCGGGGGGGCGGGGCCGCGCGCGCGCGCTGCGCGGGCCCCGGAGGGCGGAGTCCGAGGCGGGCGCAGGCCGCGGGAGGGGGCGCGGCGGCTCCGGGGTCCGGCGCTCCCTCAGGCCGCGGATGCGATGCTGGCCGCTGCGGCTCGGGCTGCGGGCTCGGCGGCCATGTGACGGGCGGCCCGGCGACTCTCCTCTCTCCCCGCGCTCCCGGCCTCTCCGTCCTCGGGCCGGCCGAGCGCTGGGCGAGCCGAGAGGGCAGCGCGATCTCCGCACGGTGAGAGGGAAAGCCGGGCAGGGCTCGGGGCTGGAGGAGGGGTCGGAGGCAGCCACCCTCCCGGGGGGCTCTGGGGACGCCGTCCGTCCTGCGGCGGGGTGCAGGCTGCCCGGGCGTCCTGAGGGCCTCTGCAGCGCGACCCTGTCCGGGGAGCCCCCCGCGAGCCGCCTGTGGACGGCGGGCGGGCGTGGACCCGGGGAGGCCCGCGGCGGGCGCTGGGTGGCCGTGCCCGCGGGCCTCGGGCTGCTTGGGACTTACTCCACGGCGGGTGCGGGAATGACAGCGAGGCTGCGAGGCCCGTGATTTCAGTGCCAGGATGCTCGGGGAAGGTTGACGGGGCAAGTACCCAGGGTGCCCAGAAGCAAAAACCGTGACACGCCCTAAAAAAATCTTAATCCTGAGATAAAACTTTGGGGTGGGGGAATGTGGCAGGTGGAATCCCATCATCCCACCATCCTCCTTAGACATCTGCTACATATATATATATATATACACACATTTTTTTTTCTTTAAATGCACCTACTTTTTTTTTTGACAAAGTGCAAGCAGAAATGACTTCTTTGAGATGGTCGGCTTGAGTTCGGATCTCAATAATTGCCAATTCATCTTTGTAGGCTGCCCAGCCAATTAGGCTTGCTGTCCCCAGACTAGGCCTTCGCAGCGTGGAAATTACTGCTGCACGGAGTCTTGGTGGCCCCAGATTGAAATGGTGGTGGTTAACATCCAGACATTGACAAAGGGGTCCCCCTTTCTCCCGGCATTGAAATATTGGTGGCATCTCTTCCTTGGGTCATTGAAAAAAAAAATATCATCATCTTGGCAGACTAGTGCGAAGAGCCTGTAGGATGGGGCTCTTGAAGGGAAGGGAATTTTAAGATCTGTCTTGGGTAAATGGTTATGAAGCATCTTGCCTATGATGTGGGTTGCCCTGAAGTCAGTCTCAGATTTTTACTACTGTTTGCTTGTCTTAATTTGTTAAATCACAATGTTACCATTTTCTGTGCTCAACAACAGTTAATTAAAAATTTAACCTTTTGGGTTAAAAATACACACTTGCTGTACCTGTCATTGGTACTGTCTTCCTTCAGTCTTGGATGAACATGAGGAGGAAGAAGGTGCTAGAAGCCACCCTCAGAGCAGGAAATCTCCAGGAAATGTTTTAGAAAACGATGCGCTTTCACATCCCGATCCTGACCTGGCACCTCTTAGTGGATGAGGGACGTGGGGGCTGTGATTCTGTGCTTAGAAGTCAAGCTTTGCCACACGTGTCCATGGCCTTTATTTCTGGTACTTGCCCACACTGTGGGTTTTGTCTTCTGTCGTGATGTGATGCTGGCCCTGCTGCTGTAGGACTCCTTGCAGTTCGCAGAAAATGACATCTTCCTTTGTGGTTTGACGCCACTCCCTCAGTTCAGAATTCTTTCCTCTCTGCCTTGTAAACAACTTGCCCTTTAAGACCTTGCCGACCTGTATCACCTGAGCCTTGTCCAGACATTGCATCCTTCTTCATCGAGTGACCCGTGAACCCACTCCACTATCCCTCTGCAGTTGGCATTTGCCAGGTGGTTGCTGGGAATTTATTTGTGTGTCTGTCTTCGCTAGGTGCTTGGTAGCTTTGTAACATTGGCACATACTGTTGTGTACAGGTAGGTTTGGAAAGTTTATGGAATGCATTTGTGAGGAATGGTCCCAGTTTGAATGTACACTGACTTGGAATGTGAGAACCTAGCAGAAAGTAATTGCACAAGGAACTTGCAGATATCTAAGGCTGCAGTAAAAATTGTTGCTGGTCAGGAATAACATTTCAGGACAGGAAACAAAAACAATGCATTTTGTGGCTGCTAGTGACAGCTGCTTCATTGGTCCTGGGGCTTGGAGGGGCAGGTATTTGCCCAAGGCCTGGTGGGTAGAAAGGGAAGGAGTTGGGGGTACAGTCTACAGCTGTTGATTTGCCTTGTATTTCAGCTTAGCCCCCAGTCTCCTAATTCTACATCTTAATTATTTCACAAAATCTGGGTACCTACAGGAATTGAAAGAACAACCGGGTTATTTGGTTCTGTTAAGCAGTCTGCCTCACATCCTCTGACCTCTTGCTGGTGTGTTTTTCATTCCTTCGTGGTGTTTTGGGTGAAGGAAGTTGTCAGCTTTTTGGAGGGAGAGGAAATCTGCTTGCACTTTTTCCCCGTTTTTGAGTCATCAGCTGCCATCCAAAGGCTGTGACAGCCCTTGATCAGCTAAGAAACAGGATCGTTTACTTGAGAATACTGGGACATCACACCGTCCCAGTCCCGCTCAGCCGGGTAGTTTGCGCTGCAGTGCTGGTGGGCCTCTCTCCACAGCCCCATAACAAGTGGCTTCTGATGGCCAGATGGAGCGCCCACATACAGTTAGGCTTTGATGGTAAAACGAGATTTTAATATAATAAGGTTCCAGCTGGCTAATAGCATGGCTAAAATTACATGCATGGCTGGTCTGTATGTGAGAAGAGCCTATCTGATTACTCCTTTGTGATAGATTTTGAGGGAAAAAATGGGTGGTTGTGTAGTTTCATATTTTTTGAAAAGTCAGTTTTGGAAATTTGTATTTACTGTGGTGACTCTACTGAATTCCAGCAAACCTTTTATTCTGTAAATAACCTAATGGCCTAAGAAGTAAAAAGAAAAAAATCAACATGAGTTTTGACTCTTTTGTATTCATTTGTTATCATAACTGACATAGCCAAAGCATAAATGTAGTATTTAGCATTTGCTTTCACACTGAATGGGTTTCCCTTTCGTTGTAGTTTTTATGGCTGTACGATATTATACACAGTTAATGCGAGTTACTTATTTCGTAACAGCAGGACATCTTAGGTGCTTGCTGTTAGTCTATAGCTGTTCACCATTTTCTACTTCTTTCCTTTGGGCTAACAGCCCTAGAGGGGGGATTATAGGATCAGAGGGGATGAAGAGGGCTTGTATCAGTTTTCAAAGAAAATGGCCGGATTCGCCTGTGAAAGGTGTTTATTGACACTGCTTGCAGCACTTGATAGTGTTTCTTTCTTAAAAGATTCATTTACTTGACTAGGTAAACCAAAGAATATCACCCTCCTCTCCCCCCCACCCTCCCTCTTTTTTTTTTCCTTTAATAAATGAGTCCTTTTTTCTTTCTAATAAACTCTGGTAAATTTGATACAAATCAGAATTTTCCTGAAAATGAAATAGTGGTTAATTGATGTATCTGTTGGTTCACCATTAACCAGAAGGTCAGTTTTTTTAAATCTAACTCTTTACTGTTAACCAAATCTTTTTTTTTTTTTTTTTGTAATAATGATTATCTGCTCCCTTTGAGGAGTGAGGCATTGTGGATGTGACAGTCCTGCTTCATAGTTAATGTGGAACAAGGCCAGGTTCTATCCTGGTACTTGGCATGGAGTTTCTTTTCTTAAGCTTCGGTGTACTACCAGACGGTTAAGTTCTTTACCTTCTTTCTCCCCCCTCCCCCCCCTTTTTTTTGGTGAGAAAATTTTAGCTAAAGTGACCTTGCAAAGGAAACAGGACCGGTAAGTAACAGAGTTGGAACTCTGATGATCTGTACCATTTTAAGAGTATGCATTTGGCCTAGCCTGGAGGCCACATTGCCCCATTTTGGACAGTCTGTTGGCTCTGGCTGTGCCTCTGGCCTCCTCCTAAGAACCTCCTGGGAGGCAGTGGTTATTGGGCTTTTGTCACCTACATGGGAGACCTGGGTTAAGTTTCCACCTCCTGGTTTTGTCCTCACGCAGTCTTAGCCTTGGTGGGCTTGTGGGGATTGAATTGGTAGATGCGGAAGTATGGGTTCCCTTGCTCTCAAGAAAGCAGAGCTTCCCACATACATAAAACCTTCAGACAGGTTTGTTTTGAAATGTATTACATTGTTTGCTGTGCTAAGGATTTGGATGTCATACTGTTGACGTTGGAAAGATACTTCTTGTGTCAGAGTGAGGGGATGGGATCTCTTTTGGTGAGATGCAACACTTTGGTGTTACCAGAAATGCCCAGTGGGTTCTCTCCTCAGCTTAGTATGGAAATAAAAATCAGGGAATCTGTTGCAGACAGAAAAATTTATTTGGGAAGGGACCAGATGAGCAGGGAAGGGAGAGGAAGGGGAAAGCACCTCCTGAGAGAAAGCCAGGAGGTGGGGTGCCTCTCTGAAGGGGGAGGGAGAGAGAGACAGACACCAAAGGTTTGAGGAAGGGTCTTGTGATTTTAAGCATTCCCTGACCCCTCCTTGTTGGGTGGGAACCTACAGATAAGATGTTTCCCATTGATGGTCTCTTAACCAGCTAAGAAATGGGTGAGCAATGCTTGTGCTGCTGCCACCTGAAGGTGTGGTCGAGACCTCAGCAGGCCTGGATGGTCTCATTGGAAAGACGTTGAATTGTGTTCTAATAAGAAGTGGCTGAACTAGGTGGGACAAGAGAAATGAAGCCTAAATTGTGAGGTGAAATGTAGATCAGGAAATCACTGGAAAGGTACAGGACTTGGTAACTGATTTGTAAGAAGGTGGGTAGTTGGAGTGCTGATTTGCAAGGTATCGAGTGGGACTATGACACAAGAGGGTGTGCCCACAGCACTGGATTCTGTTTCCATCAATGCATGGCGGTGCTGATGTGTTATACCTAATCTAGTGACACATTTGCCTCCCCTAGTGACTTGTGTGCTTGTTAAGGGCAGGGCCTGGGGCAGGCATGAAGGGAAGACATGATAAGATGCTGCCAGAGGAAATCTAGAGGTTGGACTTGAAAGCACTTAGTTACAGAAATCGGAGTGGAGGAAGCTGCAGTCTAGAGTGCACAGCCATTGCGGGCAAAGGGAGCGAAGCTGTCAGCCTGCAGAGCACCCCCAGTAGGCTACCAGTGGCAATTCTGACTCCAGGGCGCTGGTTTTGACTTGCTGGTGGCCAGTGGTGTCTAGAATGAAATATGTTTTTCCTTTGTGATTGATAACGCCTCTCCCCCAGCACCTTGATGAGTATCCTGGGGCTTCCTTCCTCTTTGGGCCTCTTCTGCCTGCCGCAGGTGCTGATGCTGGGATGTGATTCAGTCTGTTGAGACCACATCAGGTGATCACTTTTTTAAGTGACTCAGCTGGAGTATGTTAGGTCTAACCTTGGCTTTGAGCTCTTGCTTGTTGCACCAATTACTTTTTACGGCCTTAGGATCTACTAGTTGGTTAAATTGATGTTTGGGGCTGTCAGGGAGTCTTGATTCTCAACAGCTGGTTTTATGAGAGCTGATGTTGTGCTGTTCCATTTCCCATGTTGGTCAGTAGCCAAATTTGAATGTAGTTGGATCATCTTTGAGGATGGTTGGTCTTAATGCCCTAGATTGTTCCAAATAGTTTAGACTCTGTGATTCTATAGTTACACAAGATGTAGTGGCTGATTTTAAATTTCCTTGGTCAGTTCCTTACCTCTCAGGCCCGTTTTTCAGAGTCATTTAGGAAAGGAATTTGTCCTGTTATTTTTTTTCTGTTTCCATTTGCTTTAGATTGTCCTTACCTTGCACTCTGTGTCCAGTTTTCATCAGCTTCTGTGGTACATGGTAAGCAAAAATAGGAGTGGAGAAAGAGGAAAGGCAGAATCCCTTGCTTTGAGCCTCCCTTGCTTTCAGTGGCTGCTGACAAACACCCTGTCCTCCCAGTCATCACTGTCCCTAGCCGTTACAGTGAGTGAGCATGGGCTCCTGTTCCATAGCTTCAGCTCTGAGGGAATGGGAGGTGCAGGATGTGGCTTTTAAGCTGAGAAACATGTGCTATCTTAGGGTTTTGATCCTTCTGTGATTTTTTGTTTTGGTGAATATTGAAAAACTCAGGTGATAATTGTGTGGGTTAGCAAGTGCTCTTTGGCATTTTTTTTTTTTTTAATGCAAAGAGTAGACGCTGGCTTTGTGGTCACAGTGCAGTGGGTTAAGCCTCCCCTGGCAGTGCAGCCATCTCATACGCAGAGTGCTGCTTCCATGGTTCAGATCGCAGCTGCTTTGCTTCTGATTCAGCTCTCTGTTCCTGGGGAAGCAGCGGATCATGGCCCAAGCGTTTGGATCTCTGCCCTACCAGCATTGGGAACCTGGGTGGCGTTCTCTGCTCACTCTTGTGGCCCTGGGACAAAATCAGCAGATAGAAGGCTGTCTGTGTCTCTCACTCTCTAAGCAAATCTTAAAAAAATAAAAAATAAATCCCACTCTTATTTCTTTGAATAACTTGCTCCTCCAGCTCTGTAGACACCTTCCCCCCTACCCACCTCTCCATGATATAAAAGTCTGATCACTGAGTGGCTGGCATATACTCTGGGGACAGTGAAAAGAGGCAGACACCAGAAGGTACTTAGAATTGTTGTTGTCATCATATTAATGATACTTGGTTGCAACTCGAGTGCTTTGGGGGAAATTTGAGAGCTTTCTCTGACCATTATGTCTTGGCAGCCAGTGGTAGATTGAGAGTTAAGTTTTCTCAGAAGGGCATTGCTTAGAAAAGCAGGAACGACTCATAATAGCTACTGAAGTGTGTAGAATGGATGGGTGATATTTTGGCTGAGTTGGTGGGCCAGTTTATAAGGGACCAACCAGGTGGTATTGCTAAAATGTTGAGGAAACCAGGATAGTTGTCTTGTTTTGATCTGCTTTTTCTTATGAAGGATCATTCCTGTGGACCATGAACAACATCTGTTTTAGCCTAATCTGTATGCCCTTAACTGAATATATAACGCAGGGTGCATATATGTGTATATACCTGTGCATTTCCCTCTCTCAAGTGAAGACAGTGACTAGCAGGAAGTGACTCCAAGCCGCCCTCCCCAGCCCATTACTTTATAGTAGCGAGTAAGTGAATCTTCCTAAGTTCAAAATGGTAGTTTTTGTTTATTTTCTTAAAAATTTTTTATTTACTTGAGAGTTAGATGGACAGACAAGATCTGTCTTCTCTGTGCTAAACCCTGCGTCAGCCCAGAACTCTGGCTGTACCACACGGGGAGCAGAGGCACTTGAGGTGTCACCTGCTGCCTCCCAGCAGGTGCAGTAGCGGGAAGCTGGAGTAAGGAACCAGACCTTGGCATCACACCCAGGTTTGCCCTCCCTTGGGACATGGGTTTTTTTGTTTGTTTGTTTTGGCATCTAAGCTTTTTTCTAAAAAAATGTTTGTTTATTTTTTACTTGAAAGTCAGAATTACAGAGAGAGAGAGAGAGAGAGAGAGAGAGATCTTTTATCTGATGATTCAGTCTGGGCTGCAGTGACTGGGGCTGGGCCAGCCCAAAACCAGGAGCCAGGATCTTCTTCCAAGTCTTCCCGCGTGGGTACAGGAGCCTAGGCACGTGAAGCTGCTTTCCCAGGCATGTTAGCAGGGAACTGGATTGGAAGTGAACAGCTGGTACACGAATCGGCGGCCTTTTGCGATGCAGGGGTGGCAGGCGGTAGTTAAGCCATCAAGGCACGCTACCACGCAGGATGTGGGTATCTTCACTGCTAGCCTAAACACTCACCTCTGAAATACCTTTTGAAAAAAGAGAAGTGTTTCTAGAAATCCAAAGAAAAGTTTAAATTGAAATGTAAGTTAGCTTTTTGAGAGACTTTTGATAGCTACTGTTTCTCACCTCCTCTTTCTTTTTTAATGTACCTGGCCAAGTTTTTACTATAATTGCTTGTGATTATTGAATTAGTATCTGAGATGAATCCAGAAACTCTGTTGAAAGCACTTATTACAGTTACAGCACTTTCTGTGGCTCATTTATGTTTGACTAAGTAGTAATCAATATTGAGTGCTGGAGCTTCGTTTTGATTTTTTTTTTTAACGCTTAATTGGCCTTTTCTGATCGTCCTCCTTTAGCTGCTGGTTTGTGCTCTTGACTTTTGAGTTTCTCCAGCAGATCTGCTCAGGTGTTGTTCTTGCTAAGGGAATCTGTAGCTGCCTGTTTTCCATAGAAGTTAGTTGGCTCTCTTTCTGCTTCTTACTTGCTTCCTGCCTGCACTTGCCCTCTACCTAATGGTATTGGGAATGTTCCCTCAGGGATTCTAAGGAACAGCTGAGGTTTCTTACATGGGACTACAGAGTAAAGGTCAAATTCCTTATCAGGTTACACAAAGTCTTCTGTGAATGGTCTCAGTCCCATTAAAACTCAGCCCCTAAATTTGATCTCTTCTAAGTTCACCCTTCCTTGTTTTCTCTGTCTCCACCTTGTGGGTTACCTATGTTTATATACAGTATCTGTCACTTGTACATCTGATCAGTTACTAAATTCCATTGTAATCCAGCAGAAGTGTTTTGGCCACTCTCCACGTTCCTGATTTGTTGGTACTACTAAGAGGAGGAAGAGGAGAAGGCCAGCCCACCATCTGTGAAGGTACTACCTCCATGCTCTTGTACCTGCTGTTCCACTCTGTCCTCTCTCTGCATTCCATTCATTTTATCAATCTCCTTAAAGTACTTTATCTTTTGAAGAGCCCAGCACTATCTCTTCATGCAGGAAAGGTATGCCTCTTCCTCTCATCCCTCATCTTGTTACTTGTGTTGCTCTCCCGTTTTTTGTGGTTAGTATCTTGTAGTATTTGTTGTAGTTTGTACTCCCTTTTCCCTAAGCTTGGAGGCAGTCAGTACATTTTCACTGAATGAATAATTGAGAAGAGAAAAATAATGACTCAGCATTGACCTAGTTTTGATTGGTCCATTAGATTGGTTATTTGGCTGTTTTTTTTTTTTTACATAATTTGTTTATGTATATAGAATATACAAATGAGTAATTCAAATAGCATTCTTTTTTTTTTTTTTAGATTTATTCATTTTTATTATAGCCAGACATATACAGAGGAGGAGAGACAGAGAGAAAGATCTTCCGTCCGATGATTCACTCCCTAAGTGAGCCGCAACGGGCTGGTGTGCGCTGATCCGATGCCGGGAACCTGGAACCTCCTCCGGGTCTCCCACGCGGGTGCAGTGTCCCAATGCATTGGGCCGTCCTCAACTGCTTTCCCAGGCCACAAGCAGGGAGCTGGCTGGGAAGTGGAGCTGCCGGGATTAGAACCGGCGCCCATATGGGATCCCGGGGTTTTCAAGGCGAGGACCCTAGTTGCTAGGCCACGCCACCAGGCCCTCAACTAGCATTCTTAAAGACAGTCATATCCCAAGATGTTTTAGGAGATTATTTATTGTATTATTATCTATTAAGTATTCTTGCTAATAAGAGATGCATTGATGACTTTTTCATATATCTGAAATCTCTGTTTTTGCTTGTATTTTTTTCTCCCTTCTAGTTTCATTGTTTTTCCCATTTTGACAGTTTTATTTAGCTATTGCCTCTTGGGATGTAAGGCTCCTCCATCCTAAAGCTCAACTTATTTTAAAACTCAGTTCCTAAACTTGATGCCCCTCCTGCCTTCCCATGTAGTGTTTTCTATGGTGTTATTATGGATATTGATTAGTTTTCTCTGCAGTATTCGTAAATGTCACTTTGGTCTCTAATCACTTAGTAAGTTTGTTTTATTGTAAGACCACAAACATCTTTTGGCTCTTTCCTGTGTTCCTGAGTTATAAGTGAGTTATAAGTACTAATAATAGAAAGGCTAATAAGGGAATATCCCAGCCCACATTTGATTATGATAAATGTGATCAGTATAGTAACAGTGTCATAGTGAAATATCACCATTAAGAGACAGGAAAGAAACCAAGGTGAAACCAGAAAACCACTCAACACAACCCTCTGAGTGAAGTTGTTGGGGTTTGCTTCTCCAGACATCAGGCAATTCTGACACCAGACACCGACTGAATGCCCTGACTCAAGGAGTTATGCTGTCTGCTCAGAGATAGCTTCAGATCCCAGAGCTTGAAGGCTCGGTCCCACACAGTAAGGTGCCAGTGGTAAGCCCAGGTTGGGACTTGTACTTAGGAGTGACCAGCTGTAAACCGCGATTCCTGGACCCCTCTCTTCAGGTTCATTACGTTGAGCATCTCACAGAACTCAGGGAAATACTTGACTTAGATTTTTGTATTTACAACAGAGGTTACGGGAGATAACAGGTGAACAGCCAAATGGAAGAGAGGGTATGACAGGACATTGGAATCTCTGGGGCAGGTATCTGTGTGTATTTTGCAAGTTGTAAGCTGTCTGAAGAAACCTTGACTTTTTTTTTTTTAATGGAGACCCATTGTGTCAGTATGTTTGATTACATTGCTGAACCTTAGTGATCAGCCCAGCCTCCAACCCCTGTGACCTCCCTAGAGATTGCAAATCACGCCTTGACCTTCTAGGAATGCCGTTTTGTTAGCATACAATAGACAGCTTCTGTCACTACACGGAGTCTAGGAGTGTTAGTGGTGCTGGGAACCAGAGGCAGAGAATCACATAATATTTCCTGTTATTTCACGCAGTCACAGGCACTAGAGAATATCTCTTTCATATATTCCCCAGTTTCTACTTTGGCGACCACCAGTCTCTTTTGTGTCCTCACTATCATTTAAAGATAATTTTAAGACTGTCCAGTAGCTTACCCTGCCTGACTTCTCTTCTGTTGCTTGATTCGTCACGCATCCTGCCATCACAATACTTAAGAAAAAAAAAAACTATGTTTTTCCTCCTCCTGTTCACAGAATGAAACCCAAAAATAAAGCCTGGAATTCAACATCTTTGTCCCAGATTTCCCTTTCTGGTCTTCTCCCACATGAACCTCCCATCCAGTTTTTTTTTTTTTTTTGCCTAGATTCCCTTTTAAACACATTCTCACATTGACTGCTTTGATTGTTCAGTCATTCCTTGCTCTAAAGTATTTTGTTCTTGCTTCCTCTACTTAGTGAAATCGTGCTTATCCTTTGGCATGGTTCCTCATTGTTAAGTCTGGTGGGAGCCTGCTAGGTCATGCTCACTTTCTTGATCCCCCTCTCTTTGCATTCTAACATACTCACTCTCGCCTGTTTTTTTTTTTTTTTTCATACCCGTTCTTTCTTGGTTGTTTTTACTGCCTCTTAAGTATTCACCCCATCTTCCTGTGTGGTTAATGATGCTGTCAGTTACACAGGGTATATATATATGGGACTCATCTTGCCTTCTTGTTCTCTTGGCATTTTTTGTTAGTTGGATTTGCTCTCTCCCCATTTCCTTTACTATCCCTTTGGGCTCGATGTTGTATCCTGAGAAGAGTAATATAAAATACCCTTTTTGAGTAACTCTTGTTGCCGTTGGTATTCCCTGTAGCCTGTTGGTTATAGGCAGTAAGAATGAATAAGGACAAAATAGTTTTGTGTTGGTCCTTCTGGAATAGTGCTTGGACCATGGACTAATCCTTTTATATACATAAAGTGTTGATTTCTTAATTATCTTTTTTAGAGGACAGTTATTAAGTAATTTTAGTTTTTATAAGAAATTTACTTAAAGATATGGAAGATGGTTTGTTGGGATTACAGGGAAAGCAAGAGAAGATGTGTGGAAGCAGGGATCTGGCTGGGATGCAAGCAGACGGTTTTGTGTTAAGTTTTCTTAGACTCTGCAAATAGGAACTTGATCTTCAGTGTGGGGAATTGTAAGCTAATAAAGTACAGTCATTCTTTGAAGTGATACTGTTTGACTGCCACTTAATATCCAGGAGAAACTTGTGATGTCATTGTTGCCTGTTCTGGAAGGTGCTGGTGGAGTGTGCTGTGCCTGAATGGAAGCGGAATCACGTGGCCTCTGCACCAGTGGGGGGTTTCACAAGCATGGCTGTTTGCCCGAAAGGACTGTCCTCCATACCCAGGCCTAGTCACAGAAGAGCTCTTGAGCTTCTGGAAATTTTTCTTGGTTTGCTCACAATGGGTTTTATGATTTGTCCCATCGCGGCATTAACAAAGAATACAGATTTACAGAAGGAAGTGCTTTAAAATTTGAGTCCTTTATCTTTTGAACGGTATAGTATACGTGTAAGGAGTTATTCCAATATCCTTCCCTGGACCGAGCGTCATGTCTTTTTCCTCACAGCTCACGAAGTTCGCGTCAATCCAGCCATCCACCAATTAGATATAACCTGGCATAACACCTGAGAATCCCACCCCAATCTTCCAGCCCCTTCCCCAACTCCGCCCACTCGCCAATCATCCCTAGGCATTCACCTGCAGGCACCAATCCCCTGGGGGCCTGGCCTCAATCCCTCCCAATCCCCCGCCCCCTACACCTGGCAGACAAAAGGCTCCCCCAGGTGCGGCTCTCTCTCTGGTCTCTCCTCCTCTCTCTCTCTTCTCTCTCTCTCTTCTCTCTCTCTGTTCTCTCTTACCCTTCTTTCCTAATCTTCACCACCTCTACCTTGTTCCTGCTCCGTTGGAATAAACCTCCTAAGATACCTCGTTGCGTCTGGTGATTTCGGCTCACGGTAAAGAACCAGGTTGCGGGAATTAGCTGCGCGTAATATCGTAATATCCTATGAACTAGAACTCTCCAATCTTTTCAAATAACTAACAATACGTATTTCAAAAATAGTTGAATTTGTATTGTGTTAAGTGTTAGAATCATTTTTATTACTCAATTTCTGATGAAGTTAGTGTTTTTGGAGGCTGACCCTGGATTCGCGCCTGGATGGTACTTTGGAGAATCGGTTTGGGCTTTTTGTACTGTAGTATTTGAAGGCTGAGAGTGGAATGTGTGTGTCGTTTTGGTTTTTATTGTTTTGCCTTGGAACCTCCTTTTGGGGAAGGAAGATGTTACCAGAAATGCTGGTGGGTTCTCCTCAGCTTAGTACAGAAATAAAAATCTGGGAATCTGTTGCAGACAGAAAAGTTTATTTGGGAAGGGACCAGGTGAGCAGGGAAGGGAGAGGTAGGGGAAAGCACCTCCTGAGAGAAAGCCAGGAGGTGGGGTGCCTCTCCGAAGGGGGAGGGAGAGAGAGACGCCAAAGGTTTGAGGAAGGGTCTTGTGATTTTAAGCATTCCCTGACCCCTCCTTGTTGGGTGGGAACCTACAGATAAGATGTTTCCCATTGGTGGTCTCTTAACCAGCTAAGAAATGGGTGAGCAATGCTTGTGCTGCTGCCACCTGAAGGTGTGGCCGAGACCTCAGCAGGCCTGGGTGGTCTCAGAAGAGAGCAAAGAGCAAAGTGTCAGAGGGCACTGCCAAGCTGGTGCTATTTAGGTGAGTGGCAGTTTGAGCAGAGGGGGCAAGGAGCACTTTTGGGAGAGTTCTGAGAGTGTAGTGTGGCCATGGGCCCTTAGGCAGCTGCGTGTGGCCGGAAGGCAGGGCTCGTTGGGTAGTGGTGGGAGGCACCAGTTTGAGAGGAATATCAAAGCTGGAGTTTGAAGGATTTTGTCATCTTAGGCGTACTTATTCTTCAGTTGTGTGTCTGTGAGACTTTGAGATTTCTCCAAGTTGCGATTTCCATAAATTTGCAAAATGAGAGTAATAAAAATCTATATCATAGGATTATTGTGAGATGTAAATGAGGTAATGTAAGTACTTGATATGCTGGTATTTAATGCCTGTCAGCTGGTGTTAGTGCTGTTTTAAGACATTTGTATTCTGGAGAGCCACTGAAGGATTTTTAAAGAAGGCTAAAATCAGGTTTATACTTTTAAATATTAGCTCTAGAAAGAGGTTGAAAAACAGGTTGATGATGAAGGAATTGAAGGCAGGAATTAAGGCGGCCTGTGCTAGGGTACTGACTACAGGTGGTAAGAGGGTGGACAATGAAGAAAGAACAGGGTGGAGCTGAGAATCCTTTCACGTGGTTGGAAGTATTGCATTCCAGGGAGCAAGGACGAGGGGCTGCCAGGATGTAGAAACCATCATTGTATTTGCCTGATTGTAATAGGAGAAGGCTGAAGAGGGTGGTTGGAGGCCCTTGAGTTGTTGCATAGGACTTAGAGCTGAGCTGGATTTCTCTGGAACATTTGGATAACTTGAGGAGGTGGTGTAGAGCGGTAACTCGGATATCACACGTGGATTCCAAGCGTTGGGAAGCTGAGGCCTGAGCCTGCAGTACCTGGTCTGAATCAGTAGGAACAAGCTCCTAAGGGGTTGCAAGGGTTAAGATTCACCTGGACTTGGAGCTCCAGAGGCTGTCCTTTTTGAATTCCCACTGATTCAAGTCTTGAGAGCTTAGTTTTGGTTCGTTTAAAAGCGCAGAAGCATCCTCCAAAGCATTTGGTATTGTGACATTTTGTAGTGGGACACTTTGAAGTGTTACTCTATAATCATTTTGGATAAAGATATAGTTCTACCTTACAGCTATGTTGTTGTACTAATGTATATATGTTTTCCTTGAGTGCTGTTTCCTTGGCAAGTTCCTTTGTGGTGTTTGGAAAACTGCCTTTCATGGTGAAATGATTTGTTTTAATGTATAACGAAGTTGAATGCTTCCACCTTTCCACTGTAGTGTTACTTAAACATTCTTGGATAATAGGGGACAAACTTCTGTCTGGAGTATGACATGCATTTCTTTATTTATTTCAGGAATGTTTCTTGCATTGTATTGACCAGTTACAGAGCTAAATAGAAGGTACTTTAATTTTTACACTTAATTTTAGCCGAAAGGCCTAGAAGCAGTTGTACTTTGATCTTTAACGTGATTAATGCTCAGGCACCATCCCAAGATGTCATTTTACTTTATATTTATCGTATTTTATAAAATTATGGTTCTTTGAGCTGTTGAAGTAAATGAGATTTTAAGATTGTGCACGAGGTTATAGATGTTATATCTTTTTTGTTTTTGAATTTAGAGTAAGACTACCTCCTGCAATGTCCAAGGCCAAGAAAAGTACCTTTCAGTACGGCTGTGACCTTAACATACTTTGATTCTCAGTAATCTTTATTTCCTCACTCAGTAGTTTTTATTGTCTTGAATGCCTTTCCTACGTTTTATACTATTTATATTTATAGAAATTACTTTTTTTTTGGTGGTATTTATTTTTAAGGAACTCCCTGTCTAGTAGAGAAAGAGAACACAGGAAGACATGCTTTTAAACATCTTTACTGTGAAATTGCTGTCCTCAGGACACCTGGCTAATATGTAGGGGACACATCTGACCTAACGGTCTAATACAGGTCAAGACATTGGACTTGGTGCATCGCAGAGAGCAGACTGATTGGCATAAGTAGATTGCAGCAGCCTCGTGGAGACCTCACCTCTTAGGCCTTTTTATAGAATACGTTGTGTAAGCTTCTTGTCTTCCTCACAGGGACACAATTCTGTGTAATGGACGTTGGAGGAAGATACAGAGGAGTTAGCGAGAACAGGAATGACTTAGCAAGAATAAGGGAAACCTGGGACTCTTTTTTCTTCTTTTTTATTGTTCAACAGGAGTTTCATATTCACAGCCATGTTCAAGACTGAGAATAATGAGTCTCTGACTAATCCTTATCTAGATTTACCTGTCATTAGTATTTTACGCTGTTTACTATTTACTCTTTCACATCTATACAAGCATGTCTTTATCTGTATCTATCTATATATCATGGCCCTGTATCCCTTAACTACTGTAGCAGGGCTTGCCTAAGGGGGGAGTTTTTTTTTCCCACTGTGTAGTTGTGTCCTTCACTAAATCTGGCACTGATATAATAGTCTAATCTACCACTGGTATTTCACTTGACCCAGTCTCCTTTATAGCAATAATCCCCCCACAGACTGCTTTTTAAAGAGCAAAGAATGACTCATGAGTGATTTGTGGCAGACATTTTCTATTAAGAGTCTAAAGAAAATCACAGTCTTTAAGTCGGGTTCCTTTCTGCCCCTCATCTGTCCCCGCCTAGTCTTTCCCATCTCTGAAAATGACAGCGCTGTCAGAGTAATTGTTGAAGCCAGATGCCTGAGAGTCATCTTAATTTTTCTCTTTCTCTTTTTTGTTTAAGGCATCACAGTCATGCGGCTTGTATCTCCCCCATTCATCTTGAAAGCCATCTGTCCTGTCTGCCCATCCGTTTGTCTGCCTGGGCCACCATCACTTCGGCCACCATCGCTTCTCATCTGTATATTCCTGGCTTATTGCCTTACTTCTGTATTTAACCCTCCAGGTTCATTCTCAGTATTACACCCAGAATGATCTTTTAGGGGTGCAGATCAGATCCTATCTCTGTCCTGCCTTTTCAGCTCCCCAGGCTGGAGGGTGCTCTGCTTTGCTTACTCACAGCTGACATACTCTCCTTCTGACCTTCTCGATGCCCAGTCCATCACTTTCTCTATATAGTTTCATTGTTCTTCGTAGCACTTAGGATCTGTAATTTTTTTTTAAAAGATTTATCAATTTTTATTGAAAAGGAAGATTTACAGAGAGAATGAGATTCACTCCCCAAATGACCGCAGTGGCCAGAGCTGAGCCGATCCAAAGTCGGGAGCCAGGAGCTTTTTCCAAGTCTCCCACATGAGTATAGGGTCCAAAGGCTTTGGGCCGTCCGCCACTGCTTTCCTAGGTTATAAGCAGGGAGCTGGATGGGAACTGGATTGAGCAGTTGGGACACAAACCCGTACCTATATGGGATCTCAGCACTTGCAGCATGAGGATTAGCCAGTTGAGCCATTGGCTGGGCCCTGTTTGGTGGTTTTGTCACACTGTGATAGCCATGTGTGGCTAGTGGCTAGTGTTTTGACAAGGCAGCTGTATGAGCGGTGCAAATGCAGAATAATCTTACAATAACACCTAGTACCATGGGTAGTGCTGGAGTGAGACATTGTGTGGCCTGGGGTTATTCATGTGTGCAAAGACCGGCAAAATGGTGACTGTGTGTGTGTAGTTCTTAGGCCGAAGAGGCTGCATGACTAAAACAGGCTTCGGGAGACATTGAGTGTGAACAGGAGCGCAGGGCATGCAGTTCTTTGGACTGGATGTCAGGTGACTGGCTGCTGATTGGAAAAGCGCTGAGAGGAAAGAATGTGGGGATAGATTTTCTAGGTTCACTGGAGCCA
Source organism: Ochotona princeps (assembly GCF_030435755.1). Classification (NCBI taxonomy): domain Eukaryota; kingdom Metazoa; phylum Chordata; class Mammalia; order Lagomorpha; family Ochotonidae; genus Ochotona; species Ochotona princeps. Next base: position 10,514,995 of record NC_080844.1, on the reverse strand, counting down.
GTAGGCAAGGCTTCTGGTAGTGCGAGAGTTTGTCCTTAGGGTCTTTATATTTGAAGTGTTGCTTATGCAAAAAAAAAAGTTTTAGGGATTTGCATCAAAGCTTTTTCTGTTGTTTAAGAATTATTTAAATTTTGTTTGAAAAGACAAAAAGAGGCAAAGAAAGAAAGATCCTCCATCTGCTAGTTCACTCCCCAAGTGGCCACGGCAGCCAGGCTTGGGGTGAGCTGTGGTCTGCTGCTTCCCAGGCTGCACCTTAGACTGGGAACAGGAGCTGGACTTAGACCTGGCACTGGCGCGTCGGCTGCAGTCAGCCCGGAGGCTGATGGGCTGGTCCACAGTGCTCCACCCCATTTTTTACAAGCTTATGTTTGTTGGCTAAGCACAGGTTTATCTTTTTTTTTAAAGATTTATTTATTTTTATAACAAGGCAGATATATAGAGAGGCAGATGATTCACTCCCTAAGTAACCACAGTGGCCAGTGCTGCTCTGATCCGAAGCCGGGAACCAGGAACCTCTTCCAGGTTTCCCACATGGGTGCAGGGTCCCAAAGCTTTGGGCCGTCCTCGACTGCTTTCCCAGGCCTCACACAGGGAGCTGGATGGGAAGCAGGGCTGCTGGGAATGGAACCGGCACATACATGGGATCCTGGCACGTTCAAGGCAAGGACTTTAGCCTCTAGACCGCGGCGCCATACCCGCACAGGTTTATCTTATCACAGTAAATAGAAGCATTTTTCTTCCACATCTGTTGCTTTATCTCTTTGCCTTTGTTGTTTTTTTCCTACCTGTTTCCAGGAATGTTGATTACTTCAGAAAAATTGCTTATTCTTTGGGTTTTTGTATTGAAACTAACAATATAAAATGGCTTTGACTAATTCTTGAATGTTTTCTGTGTTATACAGCTTTTTTGTACCTTCAAAGAGGGACCGGTGTTCCGATTTCTGCTGTGTGAATAAGCTCTTGGATGTTTCATGCCGTGAAATCTGATTTTTCCCTCCTCTGCCTATCTGGCAATCACAGGCAACCATTACCTATGCCAGTCTGCAATGTTTCCACTTCAGTATCTTGGTCTCCTCCTTGTGCACCAGTGAAGGTATTGAGAAATACCTTCTTTTTTTTTGTTTTTCCAGCAAAATTTGCTTGTCATAGATCCATAAGTTGATGTCATGATATGCAATTTGAAAAACTGGTATGCTGAGTGGTTTAAGAAAGTGAGAATGAGGCTGAATGCTTAAATTTGAATCTCAACTCCATCACTTATTAGCTGTGTAGCAAAATTATCTAACTCCTCTGTTTCTCTGTAAAATAAGAGTTATATTTACCTCATGGAGTAGTTGCAACAGTTAGTGAAATCCGTAGAATGTTGTCCAGCATAGAGCAAGAATTACTGCTATTGCTATCTTCTTACAACTAGCCGTACTGTTACCTCCCATCTTATTGAGTGCTGTTGAACCAGGGGCCAAGTCCCTTACTCTGTGTATGAATTTGGACAAGTTACTTAACATGGCCAGGACTCAGATTCCTGTTCTGGAAAATGAAAGTTCTCATATTCCGATCTTGTTATTATGCAGCTAATATAGTTTTTATAAGTTGCTTAGCACAGTGCCACATATCTATTGTAATTAATAAAAATTAGCTGTTATTAAGGACTGTGCTTGCATAGCAGAAATGTTTCTTTCCTTTTTTTAAAGATTTATTTATTTTTATTGGAAAGGCAGATTTATAGAGAGGCGAGCCAGCGAGAAAGATCTTCCATCTGCTGGTTTACTTCCTAAGTGGCTGGAGCTGAACTGATCCAAAACCAGGAGCCAGGAACCTCTTCAGGTTTTCCCATGTGGAAGCCTGTACCTGGCTCCTGGCTTTGGGACATCTCCACTGCTTTCCTAGGCCATAAGCATGGATCCGGGTGGGAAGTGGAGCAGCTGGGATATGAGCCAACGTTCTTCCGGGATCCCGGTACTTGCAAGGTGAGGGTTTAGCGCGCTGGGCTCAGGAAATGTTTCTTGTGTAGATTGGGGAGGCACTGCAGAGCCTATCACCCACAGGTGTTTCTGTTTCTTAGGATACTGCCCTGTGCCTGCCCTGGGGACACCATTCATTTGTGTGCACTAATGTTGGTCACATAATAGACTAGATGGTGAGAATTTAAAATGAGTGTTTTGATGAAGCCATTGAGTATGTATTGTTAGTGACATTTGCATCACGCTTATATTTTTGAAGGTGTTTCTGTCACTCAGAGTTCCTTATGTTCTTTCTGGTTGGGTTGCGCATACACTTTAGTAAAAGCTAATCCCTTTCTCCTCCAGGCATGATTCTCACGCCCTGCCAGGTTCAGGCAGTGCTGTCCAAGGTGGGTGGGCAGGGCCTTTACTTACCCTGGCTGTTGGCTGCTCAGTGTTCCTGCTTAGAAGACCAGAACCCTGGGCAGTTTGCTTTCAAGCTGACACCTCTGCCTTGATTTCCTGTCTAATGTTTTAGGTCTCATCATGGATGTGAAAACCCACAAAGATTTCATATCCAGTAGGATTTTGTTCCAAGGTTGTTTTTTTTTTTGAGTTCTTCTTCCGTAGAAAAGAAGGCACAAATTTACAAAATCACAAAACAAAATACTCTTTTATATTCCCTCAATTTGCTGCCTTTTGCTTGTCATTGAAAAAAATGGGTTGTTCCTGACTCTATTTCATGACCTTTTTTTAAAAAAGATTTATTTTCATTGCAAAGTCAGGTGTACAAAGAGGAGGAGAGACAAAGAGGAACATCTTTCATCTGCTGATTCACTCCCCAACTGACCATAGCGGCCGGTGCTGCGCCGATCTGAAGCCAGAAAACGGGAGCTTTTTCCGGGTCTCCCACACGGGTGCAGGGTCCCAGGGCTTTGGGCCGTCCTCGACTGCTTTCACAGGCCACAAGCAGGGAGCTGGATGGGAAGTGGAGCTGCCGGGATTAGAACTGGCACCCATATGGGATCTCGGTGCGTGCAAGATGAGGACTTTAGCCACCAGGCTACCATGTCAGGCCCTCATCACCTCTTTTTTTATGCTTGAGTCCACTGTAGTAAGATTTGTGTTCCTTATCTTCTTTCCTGAAAAGGAGATTAAATTTGTAGATGCTCAAGTACAGTCATCGTTTTTCAAGGTTAAATTTTTCTTTGCTTCCCTGTAGAATTTGACTATACTGCCTGACCTTGGAATTCTCTCCCAAACTGTTTCTTTTGGTTTGCGTCTTTCCTCTTGGATTTGACCTGCTCGGCCTTTTCTGTTGTCCCTCTGCCTCCATTTATTCATGCAATGTTGATGGTTACTTGGCAGTATGCTCAGCTTTTCTGTTCTCTGTTCTCTGTTTTTCTAGTGACAACTGTTTCTAAACCTTTGACCCTCTTGCCTGCACTGACAGTTTCCGAGTCTCCCTCTCCCATTCGGACACTGCGCATGCGTTTGATTCTTCATTTGACCTGTAAACTTCTCCATATGCTCTTTAGCCTTCCTCCCCCCCTTGTCCTCGGTGAAAGGTACTACCCTGTGTACAGTCAGGTAAGCCTGGAATCCTAACCTTTTTCTTATTTCATGTATCAGTCAGTTTTTCATCTATTTATTCTCTAAATAGTTTGCTCCCTTATTTTATGTCCACTGCTGTGGCAAAATCTTTACTTAGCATCTCTGGTATTATGTGGTAACCTTTTAGTACATATCTTTATTTCCTCTAATCCCTCCTCCTTACTGAAATCAAAGTGCCTTTTCAAAATTTGGGCTAAATCTTTTTTTTTTTAATTGGGCTTACTACCCTCTGGTTTCCTAACTGCCCTTAGAAGAGTTGGACCTCTGCTGGCTGTGTTTTCTCCTGGGTTCTCTTTCTCTAATGCATTTCTTTGACCCACCTTTGTTCCACTAATAACAGTTTTCTGAACATGCTGTGCTATTCTGTGCTTTGCTTTTGGTTTTCCACCTAGGTAGTACTGCCTTCCCAATTCACTGTATTTGTTGTTTAATAATTTACTACGTATCTCTGAGCCTCGAATCAAACTTTGCTTTCCGTATAAAGCCATGTATGATATTGTCCTCTCCCAATTAAGCACTAAATTTTGTGCTACTCTGTATGTTAGCTGTAGTTCTTCCTTGCCGTTTTTTTCCTTACCCCTATAAAAGTAAGATGGGACATCTTACTTCATCTGTAGCCTCTAGCCTTCAAGAAATATTTAGTGATTAAATGAAAAGTTTTTTTACTAAGGCTTATTTGTTTTTTGTGAAAGTAAGAGATGTGGAGGAAAAAAAATAGACAGAAGGATCTTTCCCATTCACTGGTGTTGCTCTTCAAATGGCCACAGTGACTGGAGCTGAACAATCCAGTGACAAGAGCTTCTTCCAGGTCTTCCATTTGGGCGCAGGGTCCCAAAGCCTTGGCCCATCCTTCACTGCTTTCTCAGTCCATTAGCAAAGAGTGGATGGGAAGTAGAACAGCTGGGATTGAATGAACCGGTGTCCATATGGGATGCTGGCATTGAAAGAGGAGGATTAGTTTGCTATGCCCCTACATTGGCCCCTGAAGGAAGGTGTTCTAAGAGCTTTCCCTCCATATCAGATTATAAACTTTTTGTAACAAGTATTTTATAATGCCATGTGTTTTTTTGGGATCTTCTGCCATAGTTGCTTAATGGAAAAAAAAAAAAAAAAAAAGAATGTGTTCATCTTATCTGGGAGTATGCAGGGGATTAAATGTGGACTCCCTGAAAAGAAGATTGTGGGTATTTGAATTGCAAGCACAAGATAGTTCCTTTATTTGAGTCATCTTGTCTTATATCCTTTTTAAAAAACAATTTCTCCATTTTTATTGGAAAGGCAGAATAGGATAAACAGAAAGATCTTCTATCCACTGGTTCACTCCCCAAATGATTGCAGTGCCTGAGCTGGGCTGATCTGAAGCCAGGAGCCAGGAGCTTCTAGGTCTCTCATGTGGGTACAGGGGCTCAAGGACTTGGGCCTTCTGCTTTCCAATCATAAGGAGAGAGCTGAATAGGAAGTAGAACAGTTGGAACATAAAATGGTGCCACGTATGGCATGTTGGTGCTTTGAGATGGAGGATCAGCCGTTTGACCCACCATGCCTGCCCTGAAGATGTATTTATTTTCAAAGCAGAGTTAGAGAGGGAGAGACAGAGAGAGACCACTGGCTGTTCCAACTGCTGGTTCATTCCCCTAGTGGTCCTGTATTGAGTCAGGCTGAAGTCAGGGACAGGGATTTTATCCGGGTCTCTCACAAGTAAAGCAGAGTTCCAAGTACTCGAGCTATCTTCTGTTGCTTTCCTAGGCACATCAGCAGAGAGCTAGAACAAAAATGGACTGGCTGGGATGGAACCAATGCTTACATGGAATGCCAACATGGCAAGCAGCTTAACTGACTTTGCCACTACACCAGCAACAGTGTAAAGTAGAAATTAAAAACCAATTCTGTGGGAATTCAGATATTAATTAAAACATGCTTCCAACTGTATGTTAAACTGTTGTGCTGTGTGTTTGTCCATGTGTGTGTTAAGTTGTGGATTTGAGGTAAAAATTTAATAAATTCTTAGATTGTTCTTTCTTGCTTCAGCCTTAACTTATAGGTCATCACTTGAATTCTATTTTCTGTTCCAGCGATTGAATAGGAAACATATGAATGAAAATCTGGGTCTGTGTTTTCGCAGACTGTGGCTCTCCAGTGAGTGAGGCACAAGCCTGGAGTGGGCTAAATCGTCTTTGTCAGTGTGTTGACCTGGAACCTAGCCTGGTGGGCCTGACCTCTGCTAAGGCACTTTGACAATTTGAACAATGTGAAAGAGTGAGGTGTTGTGCCTTCTACCCACAAGGGACAATATATACATTTACAAGTTGATGAGCCTGTGGTCTGCTGTGAAACTGACCCATAATGGACCTCAACAAATCAGGCACATGCTTTATAAGGAATTAGTGAAAAAATCCTGGGCTGATTATTAGTTATGCATCCATATATACCTTTGAAAATACACTACTTCTATCTGACCAGACCCCAACTTGATTCTCAGTGCATATCTTCATTTATCTAAGGACCGAGAGAGTGCTTTCTGCCATCTGCTGGCTTGCTTCCCAGATGTCTACAACTGCCAGAGCTCTCCAGGCCAACCTCAGGAGCTGGGGACTTATTTTGCGTCCCCCTTGTGGGTAGCAGGAACTCAGCCCTTTGAGGCATCACATTTCCTTCCAAGGTGTGCATCAATGGGAAGCCAGAAGCAGAAGCCAGAGGTGCGACTGGAACCCAGGTACTCTGTGACTCAGGAGCCTTAAGCAGTGTCCTAACTGCTAGACAGCTGTCTCCTTGGGGTGTGGTTTCATGTACATTTCAAGGTATGGGTTTTTACCAGATTGTCTTGTCTTTCCTGCCAGGTGGAGTTGGTTTTATAGTCTTTGCAGAGAACACACTTGTTTCTGGAGTTGCTTGCTGTTGTTGTTCCTGCCTCCAGTGACTTAGAGGACATATACAACTCCAAAACAGGGCATCTTGTGCAAAGTTAGAGTCTGTCCTTAGCGCGGAGGCTAAACATCTTACATTGTCCAAATTTCCCTTGAAAACAATCTGAAGGTGGCCTGTGGTTAACTTGGCCCTACTTTGTTATGGCTTCGTGGGCTCCAGTTCAGGTAGTTAGCTTATATCAAAATATGCTTGTGTTCAGTGGTGGTATCTCATCTTGGAAGTGTCCTTGGGTGACAGCCATGTGTTCACTGAGTCCTACTAAGGCAAAAGAGACTCATGTCTTCCCACATGCATTCATATTGAATGCAAGGCAGTTATGAATGGTCTGGCATTTGATACACTTGCCTGCCTTACTCTGATGGATTCATGAAGGGTTACACTTTTGAGGATTTCTCTAGTTTTGCCAGGTTGTTAGGTAGGAATGATATTCATTGCAGCTTTTTACATCCAGTGCTAAATGGAATCATACTATTTGTAGTCTTCAGTAAATTGATTTTTTTCAGAATGCTGTTGGTTTCATCTATATTGTTGCGTTAAATAGTAGTTTTTTTCCCCTCTTTATCATGATATTGTAGCCTGTGAGTATTAGGTCAAAGCTACTACTTAAGTGGTACCTTAATTTCAATGCAGTTTCATTTTTACAGAATGCTTCATGTTTGGTTACATATCTGTGTTGAGCAAACCTGGGGGGTAGGTAATGGATGCCGGCGAGTTGGTTCCACTAAGTGCCTTGTGAAAGTAGAGCCTGCTAATCACCTGTCTGTGTTAATGTTGCTCACCTTACTCTCGTCTCGGACACACGGGCAGGGAGATAGAGATAGAGATAGAGATAGATAGATACAGAGAGAGATTGATTGATTGAGAGAAATGAGTGCTTTTGCTTGCTGGTTAGCTCCCCAGATGTCTGCAACATCCAGGGCTGGATCAGGTGGAGTCTGGTAGAGAGGACCTCCATCCAGCTGTCTCACGTGGACGGCGGGGACCCAAGCACTTGGGCTCTCATCTCTAGCTCTGCCATGTGCACTGTCGGGGAGCTGGTTGGAAGTGGTCCAACTGGATGCGAACCAGCTCTCTGATACTAGGGGTAGGTGTCAGGATCTATGGCTTACCCTGCACCACAGATAAGATTTTTCCATTTATTGACTAGGGGAACTTCGGATGCCTCTTTTATCTATGTTGTTCTCTTTGTCTGTAAGATAAAAATTGCAGGAAGTAATGAGCTTTGAATCTACATTTACTAATGTTCTTTGGTGTTAAGTCAAAATTAGCAGTATGTATTTAAGCCTGAAATGTACAAGTTACGTTTGTTCTTGACCAGACTGAGTACAAATGGAGTTGGAGCCAGAGGACAGAAAGGCCAAACTGATTCAGAAATGGGGCTTTGTGTTGGCTCTATGGGCGCTTTTCCAACTGAGGAACCTGAGATTGCGCTGTTTTAAACTTTACTTTGGTCCAAAGTGTCTTTTTTTTCTGCTTATTTAATTGGTTTCAATCAAGGCTTTGAACTACTTTATGCCACAGAGAACAGTCAGGATAAACAAGAAAAGGGGGCATAAGTGGATAATACAAGATAAAAAAAGCCAATAAACAAAACAATCACCTATACAATGAATCTTTCATACTGTGGCATCAGTATCTGAATGTGAATGCCAGTTTCTTTGGCAGGGACTGCTTAACGTGGTGTAGTTGTCACCGTTGCTGCTCAGTTAATTGCTTGAGGACTCCAGGGTGAATTTATGCCCATTTCCTACTTAAAGTACAAAGCAATACGTACATTCTAAAATTGGAAACTAAATTCATACTTTCTGTTTGGAAACTAAAAAAAGGAAATGAGTGGGTGGTTCCTCAGGTGATAAGCTAATGGATATGAAAAGGGCTTGAAAAAAGGACAGCTCTTACTGTTGCTCTGTGGAATGTCTCCCTTGATTAGTACCTAGGCCCTTGGCAGGCTCTGTGTGTCTCCTGCCCCTTCCTTCACGCTGCTCACTGGCCCTGGCAGAGCCTCTCAGAATATTTCGTGATTTTTTTCCTGAGGACATTCTGCATTGGCCTTATGTGCAGGCTGGCTTGATCACAGTTCCTCTGTGGCAGCGTGCGGACTATTGACTTTGGACAAGTATTTTAGCTTTTCCGAATCTTCATGTAGCCACTTAAAATGAGATGAAATTCACTCCTTTATAATGTGATCATTGAACAGTACAGAAAAAAGTGGCAAGCTCAGTAGCTCTCACATAAGCACTTTGTAATGTTGCTCCTTTTTTTCTTTTCATCTCGCTGTCGATTTCTTTCAAAAGCAAGAAGCTGTGAGTTATTGTTTTGCTTTGTAAGAAGTTATAGGTAGTCTTGAAAATTCTTTCAAATGTGAAATTACAATTTTGCCAGTGTGTGTGTTGTTCTTTCAGAAATTTTCTTATAGTAACTCAGCTCAGAAAATCTGAGACATTGCCAAGCTCCCACCCCATATAGTCTTAGCTTATCTTGCACCTAAAGTTCACGGATAACGTTAAAGTGTGTAAGAGAATATTGTGTCCTCCGATGTTTTAGCCAAGATACACTTTCTCAAATTATTGATTGCCCTTTTAGACAGCTACCAAAATGATGGAGACTCATTGTTTCTTTTTATATTAGAGCAAATGGAGAAGTCTCCAGAAACGTTTATATGGTAGCTCAGAAACAAACGCAGTGACAGTACAAGTAATGTAAACAGATGCAGGATCTTTCATGTTGAGCGATCAGAGTGGTCTGCAGATCCCAATTCAAAGTAACTGATAGATTTTTTTAAAAAGATTTATTTTTATTGCAAAGTCAGATACACAGAGAGGAGGAGAGACAGAGAGAAAGATTTGTCTGATAATTCACTCCCCAAGTGGCAGCAACGGCTGAAGCCAAGCCAATCCGAAGCCAAAAGCCAGGAGGTTCTTCCTGGTCTCCCACGCGGGTGCAGGGTCCCAAGGCTTTGGGCCGTCCTCGACTGCTTTCCCAGGCCACAAGCAGGGAGCTGGATGGGAAGTGGGCTGCCGGGTCTAAAACCGGCGCCCATGTGGGATCCCGGGCGTGCAAGGTGAAGACTTTAACCATTACGCTATAGTGCCGAGCCCCATTAACTGATAGAATTTGTGTTGCAGCCACTTACACGGTTAGAAGAAGTTAGTATTCTCCATTGGAAATAGTGCATTCACATTATTTTCTCATCCCTTGCAAGTGGAAGTACTCAGACTTTTTATTTATTTTTTTAGAAACCGTGTGGTTATATTTTTTTGTTTACCTTGTGTCTCTAATGTACTCAGGTTCTCTTGGGAGAAAACCCGTATTACTCTCATTTTAAAGTGAAAAATACAGGCACAGAGAACCAAACTGTAGACTGTTCTCATGCTTGTGGCAGTCAGGGGGATGCTAAATATTTCTTATTCAGGTGTGGACATCCAGAGGACTGAATCTTTAATACGTGTCATTCAGTGATTTGCAGAATGACACATGTCACTGGGTAACCAGTTTTCTGAGAGTATCTGAGGGTGTGAGTGTGTTTAGTGGTGAAGATTATTACCCGAGATGGGAAAGGCAGTTTCCTGGCATGGAGTTCGCCACTGTCGTGCCTGCTCACAGCTGCTTGATCATGACACTACTATGAAGTCTACATTTGACTTCCAGTCATTTTTCACATGTTGTAAGTAACTACCAGTTGTTCTTAGGCCCCTTAAAACAAAGCTCTGAATTGATTGCATTTATTTCCCTTAAGAGAACTTCAGACTTGAAGCTCTATTAAATTGAATGTCCTTTATTAGGCTTGAAAGAATATAAAACCCAGTGTGTGTCCTGAACACGTTTACTTTCTTATGGGTCAAATAGATACACGGACGATCAGAAGTTAGACAGCCTGCATTATTCATGTGAAGCGAATGGAGAAGGATGCAAGGTTAGTTCTCACCGGCAGGGTTTGTGGATGCCATGACTGAGGACTTTGAGAGTAGGGCCTTCAGGGTGGTCCATCATAAAGGCAAAAAGCAGCCACTGAGCTTTAGGGAGTGACAAATGGTGCATCTTGGGGTATGTATATAATCGGGATGAAGTAGCACAAAGCAGAAATGCGATGCCAGCATCGTAGTGGGTGTGCCAGCTTAGGCTAAATGCCCACCCTAACATGCGGTTTATAATCAGTAGGGTGACACGGATCCGATTTGTGCTTTAAGAGGGTAACTGTTGGCAGTTGGAACAAAAGTGAAATGGAAATCTTGAGAACATTAAAAGCCCTGGCAGTAGTACAAGAATAATCGTGGAGGGCTCAGCAGTGTGGCCTAGTGGCTAAGGTCCTCGCCTTGATCCCATATGGCTGCTGGTTCTAATCCCGGCACCTCCACTTCCTCTCTATCTTTCCTCCTCTCAGTATATCTGACTTTGTAATAAAAATAAAATAAATCTTTAAAAAAAAAAAGAATAATCGTGGAATAGAATTCACAAGTTTGGAATAAATTAAGACATTACAGGTAAAATTAATAAAAGATATCTGTTACATTGAGATCTGGAGATGTTGAAATGATCATTTTTGAAGAAATGATCATTGAAATTTAAAAAATCCTTTTTGTTCTTTATCTGAAGAACTTTTATTTTTATGTCTTTTTTGTACAACTGATACAATATTAAATAATTTTTATGGGGACATAGCTTAGACTTATATAGTCTTACTGAATTTAATCTTTGTTAAAACTTGACTGCAAAAGTATGGGTGAATTTGAAACACTCAAGTAATGATTTAAAGACAGAAAGAAATCGTCTCTTCCTTTAACCACTGTTAAGTTTGTCATATTTAAACACGTGTACAAACATGCTTATAATGTAGTGTTAATTTTTCTAAAAGGGGAATCCATTGCATAATTTCTCAACATACAAAAATAGGCACGCTCATGTACATGTCCATTGTTATATTCTTCCTGAGTCAAGCAGTAGCAAAAATGAAAAACATATAAATATAGAATTAGGCTCAGTAATCAGTATTTAGTGTTCTATCAGAGAAATCTAATAAGCCAATGATTATCCATTAATTCAGAATAATAATATTAGTTAAAGATTTTAGGGTACCTTTAAGTTCATGGAAATTATCTTCAAGTTCTGACATTGAGACTAAATAATCACTCTTGAACTATTTAGCAAAATAATCAATTTGAACACAAATTTGCACCTTTTATAGATGCTATATACAGTGTAAGCTTATTGGATTGGTAAGCCTGTTAAAATTTTAGAAAAATGTCCCTTTGGCTGAGCATGGTAGCCTAGTGGCTGAAGTCCTCTCCTTGCATGTGCTGGGATCCCATAAGGGTGCCGGTTCATGTCCCAACTGCTCTATTTCCCATCCAGCTCCCTGCTTGTGGCCTGGGAGGCAGTCGAGGATGGCCCAAAGCTTTGGGACCCTGCATCCACGTGGGAGACCTGGAAGAAGCTCCTGACTCTTCATGTAAGCTCAGCTTCAGCTATTGTGTCCACTTGGGGAGTGAGCCAGTGGATGGAGGATATTTCTGTCTCTCCTACTCTTTGTAGATCAACCTTTCCAATGAAAATGGAATGAATCTTAAAAGGAAAAAAAAAAAAAAAAGAAAAATGCACCCTAACAGAATATATACACATGTTTACATTCAGCACTTATTAGAAAAAAAAAATCAAAGGGAGCTGGTTTTAATAAGCTAAAATATGGAATTAGTTTTTTTTTTAAGATTTATTTTTATTGCAAAGTCAGACGTACAGAGAGCAGGAGAGACAGAGGAAGATCTTCCATTCACTGATTCACTCTCCAAGTGACTGCAGTGGCTGGTGCTGTGCTGATCAGAAGCCAGGAGCCAGAAACTTCTTCCAAATCTCCCACACGGGTGCAGGTCCCAAGGGTTTGAGCCGTCCTCAGCTGCTTCCCAGGCCACAATCAGGGAGCTGGATGGGAAGTGGAGCAGCCGGGATTAGAACTGGCATCCATCTGGGATCCCGGCGCATTCAAGGCGAAGTCTTTAGCCACTAGGCCAGGGCGCTGGGCCCTGGGCCCTAAATGTTTACTTTTTAAAAAAATTTTTTTAAATTTTTTTTAATTTTTAAATTTTTTTATATTTTTATTAATTATTTTGCATTATGTGACAGTTTCATAGGCTCTGGGAATTCCCCCACCCCTCCCCCTCCCCTTCCCCCTGGTGGATTCCTCCACCTAAATGTTTACTTTTGATACAGTAACACACATGTGTTCTAGAAACTCATTCTTTTTTTTTTTAAAAAGCTCAAATTTGCCTACTTGAATTTGTAACAAACACAATAAAATAATACACAATAAAAAGAATACTACAGAAAGTATAATTCAAAAGGCAACATTAAAAATATCTGTACACCAAATAATATGTCATTGTCATATTGCACACATATAGTAACTTTGTTATTTGAGAGAGAAAGTGGCATTTGTTTTTCTGTGTCTGGTTATTTCATATTTGTTACAGATAGCCAGATTCCATTCTTTTTACGCCCGAGTAATATTCCATTTAAAAAACTTATTTATTTATTTATTTATTTATTTATTATTGCATTTCATTTTATGACATCGTTTCATAGGCTCTGAGGTTCCCCCAGCCCCCCCCGTGCTCTCCCCCATGGTGGATTACTCCACCTGTTGCAGTATTACAGTTCAAATCCAGTCATGCTTCTTTCATTGCAAGCATGTACCATGCATAGAGTCCAGCATCTTCTTGTCCAGATAAATTCAACCATTAGAAACTCATTCTTAATCCATTTCGAATTGAAATTAACTTCTTAGTTAAATAAGTTAGCAAGTTAGCAACAAGATCTTTACAAATGTAAACATTCACCGACCCTGAGGGACACATTTTTCTTTTATTTGCATTTTGCCAGTTTTCGTGTTTGTACAGAATTTTTGTAGTCATTGCTATCAGTTAGTGACTATATTTCTGTTAATGTTAGCACATGTTTTAATATATTATCTCATCACAAGCCATGATATAATTTACCTACCATTTTTGCTAGTTTTATGCTCTTGCATGTGCATTGAAACTTGTGTTTGTACTTTTTCATGATCATTAAAAGAACTATGTGGATTGGGATGAATGAAAGAATCAGCTTTATTAAATCTTAATCCTTTTCACTCCTGCACTAACTGTAGTGTCTGTTTATGTTCCTGGGTAGAAATTCTTTTGTGTTGGTGGCTTAATGTGACAGCTGGCATCTTCAACCCTAAATACCAAAGGAATTCTTTTTGGCAGTGTTGCATTATCTACCTAATCCTTCCCAGGATTTTAGTAATTAAGGTTGTTAAAATATATTCCAGGTTTTGTAAAGTCATGGACCTTTTTTTCTTTTTAACGCAAAATAATAATTTTCTTACTTTTATAGGTGAGAATGTTACAAAGCTTAAAAAATAATACTTGGATTTGAAATTGGAAGTTGTGCTCTAGAAGTATTATTTTTGTTTACATTTGGTAAACTTGGTAGTTTCTGATTTTTGATGTCATTCACAGTCCAAATGTATTATGCAAGTTTTTAGGTCAGTGTTATTCCCTCCCATCTTGGAAGTTATTATTTTACTCAGTACACTGACTGTTGAGTTTTGTAGGAATCATGGTAGCTTTTGGGCTTTTCTGAATGAATTAGGCAGGCATTCATGCTATGTGATAATATATGCAGTTATCCTCAGTTAGAAATGTTTAATCTTTTTTTTTTTTTCCTCAGATTCTGTCAGATTTTAAGAACAAATGCACCTGTTAGCTCATGGAAGAAAAAACACAAATCAAGACACTTTTGGGTTCCAAGTTGCCAAAATATGGAACAAAATCTGTAAGAAGTACGCTGCAACCATTGCCAAATGGGACACCTGTTAACTTATTAGGAACAGCCAAGAGTAGTACTGTGAAAAGCTACATCAGAAATAATGGCTCTGATTGTCCCTTGTCCCACTCATTTAATTGGAGAAAAACAAATAAGTACCAGCTTAGTACACAAAGTACTGAAGATCCCAAAAATCCTACCAACACTCAGAATTCACATGACAAATTAATTGAGCTTGAAAAACATGCTCCTACTCAAGGGGTGTTTGATAAAAATGGGATAAAGGGAGGTTTGAAAAGTGTTTCTTTACTTTCGTCAAAGTTAGCAAAGCCACCCAGTATGTTTGTGTCATCTGCAGAGGAGTTGAACCAAAAGTCTTTGCCCGGACCGTCTAATTTGGGAAAATTCACCAGAGGCACGTTATTGGGAAGGACTTCGTATTCTTCAGCCAGTGCTCCAAAGTCCCAGTTGAATGGGTTTTATGGAAACCGATCAGTTGGTAGCATGCAGAGGCCCAGAGCTAACTCTTGTGCCACCAGAAGCAGTTCTGGAGAAAGCCTAGCCCAGTCCCCAGACAATATTAAGTCTCTTACTTGTGAGAAGATGGTAAGGTCACAGAGTTTTTCACATTCCATTCAGAATTCATTCCTTCCACCCTCATCTATAACCAGATCACATTCCTTCAATCGAGCTGTAGATCTTACAAAGCCTTATCGGAACCAACAGCTACCCGCTAGAGTGCCTCTGCGGTCAAGTATGCTAGCCAGAAGTTCCCGGCAATCACAAATCCTCAACGGGAATGAACACTTAGGATATGGATTTAATAGGTCTTACGCTGCTGGTGGGAAGAAGTTGGCTTTACCAAATGGCCCAAGTGTCACTTCCACTTTGGGTTATAGAATGGTTCATCCCTCTCTACTGAAACCTGGTCGACTTCCGTTTTCCGGGACGATCACAGTAGATGGTAATAAAAATCCAACTGCTGACACGTGTATAGAGGAAGATACTACAGCGTTGTCCAAAGCCGGGGCTACTGAGAAGGACCAAGAACTAACTGAAAATCAAAGTTACAGAACAGACAACGACCAGACTGTGAAACGTGATGCGAAAATTAGATACCTGAGTGATGACGTGGATGACATTTCCTTGTCGTCTTTGTCGTCTTCGGATAAGAACGATTTAAGTGAAGACTTCAGTGATGATTTCATTGACCTAGAAGACTCCAACAGAACTAGAATAACTCCAGAGGAAATTTCTCTTAAAGAAGAAAAACAAGAAAATGTAGCACCCAAGGATAGATTTGATCCCTCCAAGGAAAATGAAAAATCCTTCAGTAAAACTGATGAGTGGATTGATATAAGTGTCTCTGGTAAATACTAAATAACCTTACATTTATTTGTTTTGTCTTAAATAATGTCAGAGAGCTTCTGTTTAGGATTATTTCCTGATATATTGCCAGATGCTGTGAATTTCATGCAGGAGATAGTCCGGGATAGGATTGAAGTGAGGCAGCATGTTCCCGTTCGCCCTGTCACTTGCTGCCGTTCCTGTGTTCTCACCATAGCTGATATAACATCACTGTGGACATTTCTGCCCATGCTGCCCTTACCTGTCATATGTGAGCCTGTGTCTTCTTACTGTCCGCACTGTTTTCTAAGTGGTTTTCCCCCTACATCCCCAATTAATGGCATACCCATAAAACAGGCCACATAGTCTGCTTAGGGTAATGGATCATAGCTGTTGCTTAGGAGTGAAGCTGTACCGGAGTGCAGGTGAGATAAATAGGTTATGGCCACTAGAATGGATTCTTTATCATAAAAACAAATCTTTCTTGTTTGGCAATTTCTATAATTATGCTTCCAGAGTATATTCAATTAAAGTTTTTTTTTTTTTAAGATTTATTTTCTTTGGAAAGTCAGATATACAGAGTGGAGGAGACACAGGGGAAGATCTTCTGTCCATTGATTCACTCCCCAAGTGACCACAACCTCCAGAGCTGCGCTGATCCACAGCCAGGAGCCTGGAGCCGCCTCTGGGTCTTCCATGCGGGTGCAGGGTTCCAAGGCTTCAGGCTGTCCTCGACTGGCCCCACAGGCCACAAGCAGGGAACATTGGAAGTAGACTCGCTTAGGCTACTGCAGTGGGCCCCTAAAGTTTTTTTTCTTTTAATTGAAAAAAGAGAGGTAGTACCTGCTGTTTGCTCCCAGAAGTGTTGAGAAAATACATCTGTGTGGTCACATAGCTTATTACAAGAGCAAAATGAAGGAATGAGATACAAGCACATGTTCTAATCAAGAGACCAAGTTAAGCCTGGAGATGCACTTACGTCCTTGGTTGTTTGCTGGTCTTTATTTAAATCTCTTTGGTTGACACACAATGATTGTACATGATTTTGAGATCCACTGTGACGTTTCAGTAGACATGTATGTTGTGTAATGATCAGAGTGGAGTATTGTGCATACCCCACTGCTTCTGTTTTCCAGTCTTCTAAAACTGTCCGAACAAATTCTTTTTCCTTGTAAGGAAATAGCTGTGAGGTTAAATAATACATACAGAGGAAGGGAGTTTTCTTACCAGGATTTAGAAAAAATAAACATTGGAGAAATAGTAAAGGAATACAAGACTTTGTTTATGGTTTTGGAAATGTAGAAATGAAAGATGGCTTAAATGAGTCTTCTTGGTGTCAGAAAATATTTCAGCCTCTAATTTGAGAATTTTACCTTTTTGAGTTTTTCTTAGGAGCTAGAAAAAGCTGTAGTTATGTTTTTTGGGGACTGACCAAACATTTTTGTTGCAATATAGTCAATTTATTAGACTTTTTTAGAGCATGATGCATAATTATATATCTGAATTAATCATTCTCATTCTCTCTCTCTAAACCAAAGATAAGAGTGAATGCACAAAACACACTTCTGAGAATAACCTGATTTCACCAGATACGGATTATAGAGCTGGTTCTTCGTTCGAGCTCTCTCCATCTGACAGCTCTGATGGCACCTACATGTGGGATGAAGAGGGCTTGGAGCCCATCGGAAACGTCCATCCTGTTGGCAGCTATGACTCCTCGGAAATGAACAGCATAGTATGTATGAGTTTATATTCACCTTTGGGAATACTTTGGTTGCCTTACTATAAAAACTGGTGGTGCTAACTAACTTAAAAAATGTTTGAATGAACTTTCCTAGTTAGGAAAATAGGAATTGATGTCTGTCAAGGTCAAGTGTCTGATCCTGAAACATAATGAAGTATGGAGAATGTGCTGTGTGACTTAAATGTATGCACACATATTCATCATGTATGCATACATTTATTTAGTGAAGCTTGGCTGTTCTTTCTCACTGAGGGAAGGGAAAGAGACATCTATTACAAGTAGTTCAGCTAATATACCAGCATATGAATAAAGTATAATTGTGTTTAAAATGACTAAATGTAGTTTAGTATAAAATGTAGTCATATAATTCAGTATGTGATTTTCCAAAAAATCTTAATTGTAGCCTCGGTGGATATATTAAATTTCAAATGGTTTTTAGGTGTTTTAATTTTCTGTATTTTATACACCTGTGACTTGGAAATAATGGACATTATTGCTGCAATTTGTTGTACAAAGACAGAAAACATTTATTTATTTATTTATTTTTGAAGTTAATTAACATGGCATTGAGTGACCAATATGTTAGAAAATGCAAGTTCTTAACCACATCCTGTAACTACTTTCTTGGCATCTCACTTTTAGTATATACACAATCAGTTGCTATAAACTTTTTTTTTCTTTTTTTCTCCTAAGCTAACATGTTTTTGAGTTAAAGCCAAAATTTAAACTTTGCAATATATAGTGGTTAACCATGGTTTTACAGAACTTTGCATTTTAACAATTGAAGAATAGAAAAGTTTTAGGCAGGTGAGCAGGGAAATCCCCAACAAGCCAGTGAGTGAGGAAGAATTTAACTCTACATCCTACCTAGAAAAGTCCAGGAGAAGCAAATAGGGAGCCTGACCAGTAAGTACAGGCAGAGCGATTATAGGCTAGTTGGCCTTTTCCTTGGCTGTTCCAGCTTTTCTATATTTGTATCTATGTCTCTCTCTCTCTGAAAAGCCAAATGGGAAGCCTGATCAGTAAGGTACAAACTGAGTGATTATCAACTAGCTGACCTTTATTAGTCTCTGTCTATCTGAACTAATTTTGGGGCTCACAAGCAACCATGTTGGTTGGTGTGAGAGGCCTGGGAGCCAAGGCTAGAACTAGATAAGGACTAGAGGAAGCTCCTCTCCTGAGTCCAAGACAGAACACATTTAGAGGGAGTATCTTCATCTCAGATAGAGGAGGTGCAGAAAAGATTACAATTGTGTTTTTCAATTGAAATCCTTTTAAGGTGTGGTTGATGTGCAAAAGAAAGTATGTCCAGCAGATGGCAGCAACAAACCACTTGGTACTTGACACTTTTTAGGGATGTACCATCTTTATTTCTTCTACAACTGACAACAAAATAGTTTCCTGTACAGAGAGTTCAGAGTGGGTGTATTACTCTTTGTTGTGTACAGTTCATGAGTTTCTTGTTGGTCAGCAGGGTTCTGAATATGGAATAGGAAGTGACGAAGGTGCTGTTTTCTGTGCTTTCAGTGGATGATTTTCAGTTCCAAGACCAATTTTGGAAAAGAATGCAGAATTGATGGGTAACGAAATGTGCTGAACTCGCCTAATGTGATGGTGCATTTATAATTTTTTTCCTGGAGTTCCATTAATTGTTTGATTTGTCCATTGAGCTTATGTTGTTAGATAACCTTCTTAGAACTGCTTTTAGTGATTTTTCTTCCTGCTTTTTGTCCTAAAACCTTTTTCAGATATTCTCATATTCCAGTTTTGTTTACCAGTTTTTTATTTGTATTTTCCCTCCTTTCATGATCAGCCTTTTGAATACATAGCAAATAGTTTATTATTTAATATTATAATTTCTTTCTCTTTTAACCAGTGCATTTAGTTCAATTACATTTGCATTTATTGATATACTTGCAATCTTCCTATTTTTGTTTGTATTGTATCCCAATTTCTGTATTTCCTTTTTCCTTTCTTTTTCTAAAATTTCATGTTACTGTCTAATTAAATTGACAGAGTTTAGCATGTTCTCACTTTTCTTGATTACTGTGTTAGTAAGCATTGTAGGCCAGGTCAAATGAAAAACTCTGACCCAAGTCTACGACATTTGTGTCACCGGCACAGTTAAGCTTAAGCAGCAGGGCTTTTTTCTGAAGGAAGAAGACTGTTATTGGGCATTCTGGCTCAAGCGCTTTATCTTGTCAGTGTCCTCCACAAGTCATTGTACACTGATTGCTCTGTGTAACACTGCGCTGGTCTTTGCTTCATCGCCTCTCGTATTTTGTTGGGATATAATTTGCACATGATAAAATGCACAGATCTGACAGATACGCTGGAGAGATTTTGAGGAAATACTGATGCTGCTTTTGCTAATCACCAGTATCAACAGACATTCTATATGTTCTAGTTCTGTCCACCACAGTGTTCCCTTGCTTCTCCTTCTAGCCTTTCTCCCCTGCAGAGGGGCAGTCACTGTTGATTAGGCTTGTTTGTTCTTAAACTCCCTGTAACTGAAGTTGTACCCTGCTACAATTTTATTATAGCTTCTCAAAGATCTATTTTTATTGGAAAGGCAGATTTCAAAGAGAAGGAGAGGCAGAGAGAAAGATTCCCCACCTGCTGGTTCACTCCACGATGGCTGGAGCTGACCTGAACTAAACCTAGGAGCCAGGAGCTTCCTTCTGGCCTCCCAAATGGGCAGGAGCCCAAGGCTTTGGGCTAATCTTTGTTGCTTTCTTAGGCCACACAGCTGGTTTATAAACTGGCACCCATATGGGATCCTGGCACTGGCAAGGGGAGGATTAACCAATTGGGTCTTCACACTGGGCCCTATAATTATCTTCTCTTCGTCCATTAGGTATTTGTTAATATGCAGGTTGTTCATATTATTTCATGCTTTGTGTCCAGTTTTTTGGCAATTAGCGGATTGTATTGTTACGGAGGTTTTGCTATTATGTTCTTTTGTGAACATTCATTTCCATTTATAAAATAGGTAGGCAAAGGATCCTTTACATCTGGTTATCTATGTAAGACTTGCTGGTTTTCCATGGTGATTGTACCTCTTTACATACCTTCAGACAATACAGTGAGCATTCTAGAAATTTGTTCTGAATGGTAAATTTGCTATGCATAAACAGTAGAAACAATGTGATTTATGGTGAACATTCATTTTTCTTCTGGGAGTCTGGAATTTCTGTTAGGCAAGATAGTGTCTGCATGACCAGCCTCCAGTAAAATCCCAACACTGGTTTATTAGGAATCCATGGTGGATAACATGTTGGGCGTGTCATCACAGCTTGTTGCTGGAGGAATTAATATCCTGTGTGACTCCATGGGGAACTCACTGCTGGTTCTCTTCAGCTTTTTCTCCTATGCCTTTTTCTTTGCTTGTTTTGTTTCATTTTACTGGCATACATTTTAGCCATTGATATGATTGTGAATCTTCTTAATGAATCATCTCCCCTGAGATGTTCCCAGGGACCTCCGACACAGATACACAAGGGATATTATCTTCTTTTGGTCATCTTCATAGATGTGTGTGTGTGTGTATAATTTTAAAAGACATTTATTTTACCTGAAAGTCAAAGTTACACATATGCGCACACACACACACACACACGCACGGAAAAGAGAAATCTTTACTGGTTCACTCCCCAATTGACTGCAACAGCTGGAGCTGGGCCTTTCTGAAGCCAGGAGCCAGGAGCTTCTTCCAGATTTCCCACATGGTACAGGGGCCCAAGGGCTCAGTCCATCTTCTGCTGCTTTGCCAGGTATTTGGCAGGGAGCTGGATTGGAGCAGGATAGCTGGGCTGGCCACCTGTGCCCATATGGAGTGCCAGTGCTGCACTGGGGGACTAGCCTTCGGCATCACTGTGCTGGCTCTGTTCTTGTATTTTCATCATTATCCTTTGAAATATCTATGGACCAGTTACTAATACCTTCTGTTTCAGACCGAGAAAAATTCCGGAGAAATGGAGTAAATTGCTAACTGATAGGTTGGGAACTAGTTCGCTGGTTAGGCTCAGTCTGATGTTATTAATGTTTAGCCTACTCGGGATGACTGAGCATTTTTTGAAATAAAAACTTAGTTGGCAGTTAACTGTTTTCAATATACAATACAGTTTCTTTTTCCTTGGTACATGGTATAATTTCATGTGCACAATATTAGGCAAAAACATTTTTGCTTTTTGTCAGTTTCAGTAGCCCACTTCAGAATCCTTTTTGCTACTATGCTTTGGCCAGTCTGAGAGCTGTCACTGAAGAGGAATTGAACTTGAGCTAGAATGTCACAGTGATGACTTGCTAACACTAAAAGATTTAGAAAGTGATAATTTTGAATCATCACGTGTAGTACTTTTATTTTTGGAACGATTTTTATAGGAATCCTAAGGAAGCGTTTGAATCAGATGATCTCTGCAGGTATCCTTTTCTTTGTTTTTTTACCCACTCTTTGCCTTGTTTTCACTAGTAGGCAAGTATAATCTCCTCACAGAATTCAATCCTAGTGTGTTTTAATTTCTTTCTGTATTTGTCTCCCATCTCTGATGGTGACAAACCTACCATCTGTTATCTGGAAAACGTTTACTTTTGTGAATAATCTTTTTTTTTTAAAGATTTATTTATTTTATGACAAAGTCAGATATACAGAGAGGAGGAGAGACAGAGACAGAGAGGAAGATCTTCTGTCCGATGTTTCACTCCCCAAGTGAGCCGCAACGGCTGGTGCGCGCCGATCTGAAGCCGGGAACCTGGAACCTCTTCCGGGTCTCCCACGCGGGTGCAGGGTCCCAAAGCTTTGGTCCCTCCTCGACTGCTTTCCCAGGCCACAAGCAGGGAGCTGGATGGGAAGTGGAGCTGCCGGGATTAGAACCGGCGCCCATATGGGATCCCGGGGCTTTCAAGGCGAGGACTTTAGCCGCTAGGCCATGCCGCCAGGCCTGTGAATAATCTTAATTTCCCTGCTTTGCCACCGTCTCTTTATTGTTACTATTCTTAGCCATGATACAGTTTGTAGGTTAGGGCTTCCCCCCTTCCTTCCCTTTACTCCCTCCCCTTCTTCCCTCCCTGTTTCCCCCCCTGTTTCCCCCCATACAGTAGTACAGGCCTTTAGCTGCGGTCACTGTTCCTCTGGCCCAGAAGCTCCTGACTTGGGCCACCCTTGCCTGAGTGACTTCCCTAGCCTCTTTGGGCTCTGACTACATTCCACGGTAGGCCATTGCCCACAGGTGTTCTGCTCAGCCCAGCGCAGTCTGCCTCCAGGACTTTCCCTGGAGCATGGGATCGGTGCCCTCATGTGCCTGGGCCCGCTCCGCTCCGCCTGGGTGAGTGCTGATGCTGTTTGGCATTTCTTGGGTTCCCTTGTTCATCCGTTTCTCTGTGTATGCCTTTCCCCATGGAATTGTTGACATCCAAATCTTAACAATATAGAGTATTGTATCTGTTTTACTATCAAAATGCATGACCTAAGAATCATGAAAGATAGTTCTCTGTATAATCCGTTTTATAGAATCTGGATCATTTTATGTGATTATGTGTATGCTTAGGGCTAGAAGGACCCAAGAGCCATCAACTGCATTTTTTTCAAACTTTGGTTCATTTTAGAATTTGTTATACATCTCTACATTTCTTTGATTTTTTTTCTTTTTTTTTTTTGGAGAATGTAAGTTAAATTACCTTATTGGTCACTGCATTGATCAGTGCATGTTTAAATTGATTAATCAGGAGGGTACACAGTGTCTTGTTTTGGAAGAATTTGTAAGAATTCTGGGGTCAGCTTAGTTCTAAGGATTCAAAAAATCCATTCTAAAATTGATTTGAAGAGGGGAATTAATTGGGAAATTTGTGGGAAATTTGGGAAAATTATGTGTATTTGGGAATTTATGTGTATGTGTATTATGAGTTGTAGAGATAAAGAATTTGTTGTCCTTTACTGTAATCTTACTAAGGATGCTAGGCATTCAGATTTTTTGTGATTTTTGTAACCAGAATTAGACTTTGTGAAAAATGTTTTCAGTTTAGTTAGGTTTCTCATTATTGTAACAAGTTACTGCACATTTACTGCCTTCAAACAGCATACTTTCATTTTAGTACGGTTTTGGGGCTTAAATATACCAGATATACAAAAAGGATCTCACTGAGCCACAATCAAGGTGGCAAAGCACAGATGGGGACCCTAGGGTAAGAATATAGTGGGCCCGGTGGCATGGCCTAGTGGCTAAAGTCCTCATCTTGCATGCACCGAGATCCCATATGGGTGCCAGTTCTAATCCCGGCAGCCTCACTTCCCATCCAGCTCCCTGCTTGTGGCCTGGGAAAGCAGTCGAGGAGGGCCCAAAGCTTTGGGACCCTGCACCCGTGTGGGAGACCCGGAAGAGGTTCCTGGTTCCTGGCTTCGGATCGGCGCAGCACCGGCCGTTGCGGCTCACTTGGGGAGTGAAACATCGGATGGAAGATCTTCCTCTCTGTCTCTGTCTCTCCTCCTCTCTGTATATCTGACTTTGTCATAAAATAAATAAATCTTTAAAAAAAAAAAAAGAATATAGGCCAGCTACTTAGAACTCCATCTCAGTGACAAGGGTCCCAACTTCTTGGGCTGTCATCTGCTGCTTCCCCAGGCACATTAGCAGGGGACTGAAGTAGAAATAGAACAGCCGAACTAGGGCCCAGTGTGATAGCGTAGCAGTTGAAGTCCTCGCCTTGAACGCGCCAGGATCCCATGTGTGTGCCGGTTCCATTCCCAGCAGCCCTGCTTCCCATCCAGCTCCCTGTGTGAGGCCTGGGAAAGCAGTCAAGGACGGCCTAAAGCCTTGGGACCCTGCACCCGTGTGGGAGACCCAGAAGAGGCTCCTGTCTTTGGATTGGCTCGGCTTCAGCCGTTGCAGTCACTTGGGGAGTGAACCATTGGATAGAAGATCTTCCTTTCTGTTTCTCCTCTCTCTCTCTCTCTCTCTCTATATATATATATATACACACACACACACACACATATATATGTATATGTATATCCGCCTTTCCAATAAAAAAATGATAAATCTTAAAAAACAAAAGAAAACAAAAAGCAGCCAGAAGTCAAACCAGAGCCGCAGTGTGGAATTCCCTTGTCATGGGAGCTCTGCATCACAGTTCTGCCCTCTTTAATATGATATTATACATAAAATTGTGTAATGTTTACAGCAGATGAGCACTCTGATCATGCAGTGTAATGGTGTATCCTTCATTTACCCATAAGTAAATGATGAATGTATCTATTTGCTTTTGTTATTGATTGTCTTATATTGATAGCTACTTAAAATTACAGGCTTGGATTCTTTCTGGTGCGGAGGAAGACATCTGTTTGTATATTTGTCATGTTCCTGTGGATTGTTTTCAGTTGTCCTCCTTCTGTTTGTGTTCCCTTTGAGATGCATCGTAGTTTCCTTGTCAGTGTGGAGAGCTTCTGTGATGCTCCAAGGATTTCCATACTTGTTCTCCAATCAGAAACTTAGCTATTGGATGATTTTCACCTGGAAGGGAATATCATTTGAGTTGCATTTTTCAAATGCTCTATATGAAGGTTGCGCTGGAGGGGGAGCTAGTCAGGATGTTAGACGCTGCTGTTCTGTAGACATGGTAGTGGCTTGTGTTCCAGGCAGTGACAAGCGGTGTTACAGAAGGATGGCATGTTTCCAATACTGATTGGAGGATATTATTGCCCAGGTTCCATTCCTGATTGAACATAAAAGAGAAAACATCATCTGCTCGTGTTTGAGATTATAGCCAGTGTTGCTTTTTTGTCAACTTCCACATTCCTTATGAGGTGAAATGTAAGCAGTGCTGGGCTTTCTTCTCTCTACAACCTGCTTATACCTTGTTCCAGTCTGTCTGCCACTTCTAATCTGTACACCTACTGTAAGTCTTGAAGGTAGCTGATACTGAATTATCTCTCATCATTTTGTTTGTGGCACTAAGTAAGGACTCAATATTTCCTTGTTGAAAAATGGAAGCCTTGGTGATAAATTTTGCCATTTAATTAAAAGTAGAAACACTGAAAATGAGAAGATACTGTTACTATCAGTTGGTCTTTTTTTCATGCACATTGTGACATAGCGCGTTTGCTAAGGAAGTGTCTCTGGAGTCACGTCATAATAGCAAGCTACAGGTAACTCAGTGTGATGCTGGCATAGCTGTGACGGAGGAGGGGCAGCTTATGGAAAGTGGAGACGGTCTTAAGATAGGTAAATGGAAATTGGAAACTGGTAGTTCTTTTGTCTATGTTCTGGCAAGGAATCACAGGGTGTGAGAAGCTGGCGGGGGTCTACTCCAACTAAGTTGTTACAGATAGGGGGACAGAACAGGACAAGGAAACTAAATGTTTCTCAATAGGTTTCTCCTCCCCCCGAGAATCTTTCCTACACATTTAATTAACAGCATAGGGATTTTTGTATTATTAGTATAACTTTTATGTTTGAAAAGAGTTTAAATTTACCATATTTCGCTGTTATTTGGAAACATTAATATAGATCTAAGGATGTTTCTTGTAGATTAAGTATATTTCGCTAGGAAGTTTAACTGAACAGTTATTTCTTGAGCATTTGCTCTATTCCAGACACTAAATTCTAAGGACACCAAGACAGATGAGATTGTCTATCCTTACTGGGTTCATGATCTTGGTAACAGGCAGATATAGAAGGTTATTTTTTTTTTTCAAAGATTTAATGGGTAAAATGTAGATTATGAAAAAGTATACTGGCCAGGTTGAAACCAGAAACCTAGAACTCCTGCCAGACCTTCTGCCTAGGTGCCTTGGGCCTGAGCACTCTGGTCAGTTTCTGGTGGTTCCACAGGAAGAGGGGTCAGAAGCAGAGCAGCAAGACTGCCCGCTGGTGCCCGTATGGGTCACTGGCATCCCAGGCTGCAGCTGTGCCAGTGCAGTCATGCCTTCACCCAAGTCACATGTTGCTAAGAGTACCCGGTGTGATGTGACGAGTGGTTAGAGGCAAAGCTGGGGAATACAGAGAAAAGGAAGAAAAAATTTGTATCTCTAACTGAAAATGTAAATATTAATTATAAATTAAAAATTTTAAAGTGTAAGACAGATACAGTGTTAAGTATACCAACATTTTTATTTCAAATCTTCATTCGTTGTTTTCATTTGTATGACACCATAAACTTTTTTCTGAGCAATTTTTGCTTCAAACAGCATTGATAACCATCTAGACTAAGTCAAACCTTTTGTTTTAGCGAGTTAATGAGTTTTAAAGTAATTTGCTAATAAAACAAGAGAAATTTGTTCATTATCATATCTCTTTTACCTGCCATGATACCTTGCATACAACAGATGCATAATTAGTTTGTTTTTGTTTTTGTTTTGTTTTGTTTTGAAAGGCAGGGAGAGAGATTTTTCGTCTGCTGCTTGACTCCTCAAATGGCTACAGAGTCTGGGGCTGGTCCATGGGAAGTTCAAAGCCGGCTGTTTCTTCCCCATGTCTAGGGGTATGGGGACCCAAGCTCTTGAGCCATCCCCTGCTGCTTTCCCAGGCACATTAGCAGAGAGCTGGGCTGGAAGTGAAGCAGCCAGGACTTGAGTCATTGCCCATATAGGATGCCTACTTTGTAGGCAGTGGCTTAACTCCCTGTACCACTATGTAAGCCCTAGAAATGAAACATTTTAAAACTCAGGCTATTCTGTGAGTCTGCGAACTACTCTGTGAGTGTTGATCATAACAAATGCCAGAACTTTCTGTTTGTAAAGGTTTATTGGTGGTTAGGCGATCCTCCCCCGAGCTTTCTCTCTTTGTTTTAGGAGTGAGACAGTCTATTTGCAGCAGCAGCTGGGCGTGGTAGTGTTGCAGAGAGGTACTGATGGAGAGTTCATGGCGCCTTGCCTACCTTCAGAATGTGATGCAACAGAAAGTAGCAAAACATCAGGCCATCTACTGAGAAACCTGCGATTTAGCCCTAGATGTGTAATGACTCTTGGATAGGGAACCTAGAGTATCCTTCTTTCCTAAGAGATTATAGCAAGTCAGTTGAAATTTTTCTTAGCTCTGAAATTCTGATTTTTTTTTTTTCCTTTCCTTCTGGGGCTGGACTTGGTATTGCTTTTCTTATTTTTGGTGCTAGAAGAAATGAGAAGAGCTGTTTTGAAAACATATTCCTTCTGCCTGAAAATTTCTCATTTTTAAAATTATATATATGTATATTTTGTGGTTCTCTTTATTGGTGCTTAGTAGCCTTCTTGGCTAGCTTTAACATGTTGAAATAATTTTTCTGCGTATCAGATAGGACATATAATATAGGTTGCAATTTTTTTTTTAGTTTTTTTGTGTTTTGAACTGATTTTAGATATAGAGAAATTTCACCGAATGGAGTTCCCATATAGATCCCATCCATATCCCCTAATGTTCATATGTTATATAACCATAGTACAGTGATCAAAACCAAGAAATTCAGTTAGACGTATTAACTAATCCACAAATAGTATTTAAGTTTTGCCATTTCCTCCGCTAACATCTGAATTTCCTGCTCCACAGTCAGATTTGGTTGTCTGTATCGTAGTACCCCCAGGAGGAGAGTTGTTGTGAAGAGAGTTAACCCATGAGTTTGTAAAGTGCTGCCCAGTTTGGGTGGCATGAATGTGCTTTTCGCACTGAGACTGTGATCATGTGTCCTTGGATGATGCTGTTCCATTTTCAGGGCTCCGTGTTTAAGAAGCTCATGATTTGGGTTCGTGTCGTTTTCAATGATGTTAACTTTGTCACGTGATTAACATGGTATTTATCATGTTTCTCTAATGCAAAGTTATTCTGTATTTCCCTTTATAATTAATTACCATGCTGCAGCCAGAGGCATTGAGATTTTGAAGCATTCCTTTGCACATTAACTTTAACCTCTTACTAGAACTCCATAAAGAAGAGCTGTATCTAAATGGTCCGAATCAGAATGTTTATATGGGTATTTCTTTTTAGTCTGTATGTGTAATCCATTATTACTCTTAATTTGTTATTTATTAGCCTGAATTTTGGACAGCTGAAAAGGTTCAATATTTGGATTTTTTTTATGTCCCTTTGACTTTTTTTGGCTTGCTCCAGGTTTTATTTTCTTGTGTTTTGACCACTTTCTTAGTTTCTGAGACTTTTTCTCTGTTCCATCCCCAAATCATCGTTGAGATTTAGAAATGAAGCTCTTGAGGCTAGGTATTCAGAGGCGACACAGATCTGCTGGCTTCAGTATCTGTATGTGCGTTCCAAGTTAACAGTTAGTTCATCCTGATACCTTTGGCACAGTGCCTGGGAGCTCATGCTAGCCTTTCTCTTTTTCTTCTTTTTAATACTTTTCTTAGTGAGTGAGAAACCTGGCTATCTATTCACCCTGAGTATTGACTTAGTTGTTTGATGCTAGTGTATGTGTGTAGTAGGAATGTAGTATACAATGCACATAATGAAATGTAACACAAAATACATATTGTTAGCAAAATGTGTAGTATTTGTGTGCATACTCATACAGTTTCAGAATGGCTAACAAAATGGCTAATGTGACAAACAGAAGTGAAGAGAGTAGTGGGGACTTGTGAGCTTGCAGTCAGTTGGTCAGAGCCTGTGACTGAGATCTGGAGTAAGGCCGTTCTTGTGAAAGATTGTGCCCGTAAACCTAACTCTGGGTAGTTAATATGAGAAATTATTGGAATTGGTGTTTAAAAAGTTGAATTTACTAGAATGACCATAACTGGTTGAAATGTGATTTGGGAAGAGAAGGACTAAAAAGGCAAGAGATGAGTAAAATTTCATTTTTGGCTAGCTTCCTGCTTGTTTGTGTGAAATTGCAGCTATGCCATAATTTATTACTAAATGTAAATAATATGGGATGGAATTTAGGTAGTAGACTCAGGTGATTATTTATTGGATACATTGGACAATACAAAATTTTTTTAAAAAGCTAAATATATAGCCATTGATCATTGTTGCCTATAATTGCAAAGATGAAAGTAATTGGGCCCCGCTCAGTAGCCTAGTGGCTAAGGTCCTTGCCTTGCATGTGCCAGGATCCCATATGGACGTTGGTTTGTGTCCCAGCTACCCCACTTCCCATCCAGCTCCCTGCTTGTGGCCTGGAAAAGCAGTCAGTGGGACAACCTTGTGAGCCTGCACCAGTGTGGGAGACTTGGAAGATGCTCTTGGCTTCTGGCTTCTGGATTAGCTCAGTTCTGGCTGTTGTGACCACTTAGGGAGTGAATCAGCGTACAGAAGGTCTTTCTGTCTCTGCTTTCTCTGTAAATCTGCCTTTCCAGGAAAAATAAATAAATTGAAAAAAAAAAAAAAGAAAAAAGGAAACAGAGCAGTGTGGCCTCAAAACTGGCTGCCTAAGCCCCTATCTAAAAAAAAAAAAATTATATATATATATATATGTATATATATATATATTCTAGAGGAAATGATAAATGGTGATTATTATGGCCTGTAGTTGCTAGGAAGAATGTTTGGAAGGAAGGCAAAACCAAGAAATGACTGCAGCCAGAAGGCACAGTGCAAAGGTACTATCTGTTTGTGAGGATCTGTCTCATCAGTGTCTGAAAAAAGATTTATCAAAATGGATTGTGAGGCTTACTTCGTTTAGGAGTGGTATTTTTGAGTGCTACATAATGGATGAACTATGGCTCTTATTCTGGCTGCTCCACTTTGCACCTAGTTCCTTGCTTATGGCCTGGGAAAGCAGCAGAGGATAGCCCAAGTCCTTGGGCCCCTGTGTCCCTATGGAAGACGCAGAAGAGGCTTCTGGCTCCTGGCTTTGGGATTTGCTCAGTTCTCGCAAATTGTGGCCACCTGGGGAATAACCAGAGGATGAAAAATCTTTCTCTTTCCCTCTCCCTGTAAATCTGCCATTGCAATAATTGTCTCTCAGATTTCTGAAGTTTTAAGTGCTTTAAAAGCTTGTCTTTAAGTTGGAACAGACAGTTGGTTTGTCTTGGTCCTTTGGTTCATACCTGTCCTCAAATGTCTACTTCTCTTTTATAAACATCTTTGTTTTCATTTTCCCATTTTTAGGAAGACAGGGCCAGGCTGGCATTACAGTATGGCTTTCCTTCAGAGTTTGGAAGGCATTTTGGTGGTGGCTGTAAAGGTTTGCAGAGACCTTTCTGGCTTTTGGAGGTTGGCTGGATAAAGAGGCTGTCAAATGATAAAATAAATTGATTTTTTTTCTCAGATGTCAATGCTTTAGAAGTTCTTAAATAAATTGTTAAGTTCTTTAGAAAAACTCATACTGGCCTTTTGGCAGAAGATAAATGCTAATGTGTCTGTCTCTTTAAGAGTGAGAATGTGTGGGATGGGCAGGGTAAAGGCCAACTGACGACCTGTGATTTGTCCTGTTCAGTTGCCTTTTCAGTTTTGTTGACTTGAATTCTTGGGAAGATTAGCTTTCATGCCCATGTGCTATTCCTCCCCTAATATTCTGGCTGACGGCTGAAACTTTCCTTGGCTTTTCTTTCGATAAGTTTCTGTCTTCTCTGTGCTCTCAAAATGGTCTAGTCTGCGGCCCACAAGTGACTCCCTTCATTCGCTGTTCTGGAATAACTCTGTTTTTTGTACTTCTTATTTGCATCTTCAGTTGGGTGTCCAGAGGAAGGTGTGGTAACTGTCTATTCTGGCACTAGCGTAAAAGTATAAAAATGTAAGAATTTATACTTTAATTTTTTATAATCCATTTTATTGTATTGTTGTTGACAATCTTTACATAGTTAACTATAGTTGAAGGAAAATCAAGAAAGAGAAGAGAAAAAAAAAAAAAAGGTTCAGGGGGATAGGGAGGTGGGCAATGCTATTATGTCCATATTGTTTCCATCATGTATCTGAGGTAAAAGGGGATATTGAGGGAGAAGCCCCACCCGGTTTCCCGCCCACCCCAAGTCCCGGATGTGGGGCATGCTCTGAGATATGTGCTCAAGTGGAGTTAATAGTTCTCCAGTTATGAGTCACTGCCAGTTTCGCTCGATGAGGTGGTCCACTGATTGATATGGTCCATCATGAAGTCTCCATTTGTCCCATATTTCGCTGCCAACATGTAGCTGAGATAAATGATTGTCCTATTCTGTCTTCTGTCTTTTCTTGGTTAGAATTCTGAGTCCAGCAGTTCAAGTGGGGAGATCTCCAAAGATACTTTGAGGTATTCCCAGACCAGATTCTTGTATGTTCTAGCAAGCACAGGGCCCGGCACAGTCCATCACCCTGATCAGCTGGTGGTTGCAATTGCTGTGTTGGTTCTGTTTTCAGTCCCGAGTTGCACTGGAACCAATGGGTGTTGCAGTCCAGTCTGGTTCGGCCCTTACATCAACCAGTAGGAGCTGTAGCCTAGTTGGGGCGACCCACAATAACCCCCACCAGACCGCCCCCTACCCTGGTTTGCCAGTATGTGTAGCAGAAGACCAATCTGTCCCCCATCCCATTTGGCTCTGGTACTTGTCAATGGGTATTAAAGCTTGGTTTTATCTAACCAACTCAACCATCCAGCCCTCACAGATATTGTTGAGTACCTCTCTATCTAGCCATCCCAGCCCCCGTCCTAGTTTTCATGCCCTCCCACGGGAATAGTGACCCAAGAAGGGGGAACCCACTTTTTCCCTCCCAGGTCTCTCTGTCCCGGTTTATGCACTCTTTAAGTGGTCCTGTGATTTGACTCGACAGAATTATTCCCCAGTGCCAGCTTCTGCCAGCTGAAGCTGTGGCCCTGATCTAGTCCACATGCAGCGCACAGGTGTTGTAGCCTTGCTTAGTCGTGTCTGTCTCTATCCCAGCCAACACTCTCCAGTGGGAGTGGTTGTCCAGCGAGGGGACCAGCCCCTTAACCCCCCCGCCAGCTCTGCCCCTCCCTTCCTGGATCTCACGTGTGCTGGATGGGTGCTGCATTCATATCCAGTACAGGCAACCACGCCCTGGCGTTCCATAATGTGTACTGGTTTTGTCGCAACCAAACCCGGCCCATTCCACACTCTGTTCTGGTGATCGGATTTGCCAGAGGATGACATGAACTGATTCAGCCTGGTCTGCTCCTGACCCATGCCGAATGCATGCCAGTGGGAAACTTTCCATGGCCTATTCTGGGCTGTTTCCAATCATGCTTCTCGCGCTTACCTGCAGGGACTGTGTCCTGCCAGAGGAGTTGCCCAGGCTCCTCCATCAGATCCCCTCCCAATGCCAGATTTTGCGCTTGCCAGGGGGTTCTTGAGCCAACCCTACTCAGTTCACCTCCTGTCCTAGCAGGAACAGTGGCTTTTCCTGGCTGGCTTTCACCCCATTCTGGTTCTTGTTGTTGGATATTTCAGCCCAGCCATGGCTCGTCCATACCCACATACAGCTCACACATGGCTCAGAAGGGGATTGAGACCCAGCCTAGTCAGTCCCACATCTACCCTGTTTCTCCATAACACCAGATGGTGCTGGGATCTGAACCGGCCTGGTGCATCCAATCCCAGCCCACACTAGTGCCTCGGGTGACTGCAACTGTTTCCTAGATAGAACACAGCCCCCATTCCAGCACATACACCCCTTGGTGGGAACCTCATCCCAGCTGTGGCATCCCAGATTGGGACCGTTCCTAGCCGTAAATCACGCACCTGCACGTGGTTGCTCCGAGGACCATTAGGTGCCAGCCTGCTACACAAGCCGGAGCTTATCTTTTACTTGATAGGTGTTCAAAGCTCAGCATTATTAAGGGATTGGAAGTTCTTCAAAGGAAGAGTTACTGGCATTGGGAATCTTTAGGATTGACTCAGATCCCAGAAACAGTGGGGTCACTCTAGAGCTATCTCAGCAGCGATTCAGATGTCCAATACCCCAGAGCTCCCCGGCCGGGCGGCCAGCAGGCACAGCCTGGCGCCAAATGGCGCACTGGCCGCTCGGGCCCAGCCCGCCATGAGCCATGGGCACATGACGGACTGGGTTCAGGATCCGAGCTAGACGTCCTCTCCCGCAGCCCTCGGCTCGCCTCTGGCAGCCGGAGGTGTAATCCTGCAGGCCCGAGGTTGCGCCCCTCCCCAATCCCGTTGACCACCCAATGAGGGTGGTGGGTGGGCCCCGGACATGCCCAGTCACGGAGGCCTCCCCCCTCGGCGTACTCACCCCAGAAGGAAGCAGGCCGCACCCAGGCATGTCCGGGCCCAGCCCGCCATGAGCCATGGGCACATGGCGGACTGGGTTCGGGATCCGAGCTAGACGTCCTCTCCCGCAGCCCTCGGCTCGCCTCTGGCAGCCGGAGGTTAAATCCTGCAGGCCCAAGGTTGCGCCCCTCCCCAATCCCGTTCACCCACCACCCAATGAGGGTGGTGGGTGGGTCCCGGACATGCCCAGTCACGGAGGCCTCCCCCCTCGGCGTACTCACCCCAGAAGGAAGCAGGCCGCACCCAGGCATGTCCGGGCCCAGCCCGCCATGAGCCATGGGCACATGGCGGACTGGGTTCGGAATCCGAGCTATACTTTAATTTTTTAAAAGCTTTACTTGCAAGGCGGAGTTAGAGAAAGGGAAAGATTTAGACACGGATTAATCTTTCCTGGTTCATTCCCCAGAAGACTCCCATGGCTGGGGCTGGGCCAGGCTGAGGTCTCCCGTGTGGGTAGCAGGGGCCATCTTCTAATCTATTGCTTTCCTCTTTTTTTTTTTTTTTTTAAAAAACTACTTCTTTTTTTTTTTTTAAGATTTTTATTCATTTTATTACAGCCAGATATATACAGAGGAGAGACAGAGAGGAAGATCTTCCGTCCTATGATTCACTCCCCAAGTGAGCCGCAACGGGCCGATGCGCGCCGATCCCGAAGCCGGGAACCTGGAACCTCTTCCGGGTCTCCCACGCGGGTGCAGTGTCCCAAGGCATTGGGCCGTCCTCAACTGCTTTCCCAGGCCACAAGCAGGGAGCTGGCTGGGAAGTGGAGCTGCCGGGATTAGAACCGGCGCCCATATGGGATCTCGGGGCTTTCAAGGCGAGGACTTCAGCCGCTAGGCCATGCCGCCGGGCCCATATTGCTTTCCTCAGTACATTATCAGGGTCAGAACAGTGCTCCTAGGGCATGTTGGCATTGTAGGCAGATTAATTCACTGTGCCACCATGCCAGCCCCTTTGGGTCCTATAGCTTCTTAACTGATCAGTATATCTGTGTACTGCCAAGTTTTTATTTCTCACTCACACTGATCATGTTACTATGGTATGCTACATGGATTCTGTTGTAGCTGCCAACCTGGTTTCCTTGTTCCTTAACTCCAGTTCCTGTCCACTTGTTCTGTAGCCACAACAGTATTAATTAGCAATCTCAATTTGTTATTTCTTAAAAATTTTTTTTCATTTAATTTTTTTTGTATAGCCTGTATTTGGAATTGTGCTTTTCTTATGTGTGCGTGTAAAGATTTATTTATTTTTATTGGGAAGTCAGATTTATAGACAGAAGGAGAGACAGAAAAAGACCTTCCACATGCTGATTCACTCTGCAAATGGCTGCCATGCACAGAAATGAGCTGATCTTAACCCAAGGCCAGGAGCCTCTTCTGGGTCTCCCTTCGACATGGATGCAGTATTCCAAGGATGTGGGCCATTGTCAGCTGCCTTCCCAGGCTACAGGCAGGGGGCTGGATGGGAAGTGCAGCAGGCAGGACACAAATGGGATACATATGGGATGCTGGCACTTGCAGGTGGTAGGTTAGCCATTTGACCCATTGCACTGGTCCCAGTTTTCAGATTTTCGTTTATCAAGATTTGAGAATTTGCAATGTAGAAGGAGAGACAAATCACCTTCTTCCAAGATTGTTCAGTTACCAAGACTGATGGTGCCACATGTGTAGTAAGAGTGTTGGAGAAGATGTATTATTCACATGATGGAACTCTGTGGAGAAGAGAACAGAGCAGGCATGCAAGCTGGTCCAGATGGGTTGTGCATCTCTGGTTTTTGTTTTTGTTGGGCCAATTTGAGGGTTCCCACAGGCAGTCTCAGTTCACATGTTTCAGAATGATCTGATGCTGCCCAGGAAGGTCAACTTTATCTAACATGAAATTTTACTTATTGTAAAAGTGATGTGTCCTTGTTGGAGAACAGATTAGAATAGCATAATGAGCAGAAACGTAAGGAAGATACTAACACCCTTTTGGCGTATCACCTTGCAGATGTCATCGTGTTGTGTGTAGAAAATCTGCTTCTCCACTGTCTGTCTCACAGAGTATCTTTGTGTACAGTGAGATAGGTGTCTGAAATGGCATGTGTATGGCTTTATTGTGAGAATCAACTTGAGGCACAAATGTGGGTGTTTTCCCTCATCTCTCCCACTTTTCTCCCATTCTTAACTTGCTGAGGTTGTTTTTACTGTTGAGTGGGCTTTCTTAGTCTGTAAAACGTTTTCAATAATTGTTTCTCTTTTTCCCTATTCATTAGAACAGGTTCATTCCATTTTTTTGTTTGAACTTATATAATGAAAGACAGGATAGCAAGCAGACAGGCGTGGGGCTGCTTAGTCCTGAGCTGTGCTGCTCTGACAAGGGGTGTGCTTTGGTGTCCTACCTGCTCGTCAGCCCTGCCCTGGACTCAATGTTTTGCTGCAGGGTAGGTTGTCAGGTCTGGTCCTGAACAGCCAACACTATCTTTTGCATAGACACGTAGAGGACTACTGAAAGTTTGTGGGAAAGCATGTTTATAAGATATCTGTACAAGATTTAGAAATCCTTGAATAGTTTTTTATAATAGGGATTTTCCATGAAGTTTTGAAGAACACTGTACATACACAGCAGTGCAAGTATTTTTCTGGAGGAGATGATTGTTTTGTAAAGTTATATAAATCATAATAAATATTGCAAAAAATAAGATAGCATAAATGAAAGAACAAACATAAAACACCTTATCCATTCTAAGAGTCATTCTGTGGTTTTGTTTCCTTCCAGCTTTTAAAATGCATGTTATTAATTTTTTTCATAAAAATTTCAAAAGATTTTAGAGGCCCACCTTTTCTCTTTTGTGTAAATGACTAGTTTTTTCCAGTGGAAATAATGTGTATTTTATTTAAGATAAATCTTGGGTTTGTTCTAATACTTCCCTTTCAAATTAAGGAATCAGAACTTTTATTTTTGTTACTCATACCCTTGTCTCTCATTTTCTTAAGATGATAATCTGCTTTTCAACTAGTATCAACATAAGGAATTTTATTTGTATGCAATCATTTCAGAATAATTATTATCGTGTTACCATGCGTAATAGTAATTAGAAAGTTGGAGAATTTTTGCCCTTTCTTGAAATAATTTGGGAATTACACAATTAATCTGTTGCCAAGTTAGATCTACTGATTTCATTTTGCTTTTGCCTATCAGTGATCAAAATGTTTTTTATTTCAGTTGACAGATGAATGTACATATTAAAGGTGTGTAATATATTTTGATACATGTATACAATATGTCATGATCATATCAGAGTAATTGATACATTCACCATTGGAAGTACTTATCGTGTCTTTGTGATGACAGCATTCAAAATCCTCTCTAATAGACACTGTGGCATACATGATGAAATGCTACCGGCTGTGCACACCTCCTGTTTGTTGGAGATCTTTCTGGCCTTCTGCATCCTGAACCTGTTATCATTTTCCCCTTTGCATTCCCTCCTTTCTTCAGCCTCCAGTAACCAGTGTTCTAACCTGTACTTCTATAAAATTTCTTAGTGAAGCATTCTTTTAAAGAGAAAATCAGCAGAAAAACCCAATGTTTTTCCCCCAAGCTAACACCTTCCCATGTAGTTACGCATCTTTTCAGTGTCTTTTTAAACAACTATTTCATTGTATGACCACGCCATACTTTCTGTGTTGCCCTTTTTTTGTTGTTGGACACTTAAACTATTTCCAAATTATCTCCAACTTAGTGGCTTTCTAAAATCCTTTTTAATAATCCACATATTTAAAAAAACATATTTATACTTGTTTGAGAGGGCTCTAAAAGAGAGAGGAAGCAGACAGGCAGCTAGAGAGGGATTTTTCATCTGTCGGTTCATTGTCTATATGTTCACAGTAGCCAAGGCTGGGCCAGTCAGCATCTCCCTTGCCGGTGGCAGGCAGCCATGACCTACCTCACAGGATTCTCATGGATCAGAGGCAGGGCTTGACCCAGGCTCGCAGGTGGGGGGTCCAGGGGTCCCAGGTGGGGGGTCCAGGGGTTGCAGGTGGGGGATCCAGGGGTCGCAGGTGGTGTCTTCACTGCTGCATCAGTTATCTTCCCCAGGTTTTGACACTTTAGGCATTAGAACGAGAGTGTTTGAAATAAGCTCTTCTCTTTCTTAGGAAAGATGATCTAAATAGTAAAGTTGAAAATAGAACATGATAGGGAGTACATGTGTTGGTTTGATTAGTCTAGTGCTTCCACAGAAAAAGAACCCGTTGAGTCAAACCAAGGCATGGTAGGGTGCTAATGGTGGTTGGTAGCAGGTGGGTTTGGCACATGGAAGACATGGAGTAGTCTCGTCTTCAAAGGCTTGTTGCAGTATTTTGTGTAAGTGGTTCAGTTGCTAAGAACACATTGTTCTCCACCAAATATGAGTACATGTTGAGTGATTCTTCACTATTTTTGGTCATTTATTGTATCAATAAAGTAGTTGAAAGGTGTGAACTCAGGAGCTGTTTTGGCTGAGTTTGATCAAATATAATACCAAAATCATATTAGTACCTGACTCAGGCTTATTTGAATGATTAAACAAGTGAATTAAGCCTTTGTAAAATGCTTGGAACAATATCTGGCATATTAGCCTGGTGTGTTTTGTTTTGATTTACTTTGTCTTGTTCTGGTTTTGTAGTGAAACACAAATCTATTGGGATAAAATAACCAGAGGAAAGATGATGAGAAGGATGTTGCCGGTGGCTTTACATAAACCAATTGATCCAGGGTATCACATGTTGATGCTTCAAAACTGCCGTCTAGATTGGTAACTGTTCCTGTGAACTGGGCTGTAGTGTTCTCTCCTGCTTGGTTCACAGGATATTCTGAATAACCTTGAATCATGTGACCTCGAGGACGATGATCTTATGCTTGATGTGGACCTGCCTGAGGATGCACCGCTGGAAGATGGTGAGTTGGGCCCTGTGCTTGAGCCAGTCTCATGTTCTCAGGAACTAACAGGCTTCTTCATTGCAAAGGAGCCATGCAGGTGGTTTTCAAATTGTGCAAGATAGGTTCATTTCCAAAATACCCCAGTACTTAAAAGCTGATTCTGTAGGTTTTGGGTATAATTCCTATACCAAAAAGTAGAAGATTGAATTTGCTTATTTGGCCGTGTGCACACTGTTTTCCCTCCCCTTATGTCATTTACATTTTAAGAATATATTTAGAGAAGCACCATTTGGTTTATATAATGTATTAATTTAATGTATTTAAAAGAGCAATTTTGTTATAAAGTATATTTTTATAATAAATTATATATCACATGTAAAGTATGATTATTTATATATAATAAATAATGTATTATGAATATATGCTTATATACATTTATATATAAATATATTTTAAAAGTCAGTTATTGGAGAATAGTGGATTTGAACGTTGGTTGTAAGTTGCAGAGTCCTGCTTTTAACCTACATGCTGCCTCCTTCTACCCTTTCTGTTCAGTGGTGACCTTCTGAATAAATCATTGTGTTTTTTTTCTACTTCTGATTCTCCTCTGTCTTCCTTCTAGATGTCAGTAATTGGTGGAGCAAGGGTTTAGATGATGTGTGTACTAGATGGGCCCCGCTTCTCTTGCTCCAATGACACAGTATGTGCAGAGCTTTGTCTCATAGAGACTGCTAGAGAGCCAGAGATCAACATGGGAGCCCCTGGAGCAAGGCTTGCAGTGGGAATTCTGCTGAGAAGAGGAATGTCCCTGGAGATCTCAGGATTCTCTGCCAC
The DNA here is from genome assembly GCF_030435755.1 of Ochotona princeps. Classification (NCBI taxonomy): domain Eukaryota; kingdom Metazoa; phylum Chordata; class Mammalia; order Lagomorpha; family Ochotonidae; genus Ochotona; species Ochotona princeps. Next base: position 10,475,760 of record NC_080844.1, on the reverse strand, counting down.
TCACATTTGTCTAGTTTGCTGAGCTTCACGTGGGTCAGGGATAAACTACTAAGGGTACATGGAGTCCTTCCTAACCATGGTGCTGGGAAAATGCAAGAATATTTCCAAGACGGGCAATCTATTTTTTTCCCCTCTCTGGGTGGAATGTTGCATAGCAGTTAATCTCCAAAATATGTTAATTAGAATGGCTCAGATCTTCAGACTCTGCCTCATCTCTGGGATTCTATATTTCTTTTCCTTTTTTTCTTTAAAGTTTTATTGATTTTTATTTGAAGGGCAGATTTACATAGTTAGAAGACGAAACAGATAAAGACAGTTTTGTTCAATCCCCAAATGGCCACAATGGCCCGAGCTGAGCTATTCTGAAGCCAGGAGCCAGGAGCTTCTTGTGTCTCCCACATGTGTGCAGGGTCCCAGGGTTTTGGGCCATTCTCCATTGCTTTCCCAGGCCACAGGAAGGGAGTTGAATGGGAAGTGAGGCCTCCGGGATTAGAACTGGTTCCCATATGGGATCCTGGCGCATGTAAGCCTGGACTTTAGTTGCAAGGCCAGTGAGTCAGGTCCATTTTCAAAGTTTGTTTTTTTTTTAAATTACCATTTCTTCTGGTCTTCTCCAAGGACTTAAAAAAAGGATTTATTAATTTTTATTGCACTGTCAATTGTATACATAGAGGAGGCAAGACAGAGAGGAAGATCTTCCATCCGATGATTCACTCCCCAAGTGACCACAACGGCCGATACTGTGCTGATCCAAAGCTAGGAGCCAGGAGCTATTCCAGGTCTCCCATGCGGGGGCAGGGTCCCAAGGCTTTGAGCCATCCTCAACTGCTTTCCCAGGCTACAAGCAGGGAGGTAGATGTGAAGTGGAGCTTCCGGGATTAGAACCAGCACCCATATGGGATCCCGGGGCGTTGAAGGCGAGGACTTTAGCTGCTAGGCCACGGCCCCAGGCCCTCCAAGGACTTTCTACGGAAATAGATTGGGAACTGCTCTGCTTCATTTTGGTCTAAGCTCTTCTGCTTAATGTTAGATCAGAAGCATAGCTGTATTTCTTTATCTGTTGGTCAGGAATTTGTACCAGCCACTCCTTGCCATCAGAGGGAAGCCCGAGGTTTGGCATGTTCTCAGGGCCCTGACTTTCCATGGCATGCACCCTTGTAGCTTTGCTGTTAGTCCGTTAGGTATTTGGTGTGAACTTTTCTTGATTGAAATGTGAGGCCACATTTTTGCTAAAGTTTTATTAAGATCCATGAGCGAAATAATGGCCTTGACTGCTGTCAACCACTGTGTTTTCTTCTGGAGATTAATCTTTCTCTTTCAACACTAATTGTGGTCGATAATAACTAAGTTTAAACCTTTTTTTTTCTTCTTTTAAACTACATTGTAATTGAAAGCTTTCTTGCTCAGATTGTGGCGCTTCCTACGGTCTGTGCTCTGCACAGTCTTTGTGGGTCAGTCTCTCTTCCTGCTGTCTTTCAGATGGAAGTACTGCCTGTGTCCTCCCTCATCTTCTTGGCACTAGAAGGTTTATAGCAGAAGCAGTTGGGGAGACTTTCGGGACAATATTGTGTTCCTTTATGAAATCAGAAGATTGGTTTGATGAGTATTAGACAAAGGCACTGTTCCATCGCCTACGTCTCAGTTACACAGAAGTCCTGTGTTAGCTCTCTCACTCCTGATACAAGGGCTTCTCACTCTGCCGTCTTGTCGTCCCAGAGCAAAAGACCCTGAACTTGTTTTTGAATGGGGAATCCTCAGCTCATGGTTAGGGCCAAATCTGGCCTGCAGAGCAACACATGGGCTTAACTAGGATGCCTCTGGATTCACTTTCATTGCTGAAACCATCATAGTCCATGTATGGTATTACCTGCTGAGGAGGGGTTATTTTCTATTAGTTTTATTGTACTGTTCTTCATTTATCTGACTTAAAACATGTGAATGTTTGTATTTGTGTGATTTGCTTAAAAGACAGACACACGTAAATGCTCAATGTTCAAGTGTGAGATAGACACATGCAGGGTGGGCAGAAGAGAGAAAGAGAGAGAGCCAACGAGCGAGATGGAGGGAAGGAAGGAGGGAGGGAGAGAGATCTTCCGTTGTTAGTTCACTTCCCACCCACATCCATACCAGCCAGGGCCAGGCCAGGCCAAATCCAGATGCCAGCGACTCAGTGCAGGTCTCCCATAAGGGCGGCAAGAACCAAACTACTTGAACCATCACCTGCTCTTCCCCGGTGCATATTATCAGGGAACTGAAATCAGGACCTGGGATTTGCACCCAGGCCCTCTGAAAAAGGGATGTGGGTGTCCCAGGTAGTGTTGCAGCTGCTCTGTGAACGGCTGTATCTTGGAAACTTATTTTGATTTATTTCCCGATTGCAATTCCTTTGCTTTCTATTTTTTTTCAATATTATTGCTTTCGTTCTTCTTCTGGTCTCTTCGGAGAAACCACTGCTAACATTATTTCACATAATCTTCATGACATTTTATTTTTTTCATTTTATTTATTTTTTTATAATCTTAGTTACTTAGGCTACAAAGGGTCAAGGGCTACAGGAACGTGGGTAATACCATTGTTTTTACACTAATATCATCATTTTTCCCCTCTGTATCTGGGGTCAGGGGAGAAACAGAGGGAAAAGGCCCCCCTAGCCTTCCTCCCACATGACATTTTAAAGTATTTAAACATTACATGAGAGTCTGCATGGTGTGCTTCCTCCAGTATGGCAGCAGTCATTTCTTGTTTAAGCCAGTGTTTCAATAGTAGTATTAATCTTTTAGTGTCGGATAAATGTTCCATGCTATTATGCTCTTGGTGGAGTTGAAGTTTCAGAAAACGTTCTTCAGTTTTGGAGTCTGCATGTGGTGCGGGCGACCTGTGGCGAGCACAGAGTGGCCTGGCAGTTACTGCGCTGTAGTTCCTCAGAGCGTCTAACCGTCTCCTGACTGCCTGGTCCCTTTGCTGCCTGCTGTCCGTGCCCGTTGCATTCTCCTTCTGGAGGATGTACCGGGTGGTTCTTAGTACCAGATTGCTTGCCTTGGCGGTGAGTAGAATTTTTCCTGCCTAAATTAAGGAGACATAAATCAGAACATTTAAAAGTAGATACATGTTGTCACATAGATCTAAGTGAAGTGACCTTAACGCCACAGAGCAAAACTGATGGGACTTCACTGAGTTCCATGAATTGAAATAAATGTGAATTCATTAAAAAAAAAATAATGCTACCAAATGGTCTAAGCTCAAAGTAATTTTAGCTTAAGATCATTTTAAAGATTTTCTTGGGACTGCATTTTGACACAGCGGGTTATTGTTTTTGCAATTCCATTTCTAGTCCTGCCTTCTCTGCCTCTGATCCAGCTTTCTGCTCAGATGCCTGGGAACGCAGCGGCCGATGGCTCAGTGCATGGGTACCTTCCACCCGTGTGCGGGAGCAGGATTGAGTTCCTGTCTTTGGCTGTTAGCCAGGTCCAGCCCTGGCTATTGCCTCCGTCACCTGCCTTTCAAATAAATAAATAAACCAAAAAAATTTTATTTTACTTTCTAGTTGAATCTTCTACAGTTTTTAAAAAATGTAAGTTCACCCTACATGTCTTTAACTGTCAGGTTTTGTGTAAGTGAACGTAAAAAAATCTTGACACTTCTCAGTATGAAAGCTTGCATTTTCAGAAAATGTCTGAAATAATTTCAAATGCAAGGCTTCTTTTAAAATGCTTTTTCTAAAACTGATTTGTATTATTTTCTTTTTTTTTTTTAAAGATTTATTTATTTTTATTACAAAGTCAGATATACAGAGAGGAGGAGAGACAGAGAGGAAGATCTTCCGTCCAATGATTCCCCAAGTGAGCTGCAACGGGCCGGTGCTGCGCCGATCCCGAAGCCGGGAACCAGGAACCTCTTCCAGGTCTCCCACGCGGCTGCAGGGTCCCAAAGCTTTGGGCCGTCCTCGACTGCTCTCCCAGGCCACAGGCAGAGAGCTGGATGGGAAGTGGAGCTGCATGGGAAGTGGAGCTGCTGGGATTAGAACCGGCGCCCATATGGGATCCTGGGACGTTCAAGGCGAGGACGTTAGCTGCTAGGCCATGGTGCCGGGCCCTGTATTATTTTCCTGAACTGCTAAATATGTATCCCGGCCCTGCCCCCAAACATGGACTTCTGCTACAAGTGGAGATAATTTCAGTGTTCCTGCCAAAAGTGATTTCAATTGCTGTGCAATAAGAGGAAATACATTAAAATTAATTCTGTGTATAAGGAAAATCCTTTTCTTGAATGGGAACTTCATTTTTACCTGTACACTAAAATGGAACATGTAGCATATTTATTCCAACTTTGTTTTTGGCTAAATAAAAATTTTTTACTTAATGATTTTGTTGAAACAAACATGGGGATTACATTGATTTCCAAGGCTTTTTAATCACGGGGAATTCTGAGACGCAGGACTTGAACTTTCTGGCAGAGTAATTTTCAGACTGGAGAAACCTTTCCTGTTCCATGGCTTGGGTTAGCGTTCAGCTGTATTTTTAGCAACAGCCCTAACTCAGTCGCTATGTGAGCGGGAGCGAAGATGGAGTCACAGGGCAAACTGGGCTTGCTTCCCACAGGGAGGGCCGGGGGCTGAGCAGGAAGGAAGGCCTCTTCAGCAGGGCCTTCGATGCAACTATGTGTGAGTAGGCAGCCGGCAACACAATGTCTCCCTTGTACAAAGTAACTCTCCCAGTGATTGCTCAGATATGTGAGGAAAAAGTGTTTGGGTAAGTGAAAGAGAAGCTTGGGCTGTTCTAGAGAGATTCTTTGCGCGTTTTTTGTGGCATTTGGATTTCAGTTCGTGGGAGTGTGCTGTTTGTTGTTGCAAAGTGCTGGCTTTGTTTTCAGCAGCGTTTTAGACTTTCCTGACAAGCTTTTACTGCAGACAGCCTCTGTAGCGTCTTGCTCTTGGAAAATGTGAGCCTGGTTTAGTTGGAAAACGGATTGTTTGCTTCTTGAAGTCAGTGGCAATCATTTGTGGGAATAAGTTCTCCTAAGAATCTTTTTATTTGTATTTTCCCTCTGAAATCAGAACAATTTTTTGATAGGGAAGACACTCCTGCTTGCTGTTTAAAATAGAGTGATGGTTCGCAGGATCATCTGCCTGTTTTCTAAAGCCAAGTGGCACTCAATTGTTTACGTCAGTGGCTGTGATATAAATGTACCGTACTTCAGTATAAAGAATGTAAGCTTTCATTTTCACCAGAAGATCTGATTATTTTTCGTTTGGAAATTTGGTTTGGTGATTAATCTGGCATACATGGCTAGTATGTTAAAAATGTTATTTTTCTGTTTTGGACTTTGTGCCACATTAGTTAATCAAGTGAGATGTAGTTAACTTTGATAGCATCTGTACATGTTTATAGTCTTGTGCTTTTGAATCCGTCTAGTGGAGTGTGACAATATGAACCGTTTTGACCGATCAGACAGAAATATCCGGCAGCCTCAGGAAGGATTTTGGAAGAGGCCGCCCCAGCGGTGGAGTGGGCAAGAACATTACCAGCTCAGCCACACCGACCACTATCACCATGGAAAAAGTGACTTGAGCAGGTGAGTGCCATTCCAGCTTGGATGTCATTTTTCTGATTAATTTTGAATTATAATTTTCCCACCCTCAAATGAAGTTCCTCTGGTTTTTGCAGGTACCCCAAAACATGTAAAATTATGTGTGATGTGCATCGTAATGACATCTAGCTCTGTCTTTCATTAGCTTTATTATAAATATAAACTTTGATATCTAGTATTTTAAACTTGGAACCTGTGACTTAGTACTGCTTGTTTGGGAATGATTAGGTGTTGGCCTTGTTTAAGTTTATATGGGCTCTAAATTATAATGTATGAAAGTGCCAAGTGATTTATATTTTGAAATTTAAGATTTTTTTTTTTTTTTTTTTACAAATATCATTAGAAAGAGAGTAAGGCACTTCAGAATGCTAGAAGCTTTTCTGTCCCAAAGTGTGGCGTAATTTCTAACTCAATCCAACTTTATTTGTAGTGGGACTCCGTAGTCATTCAAGCCTGACCTGGCACAAACTTTGCAAGGTTGGATCATTTGTCTGATCCGCTCCCCCCCACCTGCCCGTATGGGTTTACTGCCTGTAAATCATAGCTAATTAACACCCCTCTCTCTCCCTGTTCAAGGATCAGAGCTAATAGTTCAGTTTGCATTAGGCACACAGTGAAAGTTATCATTCTCTTTTTCTTTTCTTTCCTCTCCCTCATTCCACAAGGTGCTTGAGGCCGTTTTAGATCATGTTTGTAAATAAATAATAAATTTGGGATAAAGAAATATTGACTGGGAATCATCTAGGATAGTCCCTAAACTAGGGAAAAAATTGTTTTAAGATCCTTCATGGCAAAAGGAAAGAACATAGCTGTGTTCCAAGTTGTACAGTGTGTGTGAGGTAAAGATATGCTGCTTCTGAATTTGTTTGCTCTCGAGAGCAAGGCATGAGAGGCTGCTTATGCGAGTTCTTAGAAGGCGAATACTCTATGATACGATGGGCAGGCTCCAGACAGCTTCCCAGGGAAGAGAGAGTGATGAACTTACTGTTAAGCCTGCTTCTTAGCTGCACTCCTCAATGCAACTGGGACGAATTCTAGTCCAAACGGGATAAGTCAGCGTTTCCATGGGTCAGGAAACAGTGGGGTCTAGCTCACGTCTTGCTGCCAGTGGTAACCAAGGCAAGACTGTCATTGAGAAGACCCAGGAGACATTGGTCCAGGCCTTATGTGGACTATTCTGTTTCTCACCTCTGGGCTTCTCATAAGGAGTGGACCTCAGAGAGTTGGTGTTAACAGGCAAAAGTTTGATAAACAGATAGCTCTCATTGCATGTAACATGAGTTATCCTTCCTTAATCATTAGTACTTTGTAAGAAGATACATTGAAGGCAGGTTTATAGAACTTTAATAGCCTGACTAAAATGTGAATGGTTCCAAATTCTCACAAATCACTCATCTGCTTAACAGATACTCATTTGGTAGCCAGTCTGTATGTTGGATATGGTAGTGAGTTGTCAAGCTGGGATGAATTTGGAGATGATCTGAGAGCTGAAGGCTATGGATTGGTAATGTCTAGGAGCACTGAGTTGAAGATGAGAAAGAAAAATTCTGCAGTGAGTGAACTTGGCGAAACTCAGCACTGACTAGTCAGGATGAGATTTTTGTGCCTATACAACAAATTATTAGTATGTACTTCCTGCTGTAAGACGGTCTAAAAGACAGACATACGGTCAGCTATGAGGGACTCTAGGAACTTATATAGCAGAACAGAGGAGTATAAAAGAAGTTACTGTTGAACTGAGTCTCAAAGTGTGAGTGCAGAGATGGTGGAGGTGTGATTCTAATCGGAGAAGGCTGGGAATCCCTAGCGGACAAATGGCATGTACCCAAGTCGGTAGGAAGAGGCATGACGTTTCAGAGAACTGCTGCTAAGTTCAGGTGAATGAACTTTAGTTCATGATCATTTGGAGGAATGAGTAGATGTACTCTAACTCAGGAGAGTCCAAGTGTAGCTTGTACGGTTTAAGTTCAGGGGTGGCACGCTTCAGTTTAAACTGAGGCGTTTTATCAGATTGTTCAAAATGGAATGAGTTACCTGGAGCTCGTCATCTCTTCTCTGTCTTTGGGCATGATCAAGGCTGATTCTAACCATCTGTCAAAAAACTCTTTCTTGGATGTAAACAGGTGTAGAAAGGAAGGGCCATCTGGTTAAGTATGTGTGAGAACTGACAAATTAATGTCCATTTTTAAAAATAGTAGACTTCATTGTTCCTTTAACATAATTAGTTGTAGCACCATGCTTTTGTAAAAGGCATGAAAGGCATTTCTCAAAACCTCTGTTGGTTGTGGTATATTTTAGAAGACTTGAGATTTGTTGGTAGTCCACACTGGTGGTCCTCCTCGTCCTCCTCCTCTTCCTCTTCTTTTTCTTTTTTTTAAAGATTTATTTATTTATTTTTTTTAAAGATTTATTTTATTGGAAAGTCAGATACACAGAGAGGAAGAGAGAGAGGAAGATCTTCCGTCCGATGATTCACTCCCCAAGTGACCACAGTGGCAAGTGCTGCGCCAATCCGAAGCCAGGAGCCAGGAACCTCTTCCAAGTCTTCCACGTGGATGCAGGGTCCCAAAGAATTGGGCCGTCCTCCACTGCTTTCCCAGGCTACAAGCAGGGAGCTGGATGGGAAGTGGAGCTTCCGGGATTAGAACCGGTGCCCATATGGGATCCCGGGGCTTTCAAGGCGAGGATTTTAACCACTAGGCCATGGCGCCGGGACCAAGATTTATTTATTTTTTTTTCAAAGATTTATTTATTTTTATTACAAAGTCAGATATACAGAGAGAGGAGGGACAGAGAGGAAGATCTTCTGTCCGATGATTCACTCTCCAAGTGACTGCAACGGCCGGTGCTGCGCCTATCCGAAGCTGGGAACCAGGAACCTCTTCCAGGTCTCTCACACGTGGGTGCAGGGTCCCAAAGCTTTGAGCCGTCCTCGACTGCTTTCCCAGGCTACAAGCAGGGAGCTGTATGGGAAGTGGAGCTTCCGGGATTAGAACTGGCGCCCATATATGGGATCCCGGGGTGTTCAAGGCGAGGACTTTAGCTGCTAGGCCACGCCGCCGGGCCCAAGATTTATTTATTTTTAAAGGCAGATTTTACAGATAGGAGGATAGAGAGAGAGAGGTCTTTATCAATGCTGATTTGTTCCCCAAATGGCTGCAGCAGCCAGAAATGAGTTGATCCAAAGCTGGGAGTCAGGAGCTTCTGCCAGGTCTCCCATGTGGGTGCAGGGGTTCAAGGACTTGAACCATCCTCCTCTGCTTTCCCAGGCCATAAGCACAGAGCTGGATGGGAAGTAGAGCAGGTGGGGCACCAGCTGACACCCATAGGGGATGCCAGCTATAGCAGGTGGAGGATTAGCTTGCTATATCACTGTGCTGGCCTCAATGGGTAACTTTTTGAATGTCAGCCCTGAAAGTTGTCATCAGCCACTCATCAGGCTTGTCAGCCTTTTTTTTAAATGAAACGTTTCTGGCAGTTAACAGGTGCCTTCTGCAGTGAGGGATTCTGCACTTCCGTGAGCACCTTTGCAAACAGCATCCCTTTGCTTTCTGAGAACTCAGCTCTGGCAGGTGCCCAGTGTTTTCTGAGAAACAGCCTGCACACAGGGGTCTCATACAGTGTAAACTTCCTGTTCCCTTTCTCAGCATTTTTACTTGGCTTCTTAGGTTCCAGTCACCTTCATAGTTTACTGTCCAGAGATGGGATTTGTATTGTCAGAGCTCTTTGTCACTCTTAAATGAGGTGTTTGTAAGTTCCTTTCCCTTAGTATGAAGGGCATTTGGCTGCGGGAGCTCCTCCTTTCTGGTCCCTGCCGAGATCTTGGCTCTCATGCTCACTCTCCATCTTCATAAGGAGACTCCTGCAATCCTAAAGGCTCCAGTGTTTACCTTAATGATTCACTTAACTCCCCGACTCCTTAGTTCTTTGGGATTTTGTATAAATAAGATGTATCATCTGAGACTAGGCTAACTTGTTCTTTACTGATCTGGATGCTTTTTCCCCCCTCTTGCTTGATTGCTATGTCTAGATGTCTGGTAGGAGTTGTGAGAGCCAGTAGCTGCATCTTCTGAAACTAGTGGGAAACCCTGGAGTCCTTTACCTTTAAACATTATATAAACTGTGATTTTTTTGAAGAGCTTTTTGTTGGAAGGATTTTATTTCTATTCCTGGCTTGTTGAGTATTGTAAACCTGTGTTACATTTATTTAATCAGTTTTATTTTTAAATGCACAGAGAGTCAGAAACAGAGTGCTCCTGCCCACTGGTTTACCCCTCAGATGTTTACAACAGGCAGTGCTGAGCCAGGCAAAAGCCTGGAAATCCATCCCTGGCTCCCAGATGTGTAGCAGGGGCTTCTTGGTTCTCAAGCCATCACCTTCTGCCTCCCAGGTCTTCATTGTCAGGAAGCAGGAGTTGCAAACCAAGAACTGGATCCAGGAACTGTGATACGGGCTGTGGGCATCTTAAATGCCAGCTGAAATATATCCACCCTTACATTTCATTTTTCCTGTGAAATTTTTATTAATGGTGAGAAACGAAGCAGTAAAGATCTTACGAAGTCAAAATTTCTTTGTAAGTGAAAAATTCAGAACATTTTCTTTTCTGCTGTATTTGTTTCAAGGATGGGCGCGCACACACACACACACACACACAGTACTAACCATCTAGTCTGTGAATTGCAAACCTTAGCATAAAATAACACATCTTAGACATTGAGTTCTGCTGGGATTAGGGAAGAGTTAAGCTATTTGTAAATACATGACTGTACCTAAGATTTGGAAAGATTACTTTAAAACTAATGAATTATTCAACAGTGTCACTTCTGGGTTTTGTGGGTTGAATGTCAGTTGCTATGGATTTAATTTAAATAGCTTAAGAAAAAAAAAAACCCACAACACTTGTCTGTCAATGATTCTGTCCTGGATCCTATCTGCATCCTAACTTATTTTCTTGTTTATTTACTAATTGTACTTAGAGAACCACTGTTAGGTAACATGAGTGATTGTCAGCGTTTTCTTGTTACACTGCTTTGGCCTTCACATGTATCTTACTAGTTCAGTTGTCCTGCGAGCTCGCTTCCGTAGACTGTGAGTGATTGGACAGTGCCTCCCGCACTGCCACAGGGTCCACATCCCGCTGTCCTCCCATCATAGCCCCTACACCACCAGATTTTTCAGCAGGAAACCAGTGATTATTAAACTTTATACACAAGTACTCATTTGTGTCTGTCAACTTAGTACAGGTGTTATGGCCAGTCATTCCTTTTTGTCTTTTGTTTCGTTTTTCCCCCCACTCTTTCTGTTTTTATTCCAGGATTTTTGCCTGCAATCTTGGCAAGTGATTGTACCTGCTGTTCGAAGCTTCAGTTTCTTATGTGTGAACTGTATCATTTAATTTAAAAAATCACAAAATCTCTGTCTTGTCTTTCTGTGCTGTGTAACCCTCTCTCTTTCCTTATGTAGTTGCTTTTTTCCCCATCTTTGTCTTTCTGCCTGTTAGCATTTTTCAGTCTTGCTCCACCAAATTCAAGGTTTTCCTGTAATGAAGAGGTTTTTTTTTTTTTTTAAGATTTATTTATTTTTATTGGAAAGGCAGATTTACAGAGAGAGGGATCGACAGACAGAATGTGGCATCTGCTGCTTAACTTTCCAAGTGACTGCAGTGACTAGAGCTGAGCTGACCCGAAGCCATGAGCGAGGAGATTCTTACGGGTCTCCCACGTGGGTGCAGGGTTCCAGGGCTTTGGGCCATCTTCTACTGCTTTCTCAGGCACAAGCAGGTAGCTGGAAGGGAAGTGGAGCAGCCCGGACAGGAACCGGTGCCACTGTGGGATTCTAGAGCTTGGAGGGGGAGGATTAGGTAGTTGTGCCATTGTGCCAGACCCCTCTAATGAAGTTTTTGTTACTTAACTTTGTATCAGTGTTTTCACAGTTAGTAAATATAAATGAATGTTTTATGTTTGTTCATGGCAGGACTCTTAACATTTTCCTTGAGGCTATTTTCAGTTCTTTTTCTACTTTTAAGAATCAAATGAAAAAAATCAAATGGAATTGTAATGTGAATGAATGCAAAAATTTTTAAGTTGCTGCACCTGTGACTTCTGTTTACAGCATTATATTTTACACTTCCATGAAGCATGTTATCTCTAACTTTCTTATTTAGTGTGTATATTATGGTAAGAAATTGAAGGGAAGAGTAAATATTTTTAAAAATAGGTGGGTTTTTTTTTGGCTGCTGTTAATTACTCCAAAATATGTGACATACGAGATGTTTGTAAAACCTTGTTTAATCTTTTTGGAAAAAGATGATTAACAATTTGCTTAAAAAGAAAATAGCTGTTAACTGCCTATTGGAACCAAGTAAGTAGGAGACCGAATGAGCATCCCACATCAGTGTATCATGGGTGGGGACTGTTGAGGTGTACGGCTGAGATGCCAGGTGCTCCCTGCAGAAAGGGAAAAGTGAGTGTAATTGTTCATTTACATCTCTGGCCTTTCTGCGTATTTGTTTGTTTGTTTACATTCTGGTTCCTAGGGAGGAAACTTTACTTCAGTTTGTAAGTGAAGTACCCAGAAAGATTAGTTGAGGAGGAAGTGAGTGGTTGCAGGAGGTGATTGTTTGAGTTGACAGTGTGCAATTATTGCACCTGCCAGTGGAAATAATTACTAGCTAGAGTGAGTGTAAGTGAGAAGCTTTATTGTGGCATTGTTTAATGAGTTACAGTGATTGATGTAGTAATTTCATTAGTATTTATTTATTTTTCTGAAATTGTACATTTTCTCCCTCCACCTTCTTCTCCTCCCCTTGCAGAGGCTCTCCCTACAGAGAATCTCCTTTGGGTCATTTTGAAAGCTATGGAGGGACCCCCTTTTTCCAGGCTCAGAAGATGTTTGTGGACGTCCCAGAGAATACAGTGATACTCGATGAGATGACGCTGCGGCACATGGTCCAGGACTGCACTGCTGTGAAAACCCAGTTGCTCAAACTGAAACGTCTGCTGCATCAGGTGTGTGCGCAGCCGCCAAGCGCAGTGCTGGTCTTTGAATTTCGGAATGGACCGACTGACTGGTTTTTTTTTTTTTGAAGGCTTTGGGATTCTAGTGTTTATTTTGGTTTCACAGAAATGATGCTTGTAAGTGGTTCATGATACAAACTTTCATTGGAAGAAAAGCCACAGGATTTATGGATGTTGGTCCCATTACACGGTCCCTTACATTTATGAGATGCAAGATACCTGGTGAGCCAGTCTGCTTCTTGTCTCAGTTTTGCAATGACTGTATTGTAAGGTTGCTGAGGGAATCAGAAATAGCAAATCGAGCATCCAAAGACACAAAACATATATGGCATTGAGTGCAGCTGTAATTTCCATGAAGTGGGAGATAAGTAGCAGTTTCAACTTGGGTCCTCTCATCACCAATCCTCTCTTTCTCCCCTTTCTTCCTTCTTCTCTCTCTCTCTCTTTTTTTTTTTTAGAGAAAAATCTAGACTGCAAGTGGTGACATGACTTATCTGAAGTCACGTGTGAGCTCGTGATTCATGTGTACCTTTTTATTGAAGTGTGTAACACTTGGAGATAACTATGGTCAAATGCATGGGAAAAAAACGAGGAATTGAGTACCAGTTGTAAATTGTGGATACCTGTTTTAAATTTTGTATCTGTGTCTGTATTTTTGCACTAACCACATTTAGCTTAAAATCATGATTGAGACAGATGACTTAGCTCTCCACTGGTCAGTTTCCTTCTGGGTCACCTTTTTCAGATTGTAGTTTCATGTGAGCAAGGACCAAGCTCTAGAATTTCTGATGGTTGCCACAACCGAATTTCACACTTTTTGCATTGTAAAGGCTAAATGAAGTATAAAATAAGTCTTTTTTGATTCCTAACAGCAGTGTGTGTAAGTTTTTTTTTTTTTGTAAAGTCATGTAAAAGGGTTCAGGACACTCGGGTATGTGTTTTCTATACCACTGTTCTCATTCTCATGGATATTGGACTGCATGCCCATGCTAAGGATGGGAGCAGGAGAGTCACCTTTTAAAATCAGGAGTGCTTGGACTCCTCCCATGATTGAAACATGGGGATGTACAAGCCTACAGTGTAGCTAACCTTAAACTCTGATGGCAGGTGTTGTGGTATAGCAGTGCCTGTGCTGGAGGAATCCCATATGGGGTGCTGTTCCACTTTTGATTCCATTGACATCACTAAACTAGATGATACTTTGGGCATACCGATGTCTTAAAACACTGCTTGAAGAAATTTCTTTGTAAAGTAAATAGCAGAGTGAACAGGTTAAATATATAAAGCTATTGCAGCCATTTGAATATTAGGCTGAATTGTTGAGTTCAGGTGCTCTGGAATGTAATTGAATTTCAGTACTCATTTACCTGCATTAGCTTTTGCAGAGTTGTATGCAAGATTTTTGTATAGTGGTTAAGTATTTCATTTAGGACATTTTTCTAAGTTCATCTCTGGTCTTAGAAAAGTAGCTGCTGTTATCTTCGAGTCATAGTTTAAGAAGGTGAGAGTTAACTAATTAGGATTTTTCTTTTATATCTATCCATATGACCCCAAGACCTGGTGCACACAGCAATATTCTAGAAGATGTGGGGAGAGTAGGGTGTTAGGGTAGTTTCCAACACTGAACCATCACTTGTATGCCATCAACCCAGTCCAGGCTACAGAATCTATGTTTTGCATAATGCCTGAGCAAAGTTATCACTGCACACAATTTAAGAAATTATAAGCTATTTTGTTTGGCATTTGTTTTTATTTTTTATCTGTTGTAATACTTCCACAGTTTAGTACTTTGGGGTACTAATTTCCTCATTATCACGTCACTGCAGTGGAGTGGGACAGGAAGGACAGTAGAGATCCTTTTGTTGCAGGGTCACATTCTGTTGTAAATATGTGTGCCTTTATCCGTTTTTCACCTGGTGACATGCTTTCAAGTTGGTTTCCTTGAGATAGCTGTGATAACGTTGTCTTCATATCTTAATGATGAAAGTTAGTAGAAATAGATATAATTTCAGAAATCAAAAGTAGTTTCAGGCAATCCCATTTTTTTAACAAGTAATATATTCTTTAATTAATTACATTTCATTTTATGACACAGTTTCATAGGCTCTGGGATTCCCCCAACCCCTTCTTGTCCCCTCCCCCCGGCAATCACGTTTTAATGATCAGAAAACTAAGGCTGATTTAATTTGTTTCTCAATTAAATTGTATTCTCAATATAGAATACATTTTATATGCAGAAATTTTTGAATTATCCAGGTTAGATTCTTTGCAAGTTTAACTTAGAGAATCATGGTAACTTTTAAAATATTGATTTGAAGACTGTCGGGGCCATAATGAACAAATCAGTGTTGTAGTGGTATTTTATGTCTTATTTTTTTACACCCTGTTTCACAAACTTTGTTTTGAAGCATAATATGTATGCTGAAAATACAATTCTCCTTTTATAACATGGAAGAGGAATTTATTGAAGAATATTACGGGACAGGCATTGTACTGCATTGGTTAAGCAGACGTTTTTGACATATGCGTCCCAGTATTGGAGTGTTTGGGATTGAGTTCTGCTAACACTTATGATCCAGTTTCATTTAAAAATTTTTTTATGAATACAAAGAGAACATATTTCATATATCTCATAAGTCCAATTCTGAGAAGGTAACCATTCCTTCTTGTTTCCCTCCTCCTCGCACCTTCTGTCCTTCCCTTATTCTTTAATTTTTATAAGACATAATTTCAATCCATTCTCTAACCACAGGCTTACTACACCGTTAACCATAATATTCAACAAATAAAATATAGAGAGACCACAGTTCTGCAGCAGAACAGAGGGCCAACAGCAAGATCACAATATGTCTGTTTCATTCTTATACATTTTTTTTTGTATCCTGTATTAAATACTACTTGTCGGAAAAAACACAGTATTTGCCTTTCAGGGACTGGCAGTTTTCACTAAGCATATACAAAGGATGCAATTTTGAAATAAGGTGTGCCAGTAACTTTTCACAAGGTGAAATGCCTGCGTGACAAGCACCCAGGAAGAATCAGAACAGAATTCCACTGGTTGTTAAATGCTGACCACCTGACTTTTGGAAAACTTAGGTGAATGTGCTTGTAGCTGTCCTTTGAAATGAAATGAAGTCATATATTATAGAAACACATATGTAACTTTACTCAACAACTATGATGTCATTTGTTTTTCACACTCATTCTAAAATTGTGAAGTATTATTTTGTGTGGATACACCAAAAATCTATTTCATTTGTTCTACAGTTGATCAGCATTTGGACACATAGGTTTTCTTCCTCCCTCTCTCCCTCCCTCCCTCCCTTATTATGAATGGCACTGCTGTTATAATCTAGCATGTCTTTTGGTATATGGTTTTTTTGGTGTGTATGTGTCAGTGGAATTGCTGGTTTGTCTTAAGGTATGTAAATAGCAAACTTTGGTAACTATTACAAAACAGTATTCCAAAGTGATTTCTTTTCAAAATCTGTTTTCTTTTAACTTGTCACTCAGATTCTATTTTACTTTGGTGTAGGAAATGAATACTCCTAAGATGCAGTAAGGGGAAAGCATGGTGACAACTCTTTCCATCACTTTAGGATGCAGAATGCTGAATCTCTGGATTGATTCAGGCCCTGTCTACTTCAGGATGCTTGGTTTGGAGATTAAAACAAAACAAAACAAAAAATGGGGGATGTCTATAATAGTGCTTTATGAACAGTCAGATGTGGTATATAAATATTTTGTTTTCATCAATCCATTTTTTTGACATTGGATGATGAAAATAAACCAGGAAAATTTTCCCCTTGCTGATGGTCCTGTTCTCCTGCTGTGTGTGTGTGTGTGTGTGTGTGTGTGTGTGTGTGTGTGTGTGTGAGATTGAAAGCAGTATCCTCCTGGATGGGAGCCCTACACATTTAGGAGTTGCTTAGTAACTGCCACGTGGTGACAGAGAACCACAGAAAACCCAGGGCACTCACACTCTGTCCCCACAGTCTTCTCAGCACTCCAGAAGAAGAGCTTTTCAATTAGACGTGAAAAGCATCCATGCAGCATGAGAGCTTGGCTTAACGAGCAGTGGGAACCAACTTTGTACTTGCCACCCAAGTTAAGAGATGAGACACAAATTAGCATCTTATGTGTGTTCCTACTTATTGCTTGTTTATCTGAAGCCTAGCTTGTTCCTTTGCTTATTCTCCAAGTTTTACTATCCTTACTTGTATCACAAGAATATCAGTTTTGCCTCTCTGAACTTCATACAAGTGAAATTATACTACATTTCTCTGCAACTTCTTTCTTTTAGCATTTTGTTTACAGTTTATTGTATATATAGGTGTAGCTCTTCCTCATTATAAGTTTGTTGGTATTCCATCCTGTGAATAAACGTAATCTTTGTCAATTACAGTCTTGATGTCTATTTTGGTTTTTGTTTCTTGTTTGTTTGCTCCTAACAAATCCAGTTGCTATGAGCATTGTGCAAATGTTCCTCTGCGGTGTCCAATTAGAAGTGGAATTTCTGAGTCATGAGGCGTGGAAATATTCTACTCTAGAAAGATCAATCTGCTGTTTCCCATTGTTCCTCATCTGCACAGACTTTCTATTGCTTCATAATTTTTGTCGTATGATTAGAATATAGGGAAATCTGATTGTAGCTTTGGTTTGCCATTTCTCTAAATACCAGAAAAGCTGAAAGTCTGTATGTTTTTAGGATGTTTTTTTTTTTTTTAAAGATTTATTTTTATTTTCATTACAAAGTCAGATATACAGAGAGGAGGAGAGACAGAGAGGAAGCTCTTCCGTCCTATGATTCACTCCTGGTGCGCGCCGATCCCGAAGCGGGGAACCAGGAACCTCTTCCGGGTCTCCCACACGGGTGCAGGGTCCCAATGCATTGGGCCGTCCTCAACTGCTTTCCCAGGCCACAAGCAGGGAGCTGGATGGGAAGTGTGGGGCTGCTGGGATTAGAACCGGCGCCCATATGGGATCCCGGGGCTTTTAAGGCTAGGACTTAAGCCGCTAGGCCATGGCGCTGGGCCCCTAGGATGTTTGTTATTTTGCCATGTCTGTGTGTAAGAGATTTTGAGTTTTGTGTATTCTAGATGTAAGTGTTTTGTTGGGTATGTGTCTTGTGCATGGCTTTTTTGATTGTGGACCTGCTTTTTCACTCTGGTATTCTTCAGATGACTCAAGGGTCTTAATTGTAATGTAGTTGAATTTATCAGACTGTTTTATGTTGGTTTGTGCTTTTAGGAATCCTTGTTTTAAGAAATTCTTCCTTTTTTGTGAGGTCTTAAAAATGTTGTTTATTCTAAATTTTTTTTTTGTCCTTGTGAGGTTTGACTACAGTTCAGTCTCAGGTAATTTGGAACTGATCTTGGCCTATGTAGAGTAAAGGTCTTCTTTCATTTGTATGATAATAAGTGGGTTCAGGGCTGAAAGTATTGAGTCCATTCCCATGTAATATTTAGTGCCTGCTGTTTAAAAAAAATCAGATATTGATTATATGTAATGATGTTGTGGTGCCAAATCACACAGTGTAAATGTGGCTTACTAGTACATCGTCATAGTCTCCTATCTTCCTCTTCCTCAGAAGTGTCTTCACTGTTATTAGTCTTGCTTTTCCATTAAATGTTAGAATTATATTATTGACTCCTGTGATGCAAGCTTGCAAACTTTTGCTGGCATTACAGCCAATGAATAGAGTTGCAGCGAGTTGTCATCTTACAGTACTCAGGATTTATATCCAAGAACATGGGATGCAGGTCTCCTGGCATTAGAGGATTTCTTTTTTCACTAAGGTTTTACACTTTTTTTCCACGTAAGATCGGTACAGTTTTGTTATATTTACTTCAGATATTTGATGTTTCTGTTGCTGTTTTAAGTACTACTGTTTTCTAATGGATAGCTCTGATGTGCAGACATGAATAGGCTTGTTTATTCCTTTTGAATACAGCAACATTGGTAGAATTATTGCAATTTATCCATAGAGTTTTTTTTTTTTTTAGATCAGCATACCATCTATAGCAATGATAACTGATTTTTTCCTTTCCATTGTTGGTATTTTCCTTGGCTTCATACAAAACTTAGAACTCAGGTGAAGTATTGAATTGGTCCTGTCTTGCTCCTAAGCTCAATAGTAATGCTTTCAATATTTGATTAATACATGTGATAGCTGTTATGCTTTTTTATTGGATGCTTTCAGTGAGATAAAGAAAATTTTATTTATTGTTTCATATTATATTTTTTGAAACATTCTGACTCTTATAGTAACTCCCAAGCATAGTTTCAATAACTTTTTTTTCGTGTAACATATGCAAGTAAGTTGGCCACATCAATTTCAAACACTTAGGTGTAAGAATATTCCGTGGTATAACCACAGGGAAGTCATCAAAATCAGGAAGTCAGCATTGATGTATCATTACCAGGCAATCTTCAGGCACTGTTAAGGTTTCGTCCCTTGTTCTGGTAATATCCTTTATAGTGAAAAGGTCTGTTCTAGAACCACATGGTGCATTTGGTTGTCATGGCTCTGTAACTTGCCTCAGTCTGCAACTGATTGTCCAGTTTTTCCTTGACTTTGGTTATTATTATAGACTTGGTTATTATTATAGACCGGTTATTGTGTGCAGGCTGTCCCTCAATTTGGGTTGATCTGCTGTCGCTGTATTCTGCAGGGGAGAATTTTGTAACTATATAACTTCTGTTTCCTCATCTGATTTTCAGATCAGTGATTGATTTAGTATGTATTATGGTTCCTAATTTTACAGAATAATTCATAATCTGTTAATGTAATTTATTTTGATACTCACACTTATGAAATGTTTGGCTATTGAGCACAATTTCAGGCTGGCTTCTGTGTTCTTTTGCCCTGTCCTTATCGTTCCTTAAATACTTCTTTGCTTTTTGGTAATACAAGACGTCCCCAACTTGCTTACTGTTTCATCTGTCCCAAGTTGTAAGCATCCATTTTTTTCTCCCCAAAGAACCCTGGATTTGAGTGGAGAATGGTATTTGCAAAAAATATTTGGGAGTTAGATACTTACTGCTACTTGGTGCCCTTAAGCTCTCTGAGGTATGCATGATGTGTGTATGCATTTATGGGTATTTATATACTTACTTGTGACTATATTTCTGTATCTGTGTTGAAACTGAATTAAAACCTATAACTTCAGTTCTACTCTAAAGGAAACATTTTTGCTCTTCCCTACATCACTTCTCAGAAAGAAAACGTTAATACTTTTACTCATTTGATCCGCTGTCGGGCGGTGTAAGCAGTTTCCTTAGCATCAGTCACTCCCTCTGTGGTGTGCAGCTTCCTTGGACCTTGACGATGTGCGCTGGGCCGTGCATGTTTGAGGGTGCTGTCGCCCGACTGAGGTTGGAGTCTCCATGCATGACTGCCTGCACTCTGCATGCAGGTGCTGACTGCTCATGAACCCTTGGGCTCTGATGTCCCTAACCAGTCTTCCTCTCCATATGGATGCCTTTTTCCCATGCTTGGGCCCCAACACCACATGTTAGTTGCTGTTGACACTTGGAGAGCCTTTTGGCTGTTTGTATCTGACACATGGCCCTGGATGGACCCTGTCTTTATCCTGGCTTGCTCATTCTTTGCACATCCTGCCATCTTTCCTCTTAGGCTTGACTCTGCTCTCATCAAGCTGTTCCAAAACCCTGTGTGGCTTACGCTTCCTCTCTGTGGGGCTGACAGTGTAAGCTAGCTTGCCCAGCCACAGGGCCATGCTTTTCAACCAATATTTAGGCTTAGAAACCTCCTGTTAAGGAACCCACCATGTGGGGAGGATGTGGGGAGGTGTGGGGAGAATCACAGTTCCTACGAAATTACAACACAATGTAATTAATGAATAAACTTAAGAAAAAAAAAAGAAACCTCCTGTTAAATGACCAAAATCAAACACAAGACCATTAAAGGAGGAGAGTCCACATTCGCGTTTGTGCAAACCAAATAGTAAGTTTACTAACAAATAATTCTGCAAAGGGCATTTCCTTAACAACACTCTAATAAATTTGTGTCAGTGAATTGTTGGGTGTTCTAAAATTCCTTTGCCCTAATTAAGTGATTCCCCTCTTCTCTGAAGTGCTTACAAAAAACCAGGCTTAATGACATAAGCTCTGATTTTTAAATTCCTCTCAAGTGCAGCTTGAATTCACTGAATTTAAAATCCCACAGATAAATAACAATACTGCTGAAAAATTGCACTTAGTTCACATTCTGGAATGTATGTACTGTGATGATAATGTGATTGTTCATCCTAAAAAAGCTTTTTGAAAAGCCCCCTCCCTCCCTCCTCTGCTGCCCTTGCTGTGGGCCTCTCTGAAGCACAAGGCAGCTTTGTTGACATCACTGATGATGCCTGTCAGCAGGGATTGGTCCTCACTGCCAAACTGTTTTCTTAGTCATTTCAAGTGTCCATGTCCATTGCAGCTGCTCTGGAACTCATAGGAAGATCTCAGTTTTTGCAAACTAATGGAAGAGCTGCCTGGGTAAGGTAGAATTTATTACAAGGCCTTTCAACAAGTTGGTAACACATGAGTGCTAAGTATGCCTTTTCACCATGCCAGAAAGCTCTCAGACTAGAGGAAGGGCCATCCGTCTTTAATAAAGTACTGAAGGCGTTTGCATTCTAGCTGCATTTAAAGTTCAAAAAGTATGACTTGGAGATATTGCTAAGGCACTTCACTCAGGTAAAATTTGTAGGATATTTAGAGAATCAGGAAACAATAAATATCTTTTTTTTTTTTTTTTTTTTTGGTTAGTGTGAGTTTTTTGGGGGGGTATTACTTTTGCTGCTGCGCATTTATTAAATATATTATGTAAAATGCTTAAACAGTGCTTGGCACTGAATAAATGTTAGCTCTTTAGTGTCATGTGAGGCGTGAAAATTACATGCAGGAAGTTATTTCTTCAATAATCCTGAAAGAAGCCTTTTCATTTTTAGGGTTTGTTTTTTGCCTGCTAATACTTATAGAAGCATTAAATTCAAGAAATTTTGATGTGAACAGCCACTTCTGTCTTAGTTCAAGTTTAAAAGACAGTACTGCCAGTTGTTGATGTCAGAGTTTATTAATTGATCCATTTTATGGTTATATTCATGATCTTTAAAACTCTGGTGCTTTGATAGAAATACTTTTTCCTCTTTTAGAACTGGCAGTGACTCAAAGAAATATGATGGTGGGTGTGCCAGTTACCCTGATGTTTATACACATGCATGCTTGCTTGGAAATGTTACACTAGCAATGCTGCATCTCCATTTCCGCAGTATTTGTTTTTGGTTTCATTGATTTTTCTGTTTTTTATTTTGTTTAATTTATTTCTGCTCTGTCATCTCCCTTCTGCTTATTCTAGCTTTGCCTTGCTCCGGTTACTGGTTTTTATTCTTCTGTTTCAATGAAAGTACTGTGTGCCGTAATTTTCCCTCTCAGCCCTGCTCTCAGAAGTGCTCTGCGCACATTTTCATACCTAATGTCTTATTTTCTTGTAGTTCAAAATATTTTCTTACTCACTTTGTTCTTTTTCACCCGTGAGTGATTTAGAAGTTTGCTGTTCACTTTTCAGCTGTTTGGAGATTATCCTATTGTTACCGATTTTTAGTTGAACTGCCTTAGGTTTGGAGAGCATTTTTTGTTTATGTTCTTTATTATTTGAATTTCTATTTACTTAAAAAGCAGAGTCAAAGATAAAAGGAGACTGTCATCTACTGGTTCACTCTCAAGTCTCTCACACGGGTGGCAGGGACCCAGCCACTTGAGCCATCACCTACTGTCATTCAGGTTGTACATGAATGGGAAGCTGAACTTGAAGGTGGAGCCAAAACTCAAATTTACATAATCCTGTATGGAATATGGGCATTTATCTTTATTGGAAGGGCAAAGACAGAAAAAGAGAGAGATCTTCCATTCACTGTTCCACTTCCCAAGTGTCTGAAACTGCTGGGATGGGGTGAGGCCAAAGCCAGTAATTAGGAACTCAGTAGCTTGTGGGTGGCAGGGACTCAGGTACCCAAGCAAACACCTGCTGCCTCTCTGAGTCATCATTTGCAGGAATGTGAAATTAGAGGCAGAGCTGGGACTTGAACCCAGCCACTCGTGTATGTCATGCAGGTGTCCCTAGTAATGGCTTAATCACTGGCAACAGCCAGCACAGCCTGCCCTATTTTTCTGTTCTTTTAAATTGAGATTCTGGATCTATAACCACATGTCTTTCATCAGATTGGGAATATCTTCAGTTTTACTTATTCAGTTATCTTTTCTGCTACATATTCTTCCTTCCATGACAGCAATGGAAAGAATGTAAAATATTCTGTTGATTGTCCCATAGATCATTAAATAGACTGTTTATTCTTTTTATCATTTGTTTCTGTTCAGATTTATTGATTTCTGTTGATCTATGTTCAAGTTGGTTTTGCTATCATAATGATATTTAGGTACATCTAGTATGTTTAAAAATTTTGATTATTAAATGTTCAGTTCTAAGATTTCCATTTGTTTCCCTTTTGTATGTTCTTTTTCTTAGTAAGACTCTTTCCCCCTCTCTCCAGCAGGTTGCCCTTAATTTTGGAGTTTTTGTTGTTGTTGTTGTTGTTTAGCTCTGAGAATATTTTTGTGATTTTGTGATTTTTGTGTGTGAGTTTGGTGTTGGTCTGTGTGTGAATCTAACTTTTTCTCTGTGTTGATTGAGTGAATTGTGTCTTACGCTTGAACATTGTGTTAGAAGCATCTCATTCTTGAAATTGATTTTTGTTGTTGGTTGGATTCAGTTTGTAAGCTTCAACTGGCTGCCTTTGGATTGGGCTTCTGTGGCAGTGCTGTTTCCAAAACTTGTGCTCTTCAAATCTGTTTTCTGTGTGTGGCTTCTATATGTTAGTTTAGTCTCTCAGCTGTGATCCTCATTTATGTTTCAGTCTAAGTACATGCTACTCAGGTGTGTGCCCTTAATTTTTTCTCCTCTATTACATACTTCCTAAAACTGTGCCCATGTCTAACGCACAGCCGTGTGGGTTTGCATTGTTTCCAGTTCTGTAGGATTCCTGCTTTCTGGCAGCTGGTGTATCTGTTTTTGATAGGCAGAAAGGAAAAGGGAGGGAAGGAGAGAAAAAGAGGGAGTGCTGTTGTTCGTGTTGTTCGTGTTGTTCCGCAAATCATAACGGCCATTTTCCAAATCCTTTTTAGCTGTTAAAGTCTTAAAACTTTCTGAAATCTGTCATTTTTTTTTCTCATTCTGACATGCTTAGTGAGTATCTTCATTCACGCATACCGCATCTCTTACTATTTCCACGGGTTATTGTTCTCCCAACTTCTCTTTCCCTCTTCTGTGTTTGCTTCTACCAGAACAGAGATGAAAAATGGAGCAATGAAATGAAATCTTAGATCCCATTTGTTCTTTCCCATACTAGCAGTTAGTTTGTGGTAAATTCAGGTTGAAGTGAATGTCCGTAGTTATGGTACTAATGGGATGTTTTTCTTTTCTCTCTGACAGCATGATGGAAGTGGTTCGTTACATGACATTCAGCTATCATCGCCATCCAGTCCCGAACCAGAAGATGGTGATCACATAAATAAGGTAGTCAGGCTCAAGGTCTCAAATTTTTTAAGACTGAAATAATGAAACTATAACAATGGAACTACATTAAATTTGTGTATTAAGAATCTAGAGATTTGCTTACTTAAGTATTACTCAGATCTGCCCTTACCTTTTACCACACTGTTAAATTGAAATTACATCCCTGGTTTGTTTGAATTTTTCAGTTGACAGTACTGGTGTGGAATCCTTTCCAAAAATAATTTTTTAACAAAATAAAAAATTTTTAACAATTTTTAGCAAGAAACATTAAGGCAATTAAGCATGTTATTTATTACAACATTGATAATTGATACTCAAATATGAGATCAACTTGATTATCCTTTTTTCATGTTTGATTATGTAGTTATAAAGGTCTGATTTGGTGCAGCAGCCCTGATGCTCTTGGGATACCAATATCCCTTGTAGGATGGGATACATTGGTTTGAGTCTTGGCTCCAGTTCTGATTCCAACTTCTGCCAGTGCACACCCTATGAAGCAGCTGGCACAGCACGTCCCCTGTTACGGGGTGTGTTGTTGTGCCAGCAGGAAAAAGCTTTCTTTGTCAGCACCACATGTGACTTCTGCTTCAGTGTTGCCATTGGTTACTTCTAAGACGATGCGGGTGTGGGGCTGGCTTGTGGCACGGTTGGGTAAGCCTGTCACCCATAACACTGGCATCCCATAAGAATGGTATTTAAGCCCTGACTGCTCCACTTCTGATCTAGCTGTCTGCTAACATGACTGGGAATGCAGCAGATGATGACTCAAGTGCTTGGGGCCCTGAAATCCACCTTGGAAACCATGATGAAGCTCCTGGCACTGGCCTAGCCGTTTGGGCAGTAAACCAGCTGATGGAAGATAACTCTTTCTCTGCCTTTCTAGCAAACTAACTAACTTAAAAACAAATGGTGAAGCAGGTGGCCCAGCATCATGCTGACAGGGCAGAGGAGCAGCCTTTGTCACAGGGTGCACAGTAACATTTAGGGGGTAAAACTGTATGTAAAGTGATTGCATCAAAAGAATGGACATGGTAGTCACAGCTGATTATTATCTCACTTGGATTTTCCACTTTTTGCCTACATGTCCTTTCCCAAATTTCTTTCCTTCATTGGCTTCCACTCAAGTTTCTGTGTAATATTATTATGCACCAGCAGGCTGATAACATAAATAGATAGCTGCCTTATGTTACCTATAACATAGAATTCTAGTTGAAATCCCACTGCTTGGTGATGTCTGAGAAACCTCTGCATATTTTAGGTTTTGTGACTTTAATTCTAGGATATTTACATGGAAAGTCTTCCTTCTCCATACTCCCTTCTAGTTTGGCTATAGTTAGTATTTCACAAGCGTATTTTAAAGAGTTGTATTTGTTTTCTCTGTTTTTTTTCCCCTCCAAGTAGATCATTCCTGTTCGTTCTGTGTTATTCAAGCTAAAATGCAATAGTTATACAGACTCTTTGCACCAATGTCTTTGTCTCAGATATTTTCATCAGTATGTTCCTTTCTCCTTGGAGATATTTTAACAGAGTTATTTCAGGGATTAAAAGAAAAGTCTTGCACCATTAGAAATCTAGGGCCTTTTTTAAAAAGAGAGATTTATCATATGTTTTATTTGAAAGGCAGTATTAAAAGGCCACAATGGCCAAAGGTGAGCCCAAATCTGAAGTCAGTAGCCAGTAGCTGCCTCTGGGTCTCTTGCATGGGTACAGAAGCCCAAGGATTTGAGCCATCTCTGCTGCTTTCCCGGGCCACAGACAGGAAGCTGGATGAGAAGTAGAGCAGTCAGGTCATGAACCAGTACCTGTATTGGTTGCTGGCGCCACAGGCAGGTACTAGCTTACTGCACCACCTCATAGGTCCCTTCTCTCTCTTTTTTTTTTTCCCTTTACTCTCGTGATTTCAGACAAGACATACATTCTAGTAGTATACACCATTTCTGTCTGTCTGAATGTGTGACTCATTTGCCCATGAGATATTTTTACACTCCGTACAACTACCTCCAACAATATATTTGAACATCTTTGTCCTGAACTTGCCATTTCTTTTGGTGACTCAGGTAGTCAGTAGGATTGTTTGGCCTGCTTGACGATTGCCTTGTTCACAGACCGGCTTGTTCCTCACCCTTCAGCAGCCTTTGTAGGAGCACTGCATTGCCTGTGTTTCTCCAGGTGTGCTCTGCTCTCTCCCTCCCTATTTTTTGGAGAGCCGTTTGAATTCGTTACCTTAAGATCCAGGGTTTACCTTGTTGCCATATCCTCAGAACCTGTTGCTTATTCCTGTAAGACCCCACAGTAGTCATGCATTTCCCAAAGTGTCCTTCATTGCCTATCTTTTTGTGTAAAATCTTTGCAGCAGTGCTTACAAGTAGTATGTGCTATATACATGTTGGTCATTCATGTTCTTAGAACATTGTATTTTGGTTTTCCTGTCTTGGGTCTGTTTCTGTAATATGTTGAACCCAGCCACAGCTGTAGGAATCCCCTGGCCTTGTAGTGTTCCATCAGATTACTGTATTGTAATTCATGTGTGCTATTATGGGACAGTTTTAAGTGTGTAAAGGTCTGGGTAATGTCTGTTTTCATACTTAGAATCATTTCTTCAGCATAGCTTCTTAGAAGTGGGATACTTAGATCAGAGTTGCAACCATTTTTGTGACGTTAAAGGCATGTGATTGTCCAGAAGGTTAATTGGTTCACCTAATGAGTTGCTACATTTTTCTGTAACCTCATTAATCATATTGCCAACCCCACCTCCAATTTAACATTTTCAAAATACGTATTTCCAGTATTTTAATTTGTTTTTCTAAGAACGAGTCAACTGGAACATTTGATTAAGTGTGTTTGTGAGAACTGTTTGTATATTGAAAATGATCTTAGATATTTAAACACTGAGATATAAATCCTTTGCCATGTTTACAAAGGCTTTAGAGACTTTACATTTAATCAGAAAACTTAGTTGTATATATGATGAAAGTCTTATGTAATACATTTATGACTTTTAATAACTTCATTTGCTATGCCATTGAGAAATGTACTGTAGCTAAGTCTTACAAAATGCCATCTTTCTGCAATGTACCTTTGTAAACAATTTGAGTAAGATTTGAAAAAATAATGTAAAAGGCAGGTTTTTCCAGTTACAGTGTACATAATAGCAGTTTAAAATTCTTGCTTCCCCATTGTTTGGCTTGCTTAAATGATAGGTTCAATAAAACCTTTTTATGATGTCTGTGTAGAGACTTCATATTTTGGTTATTGCCAGTGTATCTAACAGTGATAACATAACTTTGCTCAGCAGCTACTCCATCAGCATTGTTAACCTGTATGTTTCTCTGTCTGAAAAGATAAGGTGCATTATCTATATGATGTTTAAACTACTTCCTCAGTGTGTGTTTTTAGTAAGTGAATAGAAATATTTCAAGTGGGCTGCCTGTAGGGTAACGATGCTTTACCACTTGTAGATGTCACCAGATTTGCTACCAGCAGTTGGTTGCTTTTCTTGGGATTAGGCACTTTTCAGAGTTGAGCTTGATGGGATTTCCCCCCTTTGACTCGGGCAGTGCAGTTTCGGAAAGTGGTTTATGGTCAACTCAGAACTTTTCTGTTACTCTTGAAGCCTGTTTATCTCTTTGCTGATTGCTGACCCAGGCATGAAATCCCTTTGTGTCTTTAATTATACTACATTCTCTGCTTATTATGCCATATACTTTATCTGATATGTATGTCTTGAAATCTTATCCAAAGTTTCTTTTGTGTGCAACTGTTTTTACTTTATGACCAGTCTCCTTACGTGTAAAAGGAGATACTGGTTGGTACCACATGTGACAGATGCCTAAATGCCTTCAGGTTCTTGGTTTCTGACACTTAAAACACACTTCGTGCATGTTTGCTGTTGCTTCTGTGACTGTTCATTATCTACATGTCATCATATCCTAGTAGACTGTTAAATTTTACATGGCTTAGTCATTTTTTTTTTCTAAAAAGGCTTATTTGTATGAAAGGCAGAGTAACAGAATCTTGCATCACATGGTTCATTCCAAAATTGTTATAATGTCCAGGACTGGCCCTGGCCGAAGTCAGGTCTTCCATGTGTCTGCAATGGCCCATGCACTGGGGCCATCCTCTGCTTGGTTCCCAGGTACATTAGCAGGGAATAGGAATGGAAGTGAAGCAGCTGGGATTTGAACTGGTGCCCATATGGAATGCTGGTGTTGAGATAGTGGCTTATCCAGCTGCACCACAATGCTGACCTCAGATGACTTTCTTTATGATAACGATTTCTCCCTTTAAATGATCAAATAGCTCATTACTGAATCATCATTATTGATATAATGCTGCATATCCTAGGGTATTTTAAAGGCCTCATCTTAATTTTTTTTAACATTTTAGAATGAAGATTTATTAAATGAAATAAAACAACTTAAAGAAGAAATAAAGAAAAAAGATGAAAAAATCCAACTATTAGAACATCAGCTTGTAAGTATGATATATGCAATATAAAAAATGGAGGCTTTTCAAACTGGAAAATACTGCTTTTTATAAAACCCTGATCCAGAATTAAGCTTTATTGTTGGGTTTCAGAGTTTCACTATTATATTGTTTTTTGACTATATGCCTTCTAATAGAGGTATGTAATTTAGTCTTTATTCTAAAATATTGTCCATATGTTAATTCATTTTCAGTGGCCTTTGTTTGGGGGATTTAAGATACACTGGTTTACATTCACTTTTTCTCAGTGACTTTGCTTTATAGATAAAGTTAAGGAAACAAGGCCTGGTGAGTTGGAACAGGATGTTGCCTTTGTGAGCAAAGTGAGACTAGGAGTTCAGGCTTGGGCACTGGGTGCCTCTGTCAGATGTGTCCCAGAGGATGACGCTCAGTGATCCCTTAGAGTCATGTTGGAATATTTGCAGTTTCATAATTGTTATGATGTCAGGTAATAATCCCTGAAGAAACCAGTATGTGTTCTGTCTTGAATTTAATTATATGGTTTAGCTTGCAATAATATAAAAGGCTAGGTTTTAAAAAAAAACCAAAAACACAGAATTCAGCAAAATAGCTGTCCAGAAAAATCTTTATTAGAAGTCAGAAGGCATTCTGGTAGAACCAAGCAATTCTGCCATATGAAAGGTTAATCTCAGGATATAAAATATATAACATACTCATCCTCAGAGCTGTGAGGTCATGTGGTCACACTAGACAGACCAGCTGAAGATAGAAGAAAATATATCAATCCAATTGAAGAATAATATTTGAAATTGAGGTTCTACCAAACAAAATTAACGAGCAAAAGGCTAATACCTCACATTTGTTTCTCAATCCTAAAGATAATCCTAGCATCTCAAAACGGTCCAGCATGGTTGGATTCTGAACTTAGCTTTCCTTCATATACACCCTGGGGGGCAGCTGTGAACACGCTCAAATAATTTGGTTCATTGCCTGTAATGTGGAGACCTGTTTAGTGTTCCCATCTCCCAGGTCTGGGGCCAGTCCGTCCCCATCCACTGCAAACATCTAGGGAGTGTGCCAGTAAGTGGAAACTT
Source organism: Ochotona princeps (assembly GCF_030435755.1). Lineage (NCBI taxonomy): Eukaryota > Metazoa > Chordata > Mammalia > Lagomorpha > Ochotonidae > Ochotona > Ochotona princeps. Next base: position 10,446,036 of record NC_080844.1, on the reverse strand, counting down.
CCTCTATGTGTCCGTCTGGCTATTTCTCTCTGTTGTTCAAAAAAACAAAACCAAAATCAATATAAGCTAAGCAGCAGGCCAGTTTTTAGGGAGAAGAAAAAAATATGTGTGTTGGACAATTAACTCAGTTTTTACACACACACATACACACACACACTCAAATTATTACAGAACCCCAGAATTTACTACATTTTGTACACTTCAGAAAAAGAGTTACAATCCTTGTATTTCATTTCTAGACATTTATTTATATACAGATGTACTTTTTCAGCCTTTAACGTCTTATAAAATAGGCCACATTGTAAACTGCCCAAAAATCACTTAATGGTGCCTTCAAAATATGAGCGTTTGAAATTGGAAAATAACTCAAAGCAAGGTGGTGAAGATTAAAATAAGTAAGTTTAGCATAAATGAAGTCTTCTGTAGGGAAACTGAGTAGGTTAAACTTCTGGGCAAATAATTGGTGAAAACTTGTTGCTTATTATTTTATCTAATGCAATTATGCATCATTTGAATGTTGGAATTTATAAATCTTTCAGTTCTGATCTGAAATTAAAATAATTTTTACTTTGAAGAATTCGAGTTTCTGTTTTTGAGAATATTTAGATTTAATGTAGAAAGCATAAGGAAGTAGGTCACGAGGAATATGCTGAAGGAAGTCGGAAGTACTGAATGTTCTGCCTTCTACACGTGAACTTCAATTCATTCTTTTTTTTATTATGCTTAAATTATAGTGAAACTTATGACATGTTTTAAAATAATTACCAGTAGGTTGTTTGAAGAAACATAGAACAATATAGCTCATTTAAGAATTGAAGGGAAATTGTGGCCTGTACCAAGCAAGCTTTGTGAAACCTCCAGGTAGTTCCCATCTTGAATGTATAGGTAAAGGCGCTGGTGCAGGTTCTCACCGTAAAGTTACAGGGTGCGGAGTGTTCACTGCTTCTACGGACAGCAGTGATGGCCTGAAGCATATGTCTTAGTGAGTGTTAGAAGTCATTCGGGAAGGTTACAGTGGTGTAATGTTTAGCTCTGAGTAGAAAGTCACTTATTCAAATGAAGAGAATTTTAAAAGATGTTTTTTTGTGTGTTAACAAAACTGAAATTGCCTTCCTATATAGAAGTTTTTTTCCTTGCTCTCTAGACGAATTTCCATAAATGAAGGAAAGGCATGTGAAAAGCCATAATCTGGGAGCCAGGTGGCTATTCTTGTCTGTAATATTAATTTGCTGAATGACATTGGCACATCCTGTTACCACTTTACTGCTTTGTCCAGAATGCAAAAATTTTCTTGTCCATCCAGTTCTACCCTCTTGTGCTTTCTTGACATTTTAAAAGGGCCCTTTGCAGTAGCCTGCTATGTAAAGTACTCATCTTGTAGGCGCCGGGATCCCATATGGGTGCTAGTTCTCATCCCGGTAGCCCCGCTTCCCACCCAGCTCCCTGCTTGTGGCCTGGGAAAGCACTCAAGGATGGCCCAGAGTCTTGGGTTCCTGTACCCTAATGGGTGACCCGGACCCAGAAGAGGCTCTGAGCATCTGGCTTCAGATTGGCTCAGCACTGGCTGTTATGGTTTCTTGGGAAGTGGATGGAAGATCTTCTCTATCTCTCCTCCTCTCTGTATATCTTTCTTTCAATAAAAATAAATAAATCTTTAAAAGGAAAAAAAGGTATACTATCAACTGTAGCCTGTGTCTGCATGTAAACTTTCAGAAAGATGACAATATAAAATGTTGTGTTCATGTTTATGTAATGCAGGCTGGTCTAAAGTAGATGACAGTGCTCTGAGAGTTGGATGATGGAAAAGGTTAGACTACTGAAATCTTAACCCAAAAAAGTGCCAGTTTATTTTCACCTCACAACATAGTTTTAATAATTATTAGTATATATATGTTTAATAGTTAAAATGATAATTTCTATATTTTTGATCACTGAAACCAGAATAATTTTGTGATATTACTAGTGTAGAACTTAAATTATGGATCCATAGAAAGTGGAACTTGGGTTTCACAGGCTTTGAAAATGCATGTTAGACCTTGTTTCAAATCTTGGTTTTGAAACGTAATAGCCCTGTTCTGTTAAGGAAGCTGTATAATCGCTCCTGAAGCTTTTCTATAAATGGGGTAATAAAAATAATGATGAAAAAAAAATACTGATGATACATGGTTGTGGTAATTAATGAACCTTGTGTTTAATTTATTGGCCTAATACATGACTCATGGATGTGGGATAAATAGTAACTCATATTTGATGGTTTGCTTGAAATGACCCAGCATAAATCAATGCGTGCCTCAGGATATTTTACGTCCTTGACTATGTGACTTGAAGTCTAAGGACATTTGTAAACTAAAAAGAAAGCGTATAGGTGCCATCCAGTTTCGTGCTTTCTTACTGGTGCTTGGTTAATGGATGGAGTTCTAAGTTGGCTCTTGAACTCTTCTGGCTATCCTTTCCTCCATAGAGAGTGTAGTTACATGCGATCAGTCTCTCAGTCCCACAGAAGTGGATGAAAAACCTGTTTGCCATGATCTTAAGTTCAATAGGTGATTTCTAAGAAATGCTGCAGCTGTTTCCTCATGTCTCATTACTTGTGCCTGCGTCAGCACGGGATGGTGCAGACTAATGCAGCTCTGTCTCCTTAGAACAGGAGGGAGACACACACACCTCTTCAGAGATGCGCATCTGAACCCAGTCTCTGAGCCATACAGAAAGCAGGTGGAGAGGGAGTGATCTGGGTGGCTCTTTTACATCTGCGCAAGTGTCACCAGAGACTAGGCTTTTCCACTTACTGCAGACTGCAAATAGTGTTTTTCAAATGTTACTTTTCATGTGTTAGCCAAAAGGGAATTTATCTGAAATTATCATAATTTGGATGCCATAAGTAATGTACTTGCATTGTGATCAGTAATATTTCATTTTTCTCCTCTTTACACATCTCCCTTGAATGTTCAAAGTTAAATCTGTTAGAGTGTATTTCAAGAGACTCAGTTGACTTGCTTATGTAGTAATGTGATTTGTGTCAGTGAATATCACATTGCTTAGTGATGCAGAATATGTCTGTAATGCAGAGCTTTTTTGTTTTCAACTGGATTTTTTTTTTTGAAGGAAATTGGGATAATCTGAGTACAGTTAAGAAAAATTTTTACATTTGTAAATTTTTTTAAGTAGAAAGGTGTAATTCCAACTTATTGTAATAATCAAGGGTTTCTTAGTTATTTTCTTCATGAAAGTATATTTACCTTCAGTGGGACTGGTCAACAAATACTTTGATGGTGTGTCAGCTTTATGCTGACTAGCTCTAATCTTTAATGTTTTCATTCTTTGGAATTTGGTGATTATTTGGAAGTACCAAAGTTTACACAGAAGGTACGCTGCGTTGTGTAACTGATTATACTTTAGAGGAATCGTGCGTAGAGAAGTCATTTGAGAACTGACAGGGACAGTCGGTTTTGACAAAGGGCAGAGACTATTCAAAATATTGCCATCCAGGAGCGTGAACGCATCAAGTGAATAAACAGCCGGACTTGTGCATTGTGGTGCTTAGTAGCCAGTAGGCTCTCCCTGACACTCTTTAAACCAATGTTCAGCAATGACTCCACAGCATCATAATCATTAGGAAATAACACGAGTTTTGCAGTTATATTCCTTCTATACTCCACATTACTCTGTATAGGTATATGTATGCTTAACACTGTATACTTTTATCATATAAATACACACTGAATTATATGTGATGTGCCTACGAAAAGTTTAAGAGATTGCCAAGGGCAGTTTGAACTGTTTGAAAATTCTAGTCTAACTGGCTAACTTTTGAAACCCAGTCCTTGAATAAGATGAGTGAATATTGACTAAAAAAATGTCTGCTGGTAAGTGTTTTTATTCTTCATAAAAATAGCTAGAATCATTTCACAATGTGTAACTTTTTCCTTGGTTTTGTTTTTCTCTATCCTCTAGGAGAGCTCCTAGTTTTCTTATTTGTGTGTGTATGTAGAATGAAAGCAATGTAACAACTTGTGTTTTTGTTCAGGCAACTCGCTGTAACTGCCACCAAAAGTCTAACGAGGAGAAATGCACATTTGCTGATAAATACACCCAAACTCCCTGGAGAAGAATTCCTGTGAGTAGCACCTGCTCTGCACTCCTGTCCTGTCAGTTGCTATTGGATATTCTCTTCTGCTTTTCTTAATCACTAATAATTTTGAATCTGCCATGGCTGCTAGTTTTATTCTTAGGTGAGGTGTTTTTTAGTCTTTTAGGTGTTAATGTGCTTTCTAAAGCTTTGCTTGTGTGTTCTCTGTAAGCGAATGTGCATCTAATAACTTGCGCTGTGCACACTGTAGCTCATTTTATTTGAATGTCTGCTCTCCTCTCATTGCATGCATCTATGAGAATAGTATCTTCACATGCCATCAAAGAAACAGAAGCCCAACATTCAGCAGTCCCACTTGAACAACATACAGTATTTTGAAAATATATTATGTCAATAGAGTCCCTTTTCTGCAGAAGTTTTTGAAGACCATTTTAATGTATTTACTTAAGTGAATATTAAGGGTTTCAGGAAATAATACATGGAAAGGTAGAGGGTGTAAAGATTGTGGATTAGGAAGAGCTAAGAAAGTAGGATCTAAAATGGGGAGAGTAATCTTGTATTCCAGGCTTGTTTGGTGTTTTTCAAATAATGCTGTATCTCGAAACAAATTTAGGAATAACAGCCTGGCCATTATTTCTTCTGAATTCAACTCAAGATGTGCTTGTGCCAAAGAATCAGCATCTGGTCGGTCAGCTCATTCTGTTGTACAATGTTTTGGATAGGTAGTTCTTGGTAAGAGAATGCCTAACAATCTAGCCTCTGTGCCTTTCCCCACATTATATGTAGCACTGTAATCCTAGAAACACAAAGGACAGGGAAGTATAATTAGCAGTGCAATCAGTAAACCAATTTCTATACCTTAGCAACTGGCCTTCAAAATTTACAAGTTACTTTGTCACTTTTCATGTATAAAGTGCTTGCTTGTGTACTGTGTGTCAGGTAGGAATGTAAGGAATTTTTCAGCAGAAGTTTAGTGGTCCTGTCTGATGCCAAATCATAGGCTCTTGAGGTAGAGCTGGGGAGAGAACCATGGAGACAAACGGGAGTTCCACTTAGAAAGTTTTAAAAGAACTGGTGGTAATGCATGGACATGAGGCGCTGCCAGTTTGTGTCAGGTTCACAGGATGGGAAGTCTGGTTGAGGAGTCAGGAGCTCGGTGAGAAGGTGCGAGCAGAGTGTGAATCAGAGAAAGCAAAGCCACCAAATGGACATGACGTACCATTTCTGTGATATCAAAGGAGGTGGAAATGTATCTCTACGGAGCCGTTGGGAGATAAAAGACTGGGCTGCTGCCTGCAGACCAGGGCTGCATGGGTAACCTTTATTCCACCAAGGAACATCTGAATATTTATAACCTCATTTGCAGGCCATACAGCATTACCAGTGTAAAAATTAGACTGCTGTGGATTTACTGAAATTTGCATCCTGCCTACAGTTGCCTTGGCAGGGCTAGACCAAATGATTTCAGCTTCCCCATATGACCCGCAGGCCAGACATTTTCCACTTGTGCTGTTCTACATGAAGGGTTGGCCTTTGCTGATGTCTGTTTTCCCTATACACTGGTTTGCTCCTTTTGATGTGTCATGAAGTGTCATGGGTGACAGCCTGAACTGTGAGGTGTTCTACTTCCACTCTCTGTGGAAGAAGGCCTTGTGCCTTCCCTGCTTCCCTAACCTCACTGTTCTGGAGACTGGTTGTTGGTCTGCCTCCTCACTAACAAATAACTGGTGTAAGAGGAAAATAGTAAAACCCAGTGTGCCTGGACTATGATGCTCAGTTTTACTGAGACTTGGGAGATCATTTCCTCAGCTTACCACCCATAAAAAAATCAGACTTTCCATGCTGTTTATTACTGTAGGAGCCACGTAGTAAATGGCTTTGAGACAATAAAATCCAGGGAGGTTAAAAGGCAGGCAGTTGCTCTAATTAATAAAAAGCTTAGCTCATATTTTAAAACTCATGACAGCTGGTCGCAGGTTCTCTTCTGCTAAAGTATTGTAAGAAGCCTGATAGCATGAGAGGTTTGCTGATAGGAAGGGAGCAATATCCTTGTCAAACGGAGCAGGACAACAGGTTGGAACATGAAATTAGGCAGTAGTCGGTACTTGATTATGGCTAATCAGATATGTGTTTTGGGAGAATGAAAGTTCATTTAAGGCTTGTTTTTTTTTTTTTTTTTTATAATCCATTTTATTGTATTGTTGTTGACAATCTTTACATAGTTAACTATAGTTGAAGGAAAATCAAGAAAGAGAAGAAAAAAAAAAAGGTTCAGGGGGATAGGGAGGTGGGCAATGCTATTATGTCCATATTGTTTCCATCATGTATCTGAGGTAAAAGGGGATATTGAGGGAGAAGCCTCACCCGGTTTCCCGCCCACCCCAAGTCCCGGATGTGGGGCATGCTCTGAGATATGTGCTCAAGTGGAGTTAATAGTTCTCCAGTTATGAGTCACTGCCAGTTTCGCTCGATGAGGTGGTCCACTGATTGATATGGTCCATCATGAAGTCTCCATTTGTCCCATATTTCGCTGCCAACATGTAGCTGAGATGAATGATTGTCCTGTTCTGTCTTCTGTCTTTTCTTGGTTAGAATTCTGAGTCCAGCAGTTCAAGTGGGGAGATCTCCAAAGATACTTTGAGGTATTCCCAGACCAGATTCTTGTATGTTCTAGCAAGCACAGGGCCCGGCACAGTCCATCACCCTGATCAGCTGGTGGTTGCAATTGCTGTGTTGGTTCTGTTTTCAGTCCCGAGTTGCACTGGAACCAATGGGTGTTGCAGTCCAGTCTGGTTCGGCCCTTACATCAACCAGTGGGAGCTGTAGCCTAGTTGGGGCGACCCACAATAACCCCCACCAGACCGCCCCCTACCCTGGTTTGCCAGTATGTGTAGCAGAAGACCAATCTGTCCCCCATCCCATTTGGCTCTGGTACTTGTCAATGGGTATTAAAGCTTGGTTTTATCTAACCAACTCAACCATCCAGCCCTCACAGATATTGTTGAGTACCTCTCTATCTAGCCATCCCAGCCCCCGTCCTAGTTTTCATGCCCTCCCACGGGAATAGTGACCCAAGAAGGGGGAACCCACTTTTTCCCTCCCAGGTCTCTCTGTCCCGGTTTATGCACTCTTTAGGTGGTCCTGTGATTTGACTCGACAGAATTAGTCCCCAGTGCCAGCTTCTGCCAGCTGATGCTGTGGCCCTGATCTTGTCCACATGCAGCGCACAGGTGTTGTAGCCTTGCTTAGTCGTGTCTGTCTCTATCCCAGCCAACACTCTCCAGTGGGAGTGGTTGTCCAGCGAGGGGACCAGCCCCTTAACCCCCCCGCCAGCTCTGCCCCTCCCTTCCTGGATCTCACGTGTGCTGGATGGGTGCTGCATTCATATCCAGTACAGGCAACCACGCCCTGGCGTTCCATAATGTGTACTGGTTTTGTCGCAACCAAACCCGGCCCATTCCGCACTCTGTTCTGGTGATCGGATTTGCCAGAAGATGACATGAACTGATTCAGCCTGGTCTGCTCCTGACCCATGCCGAATGCATGCCAGTGGGAAACTTTCCATGGCCTATTCTGGGCTGTTTCCAATCATGCTTCTCGCGCTTACCTGCAGGGACTGTGTCCTGCCAGAGGAGTTGCCCAGGCTCCTCCATCAGAACCCCTCCCAATGCCAGTTCACCTCCTGTCCTAGCAGGAACAGTGGCTTTTCCTGGCTGGCTTTCACCCCATTCTGACTCTTGTTGTTGGATGTTTCAGCCCAGCCATGGCTCGTCCATACCCACATACAGCTCACACATGGCTCAGAAGGGGATTGAGACCCAGCCTAGTCAGTCCCACATCTACCCTGTTTCTCCATAACACCAGATGGTGCTGGGATCTGAACCGGCCTGGTGCATCCAATCCCAGCCCACACTAGTGCCTCAGGTGACTGCAACTGTTTCCTAGATAGAACGCAGCCCCCATTCCAGCACATACACCCCTTGGTGGGAACCTCATCCCAGCTGTGGCATCCCAGATTGGGACCGTTCCTAGCCGTAAATCACGCACCTGCACGTGGTTTCTCCGAGGACCATTAGGTGCCAGCCTGCTACACAAGCCGGAGCTTATCTTTTACTTGATAGGTGTTCAAAGCTCAGCATTATTAAGGGATTGGAAGTTCTTCAAAGGAAGAGTTACTGGCATTGGGAATCTTTAGGATTGACTCAGATCCCAGAAACAGTGGGGTCACTCTAGAGCTATCTCAGCAGCGATTCAGATGTCCAATACCCCAGAGCTCCCCGGCCGGGCGCCAAATGGCGCACTGGCCGCCCAAGCCCAGCCCGCCATGAGCCATGGGCACATGGCGGACTGGGTTCGGGATCCGAGCTAGACGTCCTCTCCCGCAGCCCTCGGCTCGCCTCTGGCAGCCGGAGGTTAAATCCTGCAGGCCCAAGGTTGCGCCCCTCCCCAATCCCGTTCCCCCACCACCCAATGAGGGTGGTGGGTGGGTCCCGGACATGCCCAGTCACGGAGGCCTCCCCCCTCGGCGTACTCACCCCAGAAGGAAGCAGGCCGCACCCAGGCATGTCCGGGCCCAGCCCACCATGAGCCATGGGCACATGGCGGACTGGGTTCGGGATCCGAGCTAGACGTCCTCTCCCACAGCCCTCGGCTCGCCTCTGGCAGCCGGAGGTTAAATCCTGTAGGCCCAAGGTTGCGCCCCTCCCCAATCCCGTTCACCCACCACCCAATGAGGGTGGTGGGTGGGTCCCGGACATGCCCAGTCACGGAGGCCTCCCCCCTCGGCGTACTCACCCCAGAAGGAAGCAGGCCGCACCCAGGCATGTCCGGGCCCAGCCCGCCATGAGCCATGGGCACATGGCGGACTGGGTTCGGGATCCGAGCTAGACGTCCTCTCCTGCAGCCCTCCCATTTAAGGCTTGTTTTTAAGGTAAACATTCAAATATTCAGGAATTATTGGAAAAATAGTTCTAATGAGTTGTATTTATTAAAACAAATAATATATTTAGTTACTTAATTATGAAATGTTAAACTTATTCTCTATATTTTTCTGTTCTTTAGACTCAGTGGGATTCATTTGAATGATGTCATTCTAGAAATTGTAGTATTGTTTTTCCTTCTAATTTAAACATTACTGCAATAGTATTTTTTGTTAGAGCAGAAACTCAGCTTTTTTTTACCCCTTTAATGATTAATTTATATTGAAACTCAGAGTAACAAAGGCAGTAGGAGTGACAGAGAGAGAGAAATCTTCCTTTGCTGGTTCACTTCCCCAGATTACCAGAACAGCAACCTGAAGCCAGGCTGAAGACAGGAGCCAGTAGCTTCATTGGCTCTGTTACATGAGGCCCATATTATGTGGACCGTATTTTGCTGTTTGCTCAAATCATTAGCAGGGAGCTGGATCAGAAGTGGAGCAGCCAGGAAAAACAAGCACCTGTCGGGGATGCTGACATAGCAAATACTATGCCACAGTGCCAAGCCTGAAACCCGTTATGGTTAAGAAATTTTCATTAGGGCCATAAGGGAATGCAGTGCTCTTGCTTTTTTGGTGACATTCTGACTGTTAAGCAGTAATTTAGTGGATAAAAACATGTTAAAGTAAAAATCCTCTTGTCTAGTACACGTGAAAAAAATTTAAACTTGAGCTAAGCCTTTATCTGAGTCTTTTTCTGCACTATTCCTTGTGGTATATTATAGCAGACTTTAAATGTATTTGTTGATACTGCCTTAGTGACATAATTGTAGACTCTACCTTAGAGATTTATGGTATATATTGGAGCATTTCTTCTGAACTGTGCATGAAGAAACTTTCTTACGGTGGAAGATAGGGATGGATGGTGGGAGAAAGGGTGTTCTTAGGAGGTTCAGAGAAATATATTGAGAGAGAAATTAAGACTCCCCAGTCAGGGTTTGCCAGCAGAAGCAGAGTGGTTGGCTGCCAACAGCAATTGAACCATGTATTTAGTGCTTGGTAAATTTTCTTCATAGACTCATCCAGGGGTATTTTGCTTTCATTTAATGGCTAAGAAATAAGACCTTTGAGTGGAGAACCTATGATGCAGAGAGCCAGAAGGAAGTAAAAGGGACAAAATCAACAGTAGAAGTAGAAAAAGAAGGAAAGACTGATGGTAAGGAGGAGCAGAGAGAAAAAAAGGGCTGAATCACTCAGGCAGGGAGGAGAATGCCTATGATAAGGACTTCATTCCTTGAGGTAGAGAAGTACACGCCCAGGTTTACAGTGTATGGTAGAAATGGCAGCCCATTGTCACAGCTCATAGAAACCTATGTGGGTTCTTGCAAGAAGCTCATGAGAAATATGTCATTAAAAATTCTGCTTGAGTCTCAGAATGTTTTGCACCAAAATATACGAATTTCTAATAGCATGTTTGAACAGGATCTAGTTTAAGTCATTAAGAGATAAGGCATCAGTTTGTAAAGAGCTTTTATGAAAGCAGCCTGAACTCTGCGAAAATCAAAGCACACATCAAATTTATGGTAAAGTCTGGGTAGAACAACATTGAAATCACTGATGGTTGAGAGAGTTTGTAAGGCCAGTACCCAAAGAAATCGGCAGTGTACAAGGTGGCACCTCATTTAAAGACATGAGATAAGGTTGAAGATGAAGCCTGCAGTGATATACCATGCATGTCAGTTTGTAAAGAGAAAGTACTCTTGTTCATGTCCTGCTGAACGGAAGAAGACCAGTAACAGTAGGAGCAGTAGCTAACACACAGGCATCTCTGCTGGCTCAGTTTGCACATATGATTCTGAGTGAAAAAAGGAAGTGCAGCGAATGTTCTGTGCAGTGAATGCTGCATATATGTTGCTCGTGTCCAAAGCGGAGGTTCCAGTGGACCTATGCTGAAGCACTGCTTAAAGAAGCTGTCCCAGGAGGGGAAGCGTGGCTTTACCAATGTGACCCTTAAGGCAAAGTACGATCAGAGCAGTGGGTACCAAGAGGAGTCCAGTCAAAGCAAGAACGGACCCGTCTAAAGGGTTGGGGTAGCGGCTTTGTGGGATGCTTGAAGCTTTTTGCTTATTGATTAGCTGGAGGGCTAAAGAATGCTAACAATTGCTTCATTTTTTAAATTTTTTTAAACAGGCAGGGAGCTGGATGGGAAGGAGAACCAGTGCCCATATGGGATCCTGGCTTGTTCAAAGCTGGGACTTAAGCTGCTAGGCTATTGTGCCAGGTCCTTTCTCTCTAAGAAAAACAAGGCTACAGATGTTTTAGAAGACATGTCTTTTAAATGCCAAAAGTATTCGCTGTTCTTTATCTGATAATTGTGCCAGTTTTTCCCCCCAGAGAATGCTCCTAGGGTTCCTTCAAAAACTATTATTCATATTTCTGATACTACAAAGAAATACCACTTCTCTTACCCAGTCCCCAAGTTAAAACAAACAAACAAACAAACAAACATGCAGCAAGGGAAGGTCAGTGTGCTGTAGCTGGGGCTGCCAGGAGCACATGCAGGAAGCCAGTTGTGAGTTACTTATTCACACTCCTTTTGCCTTAGGATTTTTTTCCCATCTTTCACTTTTGTTTTATGTTACACATGAAATGAGTTTCTCATAGCCTGTGTCATGATCTACTCTGCTCGTCTGTTGATATGTTTCAGTTGTTTATTTGATTATTTACATGTTAGTATTTTGATGTCTACCATTTTATTATTTCACTTCGTTTCTTCTGTATTTTCGTTTTTTTTTGTTTCTATGTTATGTGGAGCTTTTTGAAGAATTCTGTTTTAATAGACATAAACAGCATTTGTAGATTTTTTATGTGTTACATGGGACTTTTTGAAGAGTTCTATTTTTAATGCAGAAACATTTTTAAGTTTATCTTTTATATAGCTATTTGAGTTATTGCTCTAGACATACAGGGGACTTCAGAAAGTTTGTGGAAGTAGAATTAAAAGGTGATGTAAATTTTTCTTTTGAATACTACTTATTTATACCTAACCATATATGATATAGAACCTTATTTTTCTGTAAATCTCTTTGTCCGATTTATTTTCTTAAACTGTTTTAAGAGCTTTATAAGATGACAGCGTAGCCTGGCAGTGGGAGAAGTCTGGGTCCCACTCAGCGAACCTTTTCTGACAGTTTTAGGGGCTGGACACAGGTTATTTGTGACTTCAGGTAGGGTACTAGGTACATTTTCTACATTGCTAGCTCATTCCTGACTCTTTTCTTGAGTTCAAGATCACATTTTGGCCTTGCAGTTCAGTGTCTCCATTACCTATTTAAAATACCTTAGACAAAAGACTCCGGGAACCGTGCACCATGTTTTCCTCAGATTCCGTGATCTCTAGCCAGTCACTCTCTTCTCTCCACCTTTCAGTTTTGTGCTTGTTTTATAAATGATGTCAGGGGTTTCCAGTTGTAGAATAAAGGAGATGTGTGTCTCCTCTGTCCTATCCTAGAACTGAATGCCCTCAAATTTTGCACATTGGGAAAATGCAAGCTTTAGCAGAGACTGATTAAGTGTTTTTTGTTTGTTTGTTTGTTTGTTTGTTTTTTACAGAAAGAAGAGGGTTTGCAGAGTTTAGCATTCTTTGGGGGTGTTAGGCAGGATTGAGGCAGATCTGATGCAGACCAGGAGGGCTGAGCCTTTGGTAAGTCCATTGGAACCTCTGAGGCCAGAGGCACAGTGATCCTGCTCTGTGATCCTTCTCAACCCCTGGAGACAGTCTTTGCTTTCAGGCAGCCATGCCTCTGGCCGACTCAGCTGCTGACATGGTGTCTCTGACCATTTACCACTGTTAGTAACATCTCTGAGGCCCAGGAGAGAATTTTTTCTTCCTGACTGCTCTGAAGCCATTTTGACTTTTTTGTTACCACTATGTGTGCTGTTTCCACTCCTTCGTTAGTCACTCAGCAAGAAGCTATAGTTGGTGCCAAGAAAAGACAGCTAGTATTTGCTTTCACAGAAGGTTTGAAAAATATTACAGTTAACATCAGGACAAAAAGTGAGACAGACACTCATTAAGAGCTGTGGATGTTTATCAGCAAAGATGATCATAATTCATGTAGTTATGGTCAGGAAGATCTTAGGAAAGAGTGAAATGGCTAGGAGGCTTGACAGGTGGGTGGAGAAGTGGAGGAAGGTTTGTAGGGGGGAGAAATCGAGCCAGTTGCTATCGTTGCCTCTCTGGGCATAAGGTCAGATGCAAACAGCCTCCTTCCTCCCTGAATGCTTATGTCTATCTGCCCTGCACAGGGTATCTTGACACTCTTGGGGAAATGAAGATGGTGTTCATGGTTTGCTGTTTTCCCACTAAGTTTTTTAGGTGATTGTAACACAGATTCAGGATTTAACATATACTCCACCTCTAGACAAACATGGTAACTTAATCCAGTTTAAATTACTAAATTAATTCATCCGAGTTTATTATATGCTGAGGTGCATTAAGCTGAAGAAGGTAGAACATCAATATATTTAAAAATTGCTGCCAAGGTCTAGGTGCTCTGTGATGGTTTCCTTAAACTTAGCAAAAGAGGCAATTGAACGCAGGCTTGGTTGTTTTCAATGTCCTAGAGAGAGATGAAATTTAAAGATGGCAGTGATTGGAGTGGGGATGGGGTGCATGTGTGAGTAACTGAATTACAACTAGAAGTGCATTGAGTGACTGAGTGACTGAGGCTCAGCTCTCAGTGACTTTTTCAAAATTAGAGGCTTGTGGCAGATGGAAGGAAAACACAGGCCTGCTGGCTCTGAGTCAGCGCTGTTTTCCACGGGCACTGCGTTCTTTGATGATGGAATCACTAGCTGTCCTTTCAGCTTGTGTGGTCCCCATCTCATCTGAAATTCTGCTTATTCCAGGGCATAAGTTAGAAGGTAAAACTCAGGGGGGATTTGGTTGAGGACTTGTTTTGCATAAAGCCTTTGAAATGAAGCATTTCCCAAACAGAGAACTTGGAGTTGTGGCAGGAAGTATCTGTGAAAAGTCCAGAGATCATCACCCTGGGGGGGGGGGGCGGGAGTGTAAAACAGCTGGGGCTGTTTTAGTGAAGGAAGCATAATAATTAAAAATAGGCTCTTTATTTGCTCGAATTATTAATTCTGTTTGTCGTAGCTGTGTTTCCTATCAACAGAGAAAATGGATCTTCTTGTTTCTGTTTTATATTCAGCAGTGTGAAATTACTGTTTTTTTTTAATTTTTAAAGAAATTATTTATTCATCTGAAAGAGTTATAGACAGAGGGAGAAACAGATCGATCTAACCACCGGTTTCCTCTTCAGATGCCTGCAGTAGCCAGGACTGTGCCAGGCCAAAGCCAGGAGCTTCATCCAGGTGTCTCACGTGGGTGGTGGGAACCAAAGCACTTGGGCCCTTCCTTGCTGCTTTGCCAGGTCGTTAGCAGGGAGCTGCGTTGAAAGTGGAACAGCCAGGACGTGAACTGGGATCCATATGGGATGTCAGTAAAGCAGTCAGGAGCTTTGTTTGCTGTGCCACAGCACCAGCCCAAGTGTTACTCTTTAAGTTTAAAGAGATATCCGATTGCAAGCAACTGAGCTGAAAAATGTGAATTCTGTGGTAGGGAAATTGTTACTTATTGGCAATGTGTCTGAAGGCGATAAATACCAATATGCTGTTAGTAGATTTCTTATCCAACATTATGTCTGTGTCAGAATCATTGGTCTGAAAATCATACATACTTCCTTTTGCCCATAGTTGTGATGATACCCTAGGTTGGGATGTTCCACTTGCAAAAGTATTTCAATCAATCCATCAGTCAGTCAGTCAATCAATCAAAGAGGCTAAGAACAGAGACAGGAGACCAGTCAGGTTCTGCTTGTGTACCATTTCTAGAAGACTCGGGCTTCTATGAGAAGTGAGGCAAGTGAAATAAATGACATTTCAGATGTTAGAAAATTTAGGATAATTTGTGGTTGAAATAGGTAAAGCTGCGTAAACTAACAAGCTATTCAAATGGAAAAGCCTGCATGTCATATTGTAAGAATATAGTCTCACAGTATCCCAAGTCTATTTTTATGCTACGCTGGTTCCACTAACTTCAGCTAATGGGCTTCATTTTTACTTACTAACACTTTGAAAACCTGTGACATAAACATCCAAGCACACCTTTTTTGATATGTTAATTCTTAATTGCCTGGTTAATAAATAAATGAATGGAATTTCTGTGTTTTAAACTCACTCCTTTTTTTGCCCAAGACTAGAAACTACTGTTTAAATGAGATATGTGATGCTGAATGTAGTGTATATGAGAAAAAATACATAACTTATCGTATGTTAAGTACAAATATTAGAGAAAAAAAAAGAAATGTTTTCTTAAGCTATAACAAATAACTAGGTTTGGATTATGATGTATTTGTAGTACTATGGGCTGCCTAGATGAAAAAGATGATCTTGTCTACTCATGAAGACTGTTGCTGTTATTGGAAAATCAACAACAACAAAGTATGACTGTATGACTTTGGTTTCTCTATTTTCTGGTTTTTTTTTTACTATACCTCCCTCCCCCCGTCTCTCTCTGCACAGGGTGGGTATTCTGCTCCTTCCTTCTCTCCTTGGCAGGGCTCCTTCCAGGGGATCCCACGGACTGTTCAGCTGCACCGCAGACAGAGTGAGTCTGTGCCTCTCACTCCTCTCCTGCTCTGGCTTCCCATTCATGGTATTTCCCCAATGCATGACTCCCCGGGTACCCCTTCTCCCATCCTCAGTGAGCTGCAAGCCTGTGCTAAGCCAGCACTCCCTGTAGTCTCTTAACACTTTCCCGTGCCTGCATGTGAATGCACCTCTACTTACAGCCTCCAGAAAGCTGCCTGAGGTTAAATCCACCCTCTCGCTGTGGCCCGTGACCCTAGACCTCTGGACATGCATCTGTCTTGAAATGCATTTTTTTTCAAGACATAGAGATAAATGAATTCCTTTTTTTTTTTTTTTTTTTTTTTTTTTTGGTAAAATTTAGCCCTTTTAAAAGTGTGCACACACTCTACAGCAGTGTGCCAGACAGATGCATACTGTTTAGGGAGCAGGCTTACTAGACCATTGCACATTTCTGTAAATGTTTCCTAATCAAAGGCTTTAATCACATTTCACTTTTGTCTAAAAGGAAGATCTTTTAAACCATTTTATAACTTTTTTTAAACTAATGTGTCTTGTAATTTATCAACTGCTTTAAAGCACACAAGAAATATGAATATGCATGGTTAACTAACATTTCTAATGATTTGGTCATTGTTTGATCCTAAAATTACTGCTTATACTAAGTCTAAAACAGTACTTTATACAATAAGTATGTGCTTAAATGTAACTGGTAAGTTGCTTGTATTTTATCTTTTTTGAAAAGTCTCCCAAACTAGCTATTGTTAATGAAAAAATACGTCAGTGTAGTCAGTCATTTTTCTGCCTTTTCTATAGATTTGCCCTGCCTTGGGTAACACATCTGTGTTCTCACTAATCTCTCTGGACGAACAATCTTAAGTCCCAAAGGGGAAGAAATGTCAGGCAGTTAGGAATGGGTGAGGGTTGAAGCTGAAGGCTTGACAAACTCCTTCCCTTGTGCACTTACTTCAGTGAAATAGAGAAGTTAGATAGGCTTTTGCATCAGCTTCATTTGTTGGAAGTGGTAAGAAGTTCCCCTCTGTCTCCCACTGCCTCTGACATTTCTTTGTGTGAAATGCTTGCCTTTCTTCTCTGTTTGAAGAGTCCTGGTACAAAGTGCAGAAGAAACACAGTAGTGAGCCAATCTGAAAGTTCAAAGGACAGATGTAATAACCAGCAATCATGTCGTCTTCGGCATAGTAGACCTGCGTGGTTTGAAAGGCAGCATGCCTGTTTTTATATTTACAGAAGCCCCGCCTCTAGCCCCTCTACTTTTCCCCAGCCAGTATCTCCCCAGTTCCACTTTCTTCTCCATCAGCTGGAATATGGGATTACAGTTTAGAGGTAATTGGATTACAAATATGAAGATTTAGAAATATTTGTTTTATTAGTTTTTTAAATAGCTTTACATTTGTTGTCCCTTCCTTGAATCATTTTCTTCTTTAAATTATTATTTTAATTTATTATTTTAATTTATTGATTTACCTCTATTTTATTGGAAGGTAGACAGAGACAGAGAGAAGCTTCCATGCATTAGCTCACTTTGTAGTTGCCGACAGCAGTCTTGGCTGGGTCAGGCAGAAACCAAGAACCTGTATTTCCCAGGTAGCAGGGAGGCAGTACTTCAGCCTTGTATCTCCTGCCTTCCAGGGTACATAGTAGCAGAAAGCATAGGAGCCGTGGGAGCCAGAGCTGGAATCAGGAATTCATATACAGAGTGTGGGCCTTCCAGGGGGTGATGTTACTGCTGTGCCAAGCTCCTGCCCCTGGGTATCCGGTTCCAAGGGCTGCTTCCTTCTTCCATCACAGGTTCAAAACTCAGTTCTAACTATGAAGGAACGCCTGTGTGCCAGCCGCAGTGTTAGGCTTGTCTTGTTCACTCTCCTGGGTGAAGTTTCTCTGCATCGCTAGGTTAGCAGAAGAAAGTTCTGTTTCTCAGTAGTTGGGATGCAAGTGTTACCACATGGCGGAGCGTGTTCACCTCCCTGTCTTTTCCTAATAAGGTTCTTGTGGCCTAGCAGCCAGTAGAGCTGGCTCTGGAGTTGGATCATTGAGATTTGTAGGGCCCCCTTTGTAGGGAATAATAACCAAGCATTTGTTCTCATCTTGGCACAGTTTTGTCTTTTTTTTTTTTGAGGGGAAAATATGCTGTAAATGACTACAGTACTTTATATTCACTCCAAGGCAATTTGTTTATAAGGCTTTTTTTTTTTTAAGATTTGATTATTTTTGTTTGAAAGGCAGATTTTATAGAGAGAAGGAGAGACAGAAAGAAAGATCTTCCATCTGCTGGTTCACTCTCCCAAATGGCTACATTGACTGTGAAGTGAAGCCAATTCAAAGCCGGGAGCCAGGATCCAGGAGCTTCTTGTGGGACTCCCGTAAGGGTGCAGGGGCCCAAGAATTTGAGCCACCCTCTTCCATTTTCCCAGGCCACAAGCAGGGAGTGGGATTGGAATTGAAGCATCCAGGACACGAACTGGCACCCATATGGGATGCCAGCCATTGCAGGTGGAGGATTAACCCATTGACACCACTGCATCAGCTCTTAAAAGTATTCAATGACAGGAGTAAATCCACTAGTTTTCAAGAGTGTCTGGGAGTTGACTTCCCATTTTTCTGCACTAATGACTCATTCAAGTTAGTGTTTTTCTTCACATTCAGCTCACATGTGGTACCTGGTGAGGTAGAGGTTAATCGTGTTAATTGTGTACATAGGTTAGTTGAGAAATTTCTTCTTCATGTTCATCTTTCTCATCAGTTCTTTCTGATACCCTGTGCGCTTGGGAAGCTGTATTCACGCCCAGGTTGGCTTGGCCATGGATTGTCAAGAAGGGCTCGTTTTTTTTCTGTTAAAGAGAAGCCGCCCTGTCCCTATAAAAAAGGTCGCATGCTCTAAAAATGCAAGAGTAATATGGATAATATGTACAAAGAGTCCTTCACTTGGATCACTCCAGAAAGCTGCACTGGCCAGAAAATGCTCGTGTGGAATTGAAAACTGGCTTTAGGAAGATGTAGATAAAGGGAAGATCCGGGTTATTTAGTGGAATTTTATTTATTTATTTTCTTTTTTTGCCTCTTTTCTCTGTAATGTTTGACCTACCTTTGTTTGCTTTAATTTGCTGTTCTCTGCTTTATGTTTACATTCTGATCGCAAATTAAGTTTTTCTCTAAATTAGCAGAAAACACCTACATTTAAACTTGAATATAAGGATTTATTTTTTTCCTTCTACTATGGTAGGGACTTCAATTTTTGTTCAAGCTCACTTAACTGGCATTGGTTTAACCTTTGTACTGTAATTTTCAGTGATAAATAACCTACCTTAGGGGAGGTAAATTGATTTTGGTTAATAGAATGCTTTAACGGTAATGGCAAATAGCATTTCTTTCCACAATTAAATTCCATTCTAAGCCCAGAGCCTGAACTTTAAATATTTCTTGTAAATACTATGACTCTTTCTTTAAAATTTACATTTTATTCCTATTTGTAACATTAATGTAGTGTCTCATGAAGGAATTGGAAGGTTAGAAACATTTGAAAAATATTTCCTCCTAGCCTTTTTTAATTTGGTTAAGTTGGAATCTTACATATTTTAGTCTTTTGGTTTTGCTTTTTCCATGTATAGTATCATTTTATAAATGTCATAAAACAACTCCTTCTTAAAGTCACATTTTCATGGCAGCAATAATATGTTATTAGGTTGGTGTCATCTAATTTAACCTTGCCCTGTTGTTGGGCATTGCTGTTACTTCTGTATGTAGAGATTCTCTTACAAAGTAGTTAGTGCAAATCAGGGTCAGCTTCTCTCTACTCAGGTAGATTCCTAGAAGCATTTTGTTTTATTGTAACACACACACACACACACACACACACACGCTCTATATGGCCACTTGATGTGTGTTGGTGAATTGTCAGATGTGGTTGTAAGGTATAAATTAATATGATAGAAAGTGGCAGTCTGCTTGATGTAAGCATATGAGTATCATCAGTCTTGTAGGATTAGCTCTAGCTTCAGTGCTTTAATTGAAGATATTCTCTGGGTGTGACTTTTCATAAAAGTAAAATACCTGAGTGAAATTAAAACAGGGTAACTCTGTAAAAGCTAATTTTATAGTAAGCTAATTTATTATTTAAATGCGGTCAATATTAAAAATACAGAATACATTATTGAAAATGTAAATGTTTTTCTAGCTAATTTTGATTCTTATCTGATACTGTTATTGATTATTTGGCTGGAAATGTGCACCTAATTGATGGTCCAGTAGGCCTTTCCATAAACCTAGGAATGGGTCAATTTCTCTCACTGCAATTATGAGAAATACAGCAATTGGTGTTCTCTATATAAAGTTTGTTATGACAATGTGCTGTGCAAGTTGGCCTTGTTCCTTTGGCTAGTATTTGTGACTGTGCTGTAGTGTTTGCAAGGATCTACTCGGAAAACAGACCATGCATATTGTTACATATTGTTACAGCAATGGAAATTGTACTATTATGATGATACTGAGGTTTTTTTTTTTTTTTTTACTATTCTGCATTGGAGTGGTAGGTGCTAATGGATTCTGTCTCTTTTAGACCTAGTCACATGAACTTAACCATGTCACACTGAATGTGCCTTGGTAGTACATATTTAAATGACACTTAATCAGTATGGTAATTTTTGAAAGCAATTAACTGGTCTTCAACTCAGAAAAAATTTTGAACTCCTGATTTCAGGATTTCTTTATAGATAATTTATACTTTTCAATCAGATATTCTCTAAGTTTTCCAAGCTAAGTTTTCCTATTTCTAGAAGAATAGGAACAGTCTAGTTTTCAAGAACCATTGGAAACTGTGATTGGGTTCATGTGACCTCTGTATGAGAAGTCTGTTTTAGTCTAGATGGAACTAATCAAGTCTTCTACTTGCAAAGTGCTATGTGGAGTCTAAATTATAATTCATTCCATAATTAAGATCAGATTATACCGTTAATGCTATTCACTGCAGTAACAGTAATGAAAATAACAGATACTGGAGTTTAGTTTTGTGATATGCAAGAAATTCCGAAACATTAGCAATTTCTGTTTCCTTCATAAGAGATTACAGAGGACCAAAAGCATTTTAGGACTCCAGATTGTGAACCTTTTAAAATTATGTAAAATTTCAGTATTTCTTTTAGCAGGATTCTTCAAATAGTTCTTTTAACTTTTACACAGAAAATTTCCTTTCTGTGGGCATGAAACTTCTGCTTACTTGGAAAGCACTTGAAGAAGTGCAAATTATTACAAATGTTTTAGTTTAATGCAAGCATGTTAAATAAAATACTGAATACTGCCTAGAAATCACAACCACAGCAAAGCCAGTGCCTCCGGCCGCCACCAGACATGGTGGTCCTTGGTTGAGTGTGGTCTCTGATGCTGTTGTCCTGTCTTTCTCTTGTCTCTGCTCTCCCATTATGCCATTGGCCAGGAGTTGAGAAGTTAGTCCATTACTTCTCTGACAAAGCGTGGTACAGTACAATTTCAGATTCTCTCTACCACCTTCCTCATGGTCACTTTTGTTTTTGCTGTTGTTTCTTCCAGTTTGCATGATGCATGTCAGAGCCTGCATGAAATTTCAGGCATGTGAGAGGTGGCTCCATTTCTCCCTTATCCTTTGAAACTTTAGAGTACATTTCGTAATAAACCGAAGATGTCCCCAGAAATTAAACTCAGAGAATTCCCGTGTCTGTTGTAGCATTTTTACACTTTTAAGCATTTCCTGCTTTGCATATTTTGGTACAGTTTTATTCAGATCGGACTTGCCATTTTTAGCCACTGTTTTTTACTAGTGATCTGAGAGCAAGAATGCTTACAAACACTGGCCTGAGTCCTTTTCCTGAAGGGGATGTGAGGGATTTTGGGTGGTGCGAAACCGTGGTGGGGAGGAGCTTTGGACCCTGACGAGCGGTCATGCTCCTTTCTCAGTTCCAGCCTTCTGCAGGGGTCACTGTGGAAGCACTGTTTTCTAGAAATACTTCTCCACAGTGCAGGCTGAGTTTGACATCTGCAAGTCTTCCTGTGAAGGCTAGAACAGCAAAAAGGCAACAAGGCATTGTCCAGGGAGGTTGGTATCTGAGTGATGGTATTGAATCACTGTAGTTTTAAAATATGTTAAAGATGAGATAATACAGCTGTGTTGTATATGCTGCATTCCTCTCAACTCGTTAGAACTGTCCAAATGCAGCATTGTGACATTTTGGTGCTGCATTTCAAAATAATGATTCCAGTCCAGCCATTTTGCTGTTTACTAAAACCTGTGATTTGCACAGGTTGTATGACTTGTTATATTTATTACAAAAAGAAGAGAATATTACCTTCTGTCTTCTAATCATCAGATCACAGGTGCAGGTCTAGTTTGGATTCTACTCTTAACCGTGTCTTCTCAGAGCCCAACGTCTAACATTTCCAAAGTACTTGCAATATGCCAAGTGTGGCACTAAGTCCTTTGCATGCAGGTTTTGTTATTGATAACAGTTCCATGAGGGATTGATAGCAGTCATATCTTTGTTGTATAAATTGTGAAGTTCTGTTCTAGAGGCACGTCCCCAGTGTCTCATGATAGCAGGCAGCAGACCCAGGACTCGGGCAGTGAGCAGTCTGACCCACAAAGCTGACTGTCTCAGTGCCATGTCGCACTAGCTGCTTCAGGGGGCCTAGTCAGAGTTCTTCCTGCACTCAGTCCTCCGTCCAGTCCTGCCCTGCAGGCGTGCGCATTATGAATGCTGGCTTCTGGGTCACAGGAGGACTCTGCTGCTGGCTCACGTTTACACACACCTTGTAAAGACTCGTTTGTGTTGCTCAACTATGTATTTGAGATCTAGAGACCTCATTCTGTAGCAACTGGTTTACTCCACTGCTAAAGACCTTGCCTCTTTATTTCAAAAACCAGAAGGCAAAAGATTGTTGTTTGAATTCATGTTTCTTACGCATTTTTAATAATCATGGGGGATATTTCAAAGAGTTGGGTTATTTCAGAAGATATGCTTATTTGTTTGAAAGGAAGAGAGAGAATGAGGGAGAATGTTGTTGTATCTACTGGTTCCCCCCTGAATGACCACAAACTTCATTTGGGTCTCATGGATGGCAGGGACCCAGGTACTTGAGCCAACTTCTGCTGTCTTCCAAGGCAGATCAGCAGGAAGCTGGGTTGGAAGTAGAGTAGCTGGGACAAGAACCAGTACTTTCATATGGGGATCCTGGTGTAAAAAGTGGTGGCTTAATCCACCGCAGCACACTTGCTAGTCTAGAAGTGCCTAGTCTTTCAGTAAAAATGTTTGATGAGTGAAACTTGTAGACTATTGTGAAAGAAATATTTATATTCAAATTTGGATGTAATGAATCCTTCCCTCCTTTTAAACGTGAATAATTGGCCTAGCACATAAGACACTGGTTCCTGTATCCCATGTAAGATCACCCGGGCTTGATAGCTACATTGCACTCCAGCTGCTGTCACAACACTCTGCAAATGCAGACCCTGGGAATGTGGAGGTGAGAGTTCAAAGCAGTTGGATCTACCACCATGTGGTGGAGCTGGGTTGGGCTCTCAGCCCCTCCTGCACCTGTCATTGTGGGAATATGGAGAAGGAACTGATTACAGTCTGACTCCACCTCCAAATAAATCATCACAGTGCTATGAATTACCAGGATTAAAGTACACAAATATTTAAGTTATCCTCAAACTTATCAGAAGAAGAAAACCCTTCCTTCCTTATCAGATTGTTCATCAGTATTGTTTTTAAACTATTGAGTGTTTATCATTGATCTAATAGGCCAGTAGCTCTTTGATAATTTTATGGCTAAACAGGAAATTATTCAATATGCAAAGAATACCTGTTCACCCATTCATTCGTTTATATAGCAAATATTCACTACCCACATGTGCAAGGACACCAACCAAGACAGTGAGTAAAGCCTGCAACATGCCTGGGGGAGCTCATGTTCTCCAGTGGTCCTTGTAAGCAGGACCTAATAGACATGCAGGATTCCCATTAAAGGTGAGCACCAGGCCTTTGTACATCCACACTGTGACCTGGACAAGGTTACCCTGAGAATTCTCAGGATAGTGTGTTGCAGTTCTGCGTGTAACTAAAATAAGCCTTCAGCTTGCCAAGTGCAGCCAGAGGCACCTCACTGTGTAAGTCTGGGGGTGAATTCCAAAGCCTTGGTAACCAGCTTGTGCCCAGATTGCAAGAGAAGCACTGAGAACTCTCCTCATCTGTGATTGTAGAGTTTCCTGAAGCCCTCTGTGTGAGTGTGCGTGTGTGCGTGTGAGAGTGAGTGAGTGAGGGGGTGTAATCCTTTTGTCTCCTGGATATTGGGGGCTGCTGAGGCTTTGAAATGCCTGCCTGTGCTGGGCTTATGGGCAACTTCTCCAGAGCTCTTTTGTTTTGGGGGTAGAGGATAAGTATCTCATCTTGCCTACCCCACACCTAAACCCCTTTCAGTCCTCCCCTGTTTTCTGTATGCAGTATCCTGGCATTAGAACCTTGAGACTGGTCAGCTGGGCTGTTAGCAAAAGCTGCTGCTACATGGCTGTTCCCCATTCCTCACTGACTGTACCAGAGGGATCAGTCTAAAACACATCGGATGCTACGGTTTCTCCGCTTAAAATCCACCTGTGTCCACTATCACTTATCGCACAGAGTCAGGATTGCTTTTCCCATCATCACTGGCCTCTCCCAGTTCAGCCTAACCATGTGAAGGACCTAGAACCTGTTGGCTTTTTGGCCTCTGCCTAGCATGTGCTGGGCTGCTACCCAGAGGTTCTTCCCTTGTCTGTTTGTCAAAACACCTCTTGCTGAAATTCATCATCTTTGCTATTCCATCCTGGTAGGTCCTGGCAATGGGAGATTTTTTTCTGACATTTAATACTGATTCTAAGATGTATAAAGACATCCTATCTGGGCACAATAGTAGTAGATAGGAACACCTTATGATTGTTGACTTGTTTGGCTTTAAATTTGCACAGTGGGAGTGTACAATTTGGGATCACAGTGTAGGAACCATTGAAACACATATCTGTTTTGCTTGATAGAGCTCAAGAGGGAGCATGTTATTCAGCTTGCCAGCAGGTAAGTAAGGGCAGTGCATCCCTCCATGGCTAACCACTTGTACATATCAGCAAGTAATTTCCCTAGTTCTTACATCATGGTCCTTATTCTTGAAAGTGATCCTTTGCTTCACAGTAGAGGAATTGATTTCGTAAAGCATAGTTCTCAAATAAATAACAACTCACGATACATACACTTAGGACAAGGAAAGTTACACCATTAAAGTTATAAAGATACAAAACTATGTTTTCTATTTAGTGTATCAAAGCACTGACTTTTTAAATGTAATTAAATGAGTAGTTAAAGCTTTTATTTGACTATTCAGTTGAACTTGTGTCTGTTAAAAGACTTACCATTTTGTTATTGGTCACTTTTTAATCCTTTAATGTTTGAAATAGACGTTTTTTTTTTTTTTACATTTAATGTGATCTGCATACCTTGATGACTGCTGTGTTTCTTGTTATTTCTCGAGTAAACAGTGCTAAGCTGTGTAATGTGAGTAATCGGAACATGCAGAGCGATCTCTTAGCTGGAGGTTGCAATGAACCTCTCTGGAGGTTTAGTTAATAATCAGTTTACTACTTTATCTTTATTGGAAACTCATACCTTTTTATGCTTTGTGCAGATAGCACATTTAATTGCTTCTCCTTCTGGCTCAGATCAAGTGAGAGCACATTTATACCTTCGTTTTTTCCTTTGCTGGAAATAAATTTTAGGGAAAGAGATGAAAAACCAGGACTCAGGAACTGCATCTCGGTCTCCCATGTGGGTGGCTGAGGTCAAGTACTTGACCTTTGCCTTCCCAGGTATGTTGTCAGGAAGCCAGACAATGTGTAGTGGCAGTGTGTAATGTGTCTCTGGAAATTTTAAGTAGTTACTGTCTTTTTTTTTAAGATTTATTTTTATTGGAAAGACAGATTTACAGAGAAGGAGAGTCAGATCTTCCATCTAAATCAAATGGCAGCAACAGCTGAAGCTTAACCCAGCGAATCCTGGAGCCAGCCAGGTCTCCCTCAAGGCTGCAGGGCTCAAGGCTTTGGGCCATCCTCTACTGCTTTCCAGGCCACAGGCAGGGACCTGGAAGGGAAGTGGAACAGCTGGAATACAAACCGTTCCCCACATGGGATCCTGGCGCTTGAGGGGGGAGGATTAGCCAACTGAGGCAGTGTGCTGGGCCCAATTTTTGTATTTTTAATAGCAAGTCAGCCCATGACATCATGATCCTTTTGCTCCCTTAAGTGGTAAATCTGCTCACTCACTCCCTTCCCAGCCGCAGTCTGACTACCGACTGTCTGCCCCGGGAAGGCATTACCCAGGGTGTCAAGCAGGTAAAAGCAGTGGAAAAACACAAATGATGCTGTGCAGAGGTGTGTGCTCCTTCTAACAAATTCATGATACTGTGTAGTTCGTGGAGCAGCATAGTGAACTATAGCTTTGTGAAAAATGGCCATTTAAAAATCTCATTTTGAAGCTCCTTGTAGAACGCTGTGACGTTTTCACCCACATTATTTAATAGAACCACATAAACACATCCAGAATATTTGTAGCAACCACCCTCTCTTGGGGTTGTATGTCATCCTCTACATATTGTCACAATTTGGACTACTGAGTGATAAATAACTTTTAATTTTTTTAAAACTGGATATCTGGCATTAATGGCAATTTCATGTTCTTCCTGGTGGCTGTTCTGGAACCCCACAGTGGGCTTTAGAGGGACACACTGGTCCCAAGAGCTCTTCTGTCTTTCTGTGCTTTTTTGTCCTCTTCGGAGGCAGTTGTCACTCAGGGCTGGGCGTGGTGGGTCAGCTTTGCAGTGTTGTGTCATCAGGCTTTCCCACAGGGAGTGCAGCTGAGCAAGGGGATTGGCTGCTCTCTGGAATTTCAGCATTGATTTGCTGGTAGTTTTCCATTGAGGCACAGTACTTGGTAACAGTGGCACACAATTTTAGTTTAAGAAATTAAAAAAATTTAATGGACAGTGTTCTGAAGGTCGCTGGTTAATGCCCCTGAGTGCTTTGTTGAGATTAAACCGAAGTGGTTTAGAAATTCTGTCAGACTCTTTTAAAATATAAGGTTGTAAATATTTAATCTGTTAAAGCTGGGTTTTATTTTTACAATAAACCAGTATTTTAAGGTTTTTCTTTTGTCCTCCCTTTAATTTTTGAGTCTTGTTTAGTGTTAACTGCCTGTATCATTTTTTGTTTGCATCATCCTTGTATGTGTCTCATAAATTTGCTTGGATATTGTTAATTTTTTTTAACTGTGAAAAATAAAAATACTTTCTGTGTCAGTTCCTACGTGCAACACAGCCTGATTAGACCTTTACTTGCATGAACTCTGGGTGTTATTTTTCAGATAAATTGTTGCTAATGTCTTTAATTTTAACAGCCTCAAGTACTACAGCCTTCCAGCAGCCTTCCCAGACCCACAGACCACGCCCAGGGAAAGCTAACAAAGCCGCAGCATCCCGAGGCCCGCAGTGAAAGTGCAACCCAGGGCTCGCATCAGGGTAGTGCACCTCTGGATGACACCTGTTCATACAGCGTACAACAGCAAGAAAGCAACTCCGGTGTGGGAGATCAGCCTTTTCCGTCAAGCCCGCAGTTGGCAGTGGATGTGGCTAGGAAGACACCTGAAGCAAACTTGAACGTGATGGTGAATGCTCAGGAGCCTCATCATTCAGCAAAGAATCAGATGAATGACCGGCAATTTGCACCTACTTCTCTCCAGGCACTTCCTCAGTCAAGTTCAGTAGACCAGGCTAAGAGAGTGGGGCGAGACCTATCTCCACCAGTGGGCTACCCTCCGCAGCTCAAGTCCTTGCAGCTTTTAAAGCCATCCGTCTTGAATTCTTTGGCACCTCCTCCAGATTCAGAACCATCTCCAAATAGGACTCCTCCCCCATCTCAGAAGCCACCAATAATCACATCCTGTAATTCAGTGAAAATTCAGCCAACATCTAGTCAAACAAATCTCACAAATAATCCCAAAGTGTCTAAGCTCCGACCCCCGTCCTGCTCAATCAAACAGAAACAAGTAAGTATCCCCCGAATTGAGCCTCAGAACCTCCAGGCCAAGACCAGCATCCCAAGGCCACTCTCCCGACAGAAAGAAATCATGCAGAATCCAAATGGCAGCTTGCATTCCGGGGATTGCTTGGCTTCCAATAGGTATTCTCGTCTTCCTAAACCAAAGATACATTAAGTACAGAGCCATCGCCTGCCACTTTGTGTTTTGAAGCACAGTCTTCTGTAATAGCTTTACATACAGTTTACTACCATGGTGGAGGTTCCATTGAAAGCCTGTAGCTCTTAAAAATTAAAATGTGGAAGCTTCTACTAGCTTGGCTCTTCCATTTTATCGCCTGGTTGAAGTACATACCATTTGAGCATCTTGTCTCAGGTAAACACGAGTTCGCTTCCCCATCCCAGAGGTCCACCAAAGGCTGTAATCATGTTCGCCACCCCCTGCACCTCAGCAGACACACAGTTGCCACTTAGCAGGTGGAGGCGTATGCTTCGGTGATGGAGTCCTGTCAAGGTCTGTGTTCCTTGTGCTTGTCGGAACCTCACCACTCCCCACCTTTCTCTCCTGTGAATATGGCTCCCGTTGGAACTGAAGACATGGTGATCATGGAAGATGGTCGTGTGTACGCAGAGTTCTGGCCAGTGTTTTATATATTTCAAAGGTCTATGCAAAAGCTTTGTGATGAATAAAGGAGAACGGGCTTTTCATGGAAGTGTAAGTTTTATTCTTTGCCTACTAGGATCATCAAGCTAGTTTTACTGTTTATTCATTTAGCTAATTCCCAGACTGAAACTGGTTCATGGTATATACAAAGCAATTCCCTCGGGTATATATGTTGCTTTAACATCTTGTTTTTCACGCACACAGACATTCTGCCCCACCTCCACTCCTTTGTGTGTTCACATTGCCTCTTGGGTGAATTTTGGAGAGTGAACTACACCCTGAAATCTACCTACAGATGTATCCACTTGTAACATATGTTAGCAGCGGAGTTTGACTCGGTTTTGAACTCCTCATACTTATGGATTCATTATAGTTTTTTTAAGGTTCCACAGTATGTATCATAAATTAAGTCTTTATTATAATATATTTATTGATTGTGCTAATATCTGAAGACTGGAATAATGGACTTGAAGTATTTGCACAAAACTTTGATGGGAGATAGGGATTTAAAATTTATTTTCTATAGAAAAACAAGTTAAAATATTTTAATTATACATTAAATTATAAATTTGAGAAAGCTAGAATTCGTAATGCTCTGCTGGATTTCTCTAGGTTTCCCATTTTGGTTGGTGTATATTTGACAGTGTCTTAAAGAACACATTGGGGAAGGAAAACAGAATTGGAGGTAGGAGTTGTGTTTCATTAAAAGGTGTTTCAAAGACAATCTGCTTATTTATTCTAGTGTGCTAGAGGGGAGCTGTGGAACCGCCAGGCAGCTGCGGGGATGACCCTATCTGTGCTGTAGGCCACTTCCCAGGCAATGCACCTGTCTTCCTGTCCCCGCAAATCATGCCATGTGGAGGCCACTCCTCTGCAGCTGCTTTCATCAGAGGGAATCATTTTCAGGCAGATGACCTAACTACGTCCATTGCTGTTTTGATCCGTGGACCAAAACATACCAAGAAGAATTAAACCAAGGTAGTGAGTCATTCAGATGTCTAGGGATTCTGTCAGTCCCTTGCTAAACAGAGGAATGACAGCCAAGTACATTAGCGGGGATTTCCAAGGGAGTGTCTGCTGCAGTCTTGATTGGATACGGTCTCTTCCTACCTGTCAGAGCACCCTTCGTTGTGTGAACGTGCCATTCTGTAGATAGGAGCCTTTGCTGGGTTTGGGCAACAGTGGGCAGCACCAAGCCCGCATCTCAGCCTTGCAGGACAGCACTGTGCAGGTGAGGGCCTGCAGTGCAGCTGGTCCCTCCAGTGCTGCAGGTCCTGGGACTCAGACACAGCAGCACCTGCTCCTTTGTCCATGGAGGGGGCCGTAACAGCTGCAGCTGAAAGTCAGCATGGGTGTCTTCCACTCTGGTGGAGAAAGAAAACTGATGCCAAAGTGCATGTAGCTACGATGCTATCATCCTCCATGTCCCCAAAGTAAAAACCTAGTGAATTAGTAGACCTTGGGTTGATTTAGAAGTTGATACAGACAGACTCTTGCAAAAAGTTTCAATATCGAGCTTTGTTGTTAACTCCTCAGGCCAAGGGAAATGTCTTCATTGTCTGCTGCAGAAACCTATATCAACTCCAGGAGTTGATGTCTTCTGACATCTTTCCTGTTCTTTATTTCCCCTCCCTGAAGAACTTGCAGAAAAGTTAAGCCTATCAGTTTAACTTTTTCTGTGCTTTTGTTAGGAGCCTTAATCTTAGCGGAGGGTAGGTTCATGAATGTAATTAATTATGAAGAGTACCATATCTAAGAGTAACACATCCAGACCACCTGTGCAGCAACATAGTGTTCACCTGCAGAGACACTGCTGGACTCTCCTCTGGTCCTTGTGTGTATGTGACACAGTGAGCGTGAAGCCGGAGGCTCTGCTGAGGATTCAGAACTCAGAACTCCTCTGATTGGCCCTTACTGATCTCTGTCTGTCTGTCTGTCTCTCTCTCTCTCTCTCTGTCTCTGTCTGTCTCTCTCTCACACACACACATGCATCTACAGATCAACCCTGCCCCCAGTTCCCCTCCACAGGAACACACATCGCTCACTGTCTCCGTTCCTGTGGGATGGTGAAGCTGTTGACATGCATGCATTTTTTCAGTCCTGAGGGAGAATTTTGATGGGGTTGGTTGAGTTTCATGTTTGTGGGAGAGAAAATCAATGTGTGCAGAAGCATGTACCTGGTGGCTAGTGGTATGCATGTCAAATTTCATAAAGAAAAAGCTTGGCCGAGGAGTTGATCGATATAGCTGCACATGATTTTAAGGCATTAACAAAGGAGTATAGAGTTAGGTCATTCAGAATGTTTGCAATGACTGGGACCACCGCGGTTTATGTTTTGGAGTCTTGTTTTTGTGCAATATTTTCAGGCATATAGACTACTGTCTGTGATACTTATATGAATACTAGGGAACTTCCTAAGTAAAAAATCTGCAAATGAAGGAAAAATGCCAGATCTGCACTTTAAATGAGCTTAATTGCTTAGAGTCGTGCCTGAAATTCAGATGCCTCCTACTGAGTGAGGTTTGTGGAAATTAATTTCTCTCTACTGGTTGCTGTTGGAAGAGATCAGCACAGCCTTTCACCAAATTAAATCCCCAACACGTCCTTTTTTCTCCCCCGCAGGAAGGCAGCAGTGTCCCCTGTGTATCCGTCCCATTTGGCTTGGTGTGTCAGAGCATGGTCCCCCTTAGCAGTCACTTCCAAAAGCACACAGTTGGTTTTTGAGCAGAGCTGGCCTACTGGTGGCTGGTGTCTGAGACACTAGGGGCATACCTGGGACTCACCAAGCAGGTTTGCTGGGAGGTTCATCCAGGCTGTGACCCCCTTCCGGTTGGCTCCACATCTTTACTCAGTTGTTGCTGTTGTCTGAGCTCTTTAGCGTTGTTAACATTAGCATGCTGTGCACACATTCCAAAAGTTACAGCTGTAGTACATACAGCTGGTCTTTCTCTGGGGATGATGGACTTGCTGTTTTTCTTAATTCTGATGCTGATTATTTTCTAATGATTGTTCCACGTTGCCGTTTACGTTTCCTGCTCTAATAATCCAGAAAGACATATTTGGATAAAGGATTTTGATGGTGGGCAGTAGACAACAATCCACAAGTATGTCACTAATTTGCTATATTTGAACCTTGTTGGGGAAAAGCTACCCATGTTCCCCCTGGCAAAGCAATGCCGTAACACTAACATCTGAAGAATTTAATATCTCTTAGTTGTTGCTAACTGAAAACAAAAGTACTACTTGCCAGTATTGTTTATCCCATTGATTTTTTAAAATACGTCCGGAGTACATTATGTATATTAGAACTCGCCTGTAGAATGAATTATAAAAACCAGATGTAAAGTCTCTTTCCTGAAAATGTTGGCATAGTAAATACAAATAAAGTTCATAATTGTAAAATGTTCTTGTGCCTCTCCACGTTGACTTCCATATTTGATTTTTCTTCACAAAGATCTAATATACTGTTCACCTGTTTAATTTCCTATGGTCCCCTCTCCATACACCTGCATCACTGAATAGCAGTTGAGCAGTATCGGGCTGTGTTTGCTTGGATTGGTAAGTGTTTGATACTCCATTTTCCATTTTAATAAAATATTTGATCTGTCATGGAAGAGTATTCGGATAATGAAGAAACAGCGCTATGGATTAGAATGTTATACAGAGCAGGAAAACAGTATTGAAATTTAAATTTGTTTTATTGTTTCTAAATGTTGTGTGTAGAAAAAGAAAATTGCCTGAAACGAAAAAGATGAAATGTTTTGTGGAATTTCACGTAAGACCAGAACAAATAAGAAATGAGTAACTCTTTTCGGACTTAATCAGATGAGTTAGACCTAACATGTAAGATAAATGCGAGTCCAGTGTCAGTTCATGTGGATACAAAATGCTTACAGGGAAGCCCGATAGTGTGAAGGGAATTTCACTAGCAATGAATCTGATGGTATTACTACATCCTCCCAACTGTAGCAACTGTAGGGCTGTCTGAGTTACTCGCAAGTTATTTCTTGAGTATCTCTAAATTTTCCTGTCTTCTTGTCACTGGTCATTTCTATTCCTTCATTTCTTCATCATTTGTCAGTTATATATTTTCCATTCTGAATACCTTTTCTCCTAGTGGCTTGTTCCTCCTACAGAGCAGGGTGAGCTGATCTGGGGCACTGTACTGACTGCTCCTGTGCCCAGGGAAGCTGACGTTCTTGCCTGAGAAGCGCACACAGCCTCCACTCAGGCCCAAGTCTTTTTCCCTGGGTCCCCTGTTCATCCTCTTTCTTTGCATGTATGTTTATTTGAGTTCCTCTTCTATATTCTTTTCCTCTTTGGGTCTGTGTTGTGTTGCTTGTGGTGAATTGCAAGCCTTCATTTCCCTGGGAGCACTTGATCTTTTATAATAACATTATATTCATAAACTCTTTAGGCATTCAGAATATTATTACATACTCTGCTTTGTGCCTTTGGCTTTCTGAATTACATTTTGAGGTTTCTCAACAATTGGAAGCCACTTTGCCCTTTAGAACCTGTTACCGCAAGATGCACCATCTTTTGTAGTCTTCTATTTTATTTTTATTAATGTGAAACACATAGACCTCCTATCTGCTGATTCACTACCCCAAAGTCACAATAGCTGAGGATGGGCCAGACCACAACCTGGAGCCTGGAACTCAGTACAGGTCTCCCATTGTGGATGACAGGAACCATCAGCTGGTGCCTTCCACGGTACACATTGCTGGGAAGCTGGAAACAGGAACCCAAACTCAACTTTGAGCCCAGGTCCTCAGTGTGGGATCTGGGGCCCCACAAGGTCGGGTGCTTGCCCTGATCTACACCTTGGCATTCACACTTAGGTGCAGTCTTTGCTTTCCTTCCTTGTCTAACACACTCGGATACAGTCTCATAGACATTCTTGGTTATCTGCTATTTTTTTTTGATGGAATTATATAGGTGGTAGTCTTCTTAAATCTGGTTTCCTCTGCTTAGCACTAAAGTTGTAGTGTGAATCAGTGTTTATTTAAAAAAATTTTTTTTTATGATTTTACATAGAAGAGGGTGTGAAGGGTCAAGGGCTAGAGGAAAGTGTGAGACCATTGTTTTAACATTCTTTTTTTCCTTCCTGTATCTGGCAGAAGGAGGGACATAAGGGGAGAATCCACACTCAGACTCCCAACCATTCCAGGGTCCCCAATTTGGGGTATGCTTCTAGGGTTCTGCTTAAGTTTGATAGTTCAACAGTTCTGAATTGCTGCCATCTTGGCCACTCCAGTCACAATGAAATCTCTCCAGACTCCACTGGTTGACATAGTCCACCTTAGAGTCTCCATTTGCCCAGTTATTCACTGTCAACACATGCCTGGGGTAGTTGATCGATTTGTTCTGTCCTTTTTTACAGTGCCAGGTGTCCTAGCAGGTCCCAGTGTACTGCCATGTCCTCCATGTACAACTGGATATGCTCTCCACTGTATATCCAGTCACTGAGGAGGCCCAGCTCCGACACATGCACTCCATGGTCAGACCATGGAACCTGCAATTCTCTGCATGGTGCCAGTTCTGAGTGCAGTGATTAAATTGGGCTAGAGTCTAGCCCAGTCTGGCGCATCCCAGACCCAGTCCATACTGTGCTAAGGGAGACTGCAGCCATGTCCGCACCAGACCGCAGCCCCCTCCCTGGCACTTTCCAATGGGGATTAGAACCCAGCCAGGGCATCCGCTTTTACTCCCCAACCAGGCCTGTTTCCGGCCACAGATCTCATGCATGCCATGCCAATGGTTGCTCTGACCCAGCTTGGCATGGCCCCTCGCCTGTCTTGGCCTTTGCCTTTGGATGCTGCAGCCTGGCCTAACCTGACTGGCGCCCAATCCCAACTCTCACTGGTGCGTGCTGGAACCTGGCCCATCCCTGGCTCATGTAAACCAGTAGGTGTGATAACCTAACCCAGCATAACCTACACTCCATTCTTGTTTCTGCACTCGCCAGTGGGCTAAGATTAACTTGGCCCTGCCTGGTCCTCTCCCCTTCCAAAACCAACCCACACATTCGCCAATGGATGGAGCTACCTTGCCTAGCTTGCCCAACACCCAGGCCTGGACCACGTACTCAATAGCAGGAGCTGAAGCCCACCAGAGGAGTTTCCCAAGCTTCCCGTTTTGGCCCAGACCCAGATCTCCCACATGCCAGTGGGTGCTAGTCCCTTACCTGGAATAGCCTGCCCTCCTCAGTTTCAGCCTTTGTATGAGCTGATAGATGTTGTGGTGCATCTCATCTCACACACTGTTTTAGGATATACATGAGGGTGCTGCAGCCTGGACCTGCCAAGCCTGTTTCCAGCCCCAGTACCCGTGAGTGTTAGTGGGTTCCACGGTCATATCAGGCTTGGCCCATCACCAGTCCAACTCTTAAGCTAGCCAGCGGGACTTATATTTCCATAGGGTTGGGCCCACATGTCCACCACAGACTCTACCCCCTGATCTGTTTCTTTTATGTGCTGGTTGGCGTCATGGCTCAGCCTAATGTGACCCGTCTCGAGATCTGGTCTGGCCCTGCTAGACAGTCCCCCAGCCCTAGCTTTCATGTGGGCTGGCATGTGGTGATCAGCCAATGACCCATGCTAAGAAGCCCGGCTTAGGTCTCCCATGTGGGCTGGTGCATCCGTCTGACCCATAAAAGCCTTCTGGTCTCTCGCTTCCAAAACACCAGGTCTCAGTCCCCTTGATTACCTGCAAGTATAGTGTCCTTGTTGGGAGTGTCTCAGGAATCATTCCTCACCTGCAAGATACTCCCATGGTGGTCCTCCCTATCCCATATCGCCTTGCTCCTTTCTCTGTTCAATCGACAATCCTGTGCCCGGGAGTGAATGGGTTCTCCAGCCCAGCCTTCGAAAGCCCAGTGGGTAGTGTGCTGATCTGAAGCTCTCCCCACCCACCAGAGTTCAAGCTCCTGGTACATGAGTTGGTCCAAGATCCAGACCAACTGAGGTTCTCCAGGCCTGGTCCACCAGCACACCTGGGCTGCATACTGACCTGGATCTCTCCCCGCCTCACCTCTCCTTGCCCAGGACAAGCACCTGATCCCCAGGTTCACTCCATCTGCCTAGAGGTGAGCTCCCAGGTCCCCATATGTCCACTGGTACTATACCCTTAGTCCTCCCCACACCCCATGCCTGCATCCACAGGCCCCCATGGGCTTCCCACTGCCCCCTGGACGGTAGGAAGGGCGTCGGGTTGCTGTCCCCACCGTGAACCAGTATTTTTTTTAATTAATTTGTTTGTTTAGTTTTTTGTTGTTTTGCTGCTGAGTCACAGTAGACTGTACAGAATGCACCACATTTTGCAAGTCCATTCACCAGTTGATGGACATTTATGCTGTTTTCATTTTGGAACTATTTTGAATAGTGCTGCTAACAGTGTCCATGTATGAGTCTTTATTTGGAAGTACAATTTTGTTTCTCTTGGGTAGAAAGCAAAATTTCTGGTATTAAAGACAAATTTATGCTTAACTGAAAAATAAAAAAAAACCTTTCCCAAGGTAGCAGAGATTTCATATCCCTGCCTGCAACATAGGAGGGTTCCCCCTGCTTTGAAGATCTTTCCCTGTTCTGATTATCTGATCATATTTCATCGTTGGTGAAATGTCTACTCCAATCATTTGCTTGCTTTTCTTAGAAGGATTTCTTACACACTCAAGATGGGAATCAGATGTGATTGTCTTTCAGACTTCCTCCTAGTCTGTTACCTGTCTTTGTGCTGTTTAGACCACAGCAGTTTTCACTTGCAATGAGGTCAGGTTTACCTCTGTTGTCTTGGCTTGTGCTCTGCTTTGGGTGCCATAGCTCAGAAATCCTGCTTCCTTGTGGGCTCTAAGGGGTGAAAAAGGACCAGAGATCTCTCTGATTCTCAAATAAGTTAGCTTACATTAGCTGGTAAAATATTGTTTTAAAAATCAGTATTGTTTTATCTCATTGGTTTACAAGTATGATTAATTTTTGAGTTGGTTCTTGTGTATGCTGCAAGAGGGGCATTTACCATTTGGTATCTAAATTCCCAGGTTTATTGCTGTAGACTCCTTTTCCATTGGCTTATCTTGACACCTTAGTGAGAATACATTGTCCACAAATATAGGGACTGTATTCTGGTAATCACTTCTGTTCTGGGCTTATATGTCTGTCCTTGTGCTATTACCACTGTGTTCAGAAAGGACAGCTTTTTTTTTTTTTTTTTTTGAAGTTACAATGG
This sequence comes from Ochotona princeps, assembly GCF_030435755.1. NCBI lineage: Eukaryota > Metazoa > Chordata > Mammalia > Lagomorpha > Ochotonidae > Ochotona > Ochotona princeps. The sequence continues at coordinate 10,409,390 of NC_080844.1, read as the reverse complement.
TAAACATCAGTCTGTTTATTTGTTTGTTTTTGTTTCTCAAAATTGTCTTGCCCATTCATGATGGTTTTGAAGTTTTTCATTTGAGAAGCAGAGAGGATGGTGGAGAGGTAGAAAAGCAGGGAGAGAAGAGAAGGGGAGAACGAATTAGCTTCCATCCACTGGCTCACTTTCCTAAATGCTCACAGCGTTTAGCATGACTGAGGCAAAAGTCAGAATCTGAATCCAGGTCTCCCCCATGTGATGGGATCCTGATTATTTGAGCCACCGCTCTGGGCTGCTCTGTGTTCCCATTAGCAAGAAACTGAGGTCTGGGGCTAGAGCTGCCTGTTGAAACTGGGACCAGGGAGGGCGCAGACAGCTTAGCTGCCCGGCCAGATGCCTACCTGCTGTTCACGTCTGCTGTATTTTATATTTACTTTGACAACACCTTGTTGAGTTGCACAAAAATGCACACTGTAGTTTTGATAAGCATTTGGAGAGAGCCATCACCTTAACACCATATCTTCTAATCCACGAGTCTGAACTAATATCATTCCTCCAGCAGTGTTTTGTAATTTTCAGCGTGCAGATCCTACCCTCTGTTCAGTCTATATTTAAACCTTCTGTTCTTTGGATGCAATTGTGAAAGCACATGCGGTCTTATGTCATTTGTATGGAGAAACACAGCTGAGTTTTCTGTATTGATGGCATTCTGAAACTCATTGAGCTTAGTGATTAATGCCTGTAGTGCTTTTATGAATTCTGGGGAGCTCCTGTGCACAGGATCCTACCATCTGCAGTTAAGACGGCCCTGCTGTGCCCTTTCCAACCCTCTTCTTGCCAGATTGCAGGGCCCCATTTTTCTCCAAAGGCCGATGTCACTGTAACCATTTACTGAAGGCACAGTCTCCCTGAGGTCCCACAGCTCTCAGCAACCCAGGAGGATGACAACAGTGAGTCAGAGGAGCCTCCCAGTGCTGGAGAGAGAGGAGCGTGGGACCCATGCTCAGTGTCGGCAGCCTGTCACCTGTGCCCCTGGCGGGGAGCAGCAGCAAGGGGGTCCAGGACCCCCTCATTCCGAGAACATCAAAGACATTTAACTATCTTACTCCCTCCTGCCCTATTCCTCCAGGCACACTCTAGCAACAGGAGCTACTTACTGCCTGGGCCCCCAGTAATGACCTCAGGTGGTTTTAATAGAATTCTGATAACCACCCCATAGTGCTGACGGAAATGGCATGAGTCTTCGGATCCCAGTGTAGAGGCATGGGGAACCGAGCATGACAGACTGTGTTGGGCCTCATAGCTGTAGACTACAGTGAGTGCTGGCAACGACCGAAAATGTGAGGAATCTCAAAGCTTGAGGCTTGGGGTTTTACTGTGCCCAGGTCTGTGAGGAATGGGGTTCAACACTGTCAATGAAGGCTCCGTTGTGTCTAGCGGTGCGTGGAATGGAAAACAAACCACAGCCCAGCAGCCAAAGGCAAGTTCATGGGCGTGTGCTTCCTGAACCTGCTGCACCTGCAGCTGTGATGGCATGGAGACATGTCCTCAGTGCGCATGGCAGCGTGGTTCTGAGGGCTGTCCCCCGGCCAATGTGCCTCCTCTAAACCATGGGTGACCTTCTTGTGAGTCCGTGATGTTGGAGATTGTCTTGTTGACACAGAGGCCTGCTGGATTGAGGACAGGTGTCGCATGGAACCAGTTCAATCTGGGGAGGATGCAGGGAAGCATCTCTTCATTTTTCCAGCCCTCAGCCCCTAGCCCCTTGTCACCCCTTCCCTGTCCTGTCTGGGGCCCAGCAGGGCCTGAGGATTGGGGGGCCTCCGCAGAGGCCTGATTTCAGGAATCTTAGAGGCCTGTGGGTTGTATCAGTGTCAGGGTCCTGGTTGACATACCAAGTGCCAAGATTGAACAAAATGTTACCATGGTAAAGAGCTGGACAAAGCCTGCATGAAACCACTGTTATTTTGTTTTTCCTTTAAAATTGTTTATGATGGGGGATGTTTATTTTTCATCTATTTGGGGAAAAAAAGGAGATTTTCTATCTTCTACTTCAATCTCCAAGTACCCCAAACAGCCAAGGCTGGGCCAGGCTAAAGCGGGGAGCTGGAACCTTCATCTGGGTCTCGCACACAGAAAGACGGGCCCAAGTAATGGAGCCATCATGTGCTGCCTTCAGAGGTGCATCAGCAGGAAGCTGGATTGGAAGGAGAGACTCCAGGATCAGATACAGAATGCAAGCATCCTAAGCAGCAGCTTAGTACACTCTGCCACCCTGCCCACTCCCATGAGTTAGGTCTTAGAAATGCACGTGAACCTACAATTGGCTGAAAGTTAGAAGTTTACGAAAACCTTGTGAACTGACGCACATAGGCACTTCCTAAAAAATAATGAAAGAGCTGTCTTTCGTAATGAGCAGGACAGTACTTGCAAACACCAGCAGTGTTTGGCTGCAAGCTCCAACTGCACTCCTGGTTCCAGCTTCCTGCCAGTGTGCCCCTGGGACACAGGAGATAGTGGCTTCAGTAGTCGGGTCCCTGCAACCCAGGTGGGAAATTCAGAATGAGTTCCAGTCTCTCCTTTTTGGACCAGCCCAACCCTAGCTGCTATAGGCATTTGGGAAGTAAACAGAATGGGGGAGCGCTTTCTCTCTCTCTCTCTCTCTCTCAAAAGCAACACAAGCATCACAGGTACCCACAGCACTGTGGTGTGATGCAGGTGTCTACATGTGCCTGTGCTGTGGGCGCAATCGGGTGTCCTGTGTGTCGGTCGCCACCATAACAGCTAACAGCACTTGTTGGACGTGAGCCACACGCTGGGGTAAGGACTTCATGCCCTGCCTGACTCTTGCCACAATCCTGGGAAACAGGCAACCGCAGCTCCTTTTTACAGAGAGGAAGCTAAGATGCAGAAGTTGCTGCTCTGAGCTCACAGCTGGAGATCAGTACCGAAGAGTTTGCCAACAGGCCATGTGTGCCATGTGTATCAATGTCCATGCTCTGAATCACAAGGCTGTTACGCTTCTCCAGGTGTAATCCATCTCAGCCCATTTGTGCAACAGCACTTTTCTTTCTTTTTTTTTTTTCTTTTTCTTTCTCATAAAACCAAGGCTTGGATTATTAAAGGTAGCTGGCCCAGTGTCACACAGCTGTTAAAATACAGACTAGCACCTGGTGAGGACAGAACTTGGTATATTGTACTATGCTATACTGCCACCTAGTGGTCAGCCTGGCAAATTCTTTTACAAGTACACACCACTGTGCCGATTTCTAAAACTGGTTGAAGTTATTTAAAATGCCAGAAACCTGGCAGAATTCTCCAAGTACTAAAGAACAAAAGAACAGTTAAGTAATAATGAATGTGCAGGAAGAGGAGCTATTTGGAAACAAAGCTGACTTGGCTCTGGGTTTCCTGGCAGCCAAGGCAAAGAGGTAAACCCAGGAATTCCACACTTGTCACAGTCCAGTCAAAAGCAGGTCTGTTTTTCATGGGAAATTTCCTGGTCTGAGCTTCATTGGCAAGTCAGCAACAGCAAAACTGAGAACCCTGGGGTGCTCATTTACCTGGAAAAGCACCCAGTGCTGCTGCTTATAGGGGAACCCTGGTCTCAGCCTCCTGTCCCCAGGAAGTCACTTACGAATGGGAATTGCCTGAGAGGCCTTCAGGGAACTCTTATCCACTGGCTTTCATTCTTTACCTTTTGAGATGATTCCATAGTAAGATTTGTCAGGAGAGCTAATTTCCCTTTGTAAATGTGGCTTGTGAAGAATTTTAAGTTGCCCACGTAGCTGGCACCATATCCCCATTTGAGTGTGCTGGTCTACACCCCTTCCCTCTCCCTTGCTGTGGACAGAGGAGGAGGAGGCACTGTGCGGGACTGAGAGCCCCCAGAGTCTTCTGTGCTAGCAGGGGGGGCTCGTCCTTGAGACACAGGCTGGCCTGGGAGGGGATGTTCAACAGTCCAATGTGGACCACACTAAAGGTGAGACCACCGTGACTGAAGCAGGCTCTGATTTGCAGTTACATAATGAATAGATTTCAGAGGGCTCTCCCTGCAGGTTTCCTGTTGCACCTGAGGCTGGGAGACTAAAGCATGAAGCTGAACAGGTGTAGAAGTGGGTGTTGCAGTGCCATGGGCTAAGCTGATGCTTGGACACCCTGGGATCCAGGCCTGTCTCCTCTTCTGATCCAGTTCACTGATAAGGTGTGTGGGCCCAACCCCTCCATCCATGTGGGAGACCCCAAATGGAGTTCCAGTCTCCTGACATCAGCTTGGCCCATCCACAACTGTTGCAGGCAACTGGGAATTAGATCAGCAGATGGAAGATCCTATCTTTTCCTCCCTCCCTCTCTCCCCTTCCCTGCCCCATCACTCATCACTCTGCCTTTCAGAGAAACAAAATAGAACTGCAAGGCACACAGGCACACACATCATCCAGCTCTGGGTTATATACCTGACTAATTTCTTCCCCCATGCACCGTGGGCTCTAGTGCCCAGTCTATCTTCCAGAAATTTCCAGTCACATTTCTCCAGCTGCCCCAATCTATCCAGAACCAACTCTCTTGGCCATATCTACTGAAGACCAGCAGTGCTCGGGACCCGTGCTCTGTGTCTTGACCAGGACAGCACACCATCGATGTGGGAACATCTGGCCAAATCCCAGAGGCGGCCTGTAGCTCCAGGACAGCTAGCCAAACCGTGGAGGCAGTCTTTCTGGGGTGGGGTTTCTTGCAGGGCTCATTTCCTCTTGGAGCCTCATCTTTCAGGATGCCTGGATCAGCCAGTGACAGCCATATTAGCAGAGTGGTGTGTGTCCTTTCAGGTGACCCTTTCACCTGCGTACAGGTGTGTTCAGATGGCAGCCACTCTTGCCAAGGCCCCCAGGCCCTGCTGTGTAGCGTAGGTGACCCCAGCATTAGGGCTGAATTGGAGAGCCTCTTACAGGGCACAGCCAGTGGTGGGCAGCAGCAAGTTCATGAATGGGCCAAGCAGGGCAGGCCATGTCCTGTCCTGCTGCTTGTTACTGCCGTGTCTTTAGACAGTCCTAAAGGACCTCAGGGAGTGAGGGCAGTAAAGGCCTTGAGATGGTGATTATGCTATGGAGAGGGGAGATGCGGTGTGCCCATGAGTGTGCATCTGTGTGTGTGTGATGTGTATATGTGTTGTATGGTGTATGATGCATGCTGTGTGATATGTGTTACTATATGTGTATGCATGGTATGTTGTATGTATGGTATATGTGTGGTTTGTGATATGACATGTGGTATATATGTGATGCGTGGTTATGGTATTTGTGTGATATATGTTGATATATGTGTATGGCGCATGGTGTGTGATCTGTGTGGTATGTTTGTGTGTATGGTACATGGTGTGGCTGTGTATGAGCCCTGCTGTCTTTGCCCTGGGGATCAGGGAAGGCCTCCTGGAGAAGCAGCCGTTATCCTGGAATGGGGAGGGCAGTAGCCTGGCATCCTTCCCTAACCCCCAGACCTATGACCACCAGCACTAGAGAAAGTCACAGGTGACCATGCAGATGGAAGAGCCCTTCGGCAGCCTAGCACTGGCATCTGCAGAAACACCAGGAGCCACTGGTCACAACGGTGATGTCTTCGGCCATGGGAGACCCAGTGGGCACAGCCCTGGAAAGCAGGTGGCAGAGCCTGCCCTTGACCCCCACATGCTTTTAATGTAAGGCAGGAGGAGTCCCAGCCACTGATGTCCAGGTGGCAGTACGAAGTTGCAGGTGCAGCCAGAGTCCCAGCTGTGCTTCCTGCTGGGGGCCTGGGGAGGGTCCTCTGGATGCGCTGGCACCCCTGCAAGTCAGGGCTCTTTGCCAGTGTAACTGAGCGCACCCACTCACAGGCCAGAGCCCCAGTCCTGGGCACACAGTCAGGAGCCCAGGCCCCTGGCTAAGTCCTTGGCTAAGCCTGATTCTAGTCCAGACTTTCCTGGATCTGGCACTGAAAGCACCACCTGCAGGGAGTCCCTTCATCTTGGACAAACCTATGTGTTTGTCATGCTGTTGCCCAGGCACCTCAGGAGGCCTGGAGGCACTGCCTGGACTGGCACACCTTGGTGAGGGCTGCTGCTTAGGTCCCCTGGCCCACCAAGGCTCCTGGATGTAGACTGACTCAGCTTGATGCAGGTCCCAGGTGGAGAGGGACCCCCCCACCCCCCCGTCCGCCATATCAGGCTGGAGCTCTGGGTCCACAGCCCACATATCAAGCCTATCCTATGACCTTGAACTCTCTTGTGGCCCCAGTAATTTGTGTGATCACAGGAAGAATTCCAGCCACTGATGTCAAGGTGGCAGCCACGAAGCTCCAGGTGGAGAGGGACCCCCAACCCCCACGTCAGGCTGGAGCTCTGGGTCCACAGCCCACACGTCAAGCCTGTCATGCGACCTTGAGCTATCTCATAGCCCTGATAATCTTGTGATCACAGCAAGAAGGGACTGAGCAGAAAGGGAGGTGGGGCCTCTTCTGCAGGACTTGCGGAGGACAGCTCCGCTCTGTATGTCTAATAGGGCCATGCTCACCCCAAGAACCCCCAGGCCCCACTCTCCTTGGGGGATACAGCCAGGGTTCCCACATTGCTGGCTGGCTCCTATCCTGGGCCTACCCTGAGAGGGCTGCAGACAGTGAAGGAGATCCTCACTGCTCTAGCTCCTGCTCTAGGCCCAGCCAGCCCACTTCCGTGCCCCTTCTCACGGTCATGCATTCTTTCTTCTGATGTTCAGCTGCAAAGGAAGAAGACACACAGGGAGGCGGAGCTGGTTCCGTGTCTGATCCTGCCAGGGTGGCGGCCCTACCCTGGGTGTCGGGTGCTGCTGGAGAGCTCTGTCACAAGCACCAACTCCTGGGCAGATTCACTGTCCCTGGGGAACTTGGGGACTTCCCTGCCCTGTGAGGAACAGCCCCTGTCTCCATGTCTGCCGGATAAAGCAGGCTGGGGAAAGGACAAGGCTTTTCCAGACTAGGCCTGTTTATTGGGGGTATGCAGAGCGCCATCCTGGAGGGGAACCAGTGCTCCAGGCACCATCTTTTCCTCAGGGTGGAGAGTCCTAGTGTTGCCCCAGCCTAGAGCACAGGGTGTCATTTCTCTCTGCACCACTAGATGTCACTCACTTCCAATTAGTGTCTTGAGTTGAAGCTCCTAGATCTTGGGTTTCTGGTTGCTATTGTGTGGGCCACTCTCCTTAACACTAAGTGTGGGATTTGAGCAGTAAGGATCTCAGAGCACAGGTGGGCAATCTGAAACTCAGCCCTCCCTGAACTTGGTGTTCAGAGGGGATTCCAGGACAGCAGACTTCACACACACTGGGCTCAGACAGTACCAGCAGGCCCCACAGATAAGGAGGCTGGCCTGACTTGGAGGAGTGGACAGACACACAGCCCCAAGTAACTGTCCCTTGTATGTGCCAACCCTGTCACAGATCCTGGCATGCTTGTGGCTTGGTCCTTCAAGGAGAATGCACTCTGGGAGTGCCAAGGAGGGAGAAAGGTGCCACGGCTGTCATGATGGGCTGTGGTCCTCCCAGTTGTTTCCAGCCCCTTGTCCTGCACTGAATGCTCCTCCTCCCTGCAGGATCAGGTGAGCTGTCTCATTGGGTTACCCCTGATGGGGTCCAGCACAAGAGGAAACTGTGATCCCCCCCTCCTGCCCCAGTTTGTGGCCACCTTGCCCCTCCTCCGCACCCAGAGTAGCTTCTGCTGTGTGACCACTGCACCCTTCGTGCAGCTGCCCCTCCATCTGCATGGGCCGGGAGCACCCCTGTGCTGTCCCTGCACTACAACATCAGGTGTGGATTTTACCATCCCAGACCAGGTGTAAAAACCAGTCAGGCATTGCCCAGGGTGCAGTCAGCATTCCTGTCCCTGTCCCTGCAGCCACTGGGTCCAGCTCCTCTGTGGTTGTGCAGGGCACTCTCCCTCTCAGGTGGGGCGAGGAGGGTGTATCTACTCTCAGGGCACCTCTGTTCTTCCCTGCCCCAGGGGTTCTTGGTCCAATGGAAACAAGGTGGGACTCCTGTCCCCCTACTCTCACCCCCACCAGCCATCCCCTCTTCATCCCCACCTGGAGCTGACACGCGTGTGCGCACACATACACACACATCAGGAGTAGCTGGGGAAACCATGCTGAGTCCCAAATGGTGTGGGGGAGATGTGTGTGGCTCTTTTAATATATGGTTTGACCCTAGCCTGTTCACAGTCCCCGGTCACTCAGGGAACCCCAGTAACAACAGCAGCCCTGCAGGGAAGCGGTGGTGGTGGCTGTCTCGTTCACTCCTCAGAGGCTTAGTCAGGTCTGGGCTGTTGCAGAGGGCTTTGTGGGACATGGTGAACTTCGACTAACCCCCAAGCCTTAGCCCCAAAGAGCAAATCAGGGTGGGGTTGACTCTCAGTGGCTGAGCATTAGTGGAGACTGCTGTGCAGTCAGTCCAGGAAGCTGGAAGCAATGAAATGTCTGTTTATTTGCTGGGATCCTTTTGCCTCAGGATGCTGGCCTCTTAACTTGCCTTGTTGGACCTTGCTAGCCCCTCAGCCAGTGCAGGCAGTAGGGGTTGTGTTCGCACTGCCGCTCCCCACCCCTGCCTCTGCCCAGGAAGGTGGAAGGAGTCAGTAATTGGATGTCCACATCTGCTTACGTGCACTAAAGGCGGGGGTTGATTAATGTCTCCCAGTCCCTTACATTAGGTGCCCAATTGGCTTTCCTCCTTCCTTGGGTCTATTTCTAAATTGTGGGGTTTTTTTTTTTTTCATTTTCTTGGTTTCCTTGCTGTCTATTTCAGGGGAAGACCACGACACTGTTTCGTTTCATCAGTTCTCTGATGACTCATATCCCTGCATCCCCCTTAGAACCAGACTGTGGACTGGGAGGGATGAATGTTTTTGTCAGGAAGGAAGTTGAGCAAGATGGACACACTATTCAGGGAAGCTTGCTTGATTGGAGAATAAGGGGTAGCCTGAGTGAGCACAGGGGCTCTGGAGGGGTACGGCTGCCCGAAGTGCAGGATTGGGGGAACTATGTTGGTGACTGGACAGGGCAGGAATACAAAGTGGAGGTTTTATGACAGGACTGCAGTCAGGGGTTGTGCATTTTACAAGGCCTCTTGAGCGGTAGGCAGGGGAGCAGGAGTCAGAGAAGGAATGAGCAGACCTGAGGCCAGAACAAGGTAGGTGAGGAGGAGACTGAGTTGGGGGTCCAAGCCTTGCTCATTTCGCTGTCAACAGTGGCTTTCCACACTCTTGGGGGGACAGAAGCATGGTCACCTCCATGCCAACCCAGGGTCTCCAGCCCGTTCCACCTAAGCAGCCATGCTCGGGGCTCGGATGTCTCATTTTGGTTTCTTTCTCTCCTGCTATGGTTCAGAGCTGTGGAACAGGTGCCCAGTCTCCCTCCTGCCATTACAGCATACATTGGTGCTGGAGAGAGGGCAGTCCTGGGTACTCAGCAGGTCCTGTGGGCTCATTTCCCTAATTAGAAAAAGAAAAAAAGAAAAATCCTCACAGCAGTGTAGTGTCCAGCATTCAGCCCCCTCACCTTTGGATAAATAGAATCCAAAGGGCACGGGTCAAAGCTGGCACAGCCCAATATCTCAGTACCTGATGTCTGGGAAGCCTGCGACATGATTTATCCAACACACAGACAAGGGGCCTGGGACAAAAACACAAAGACAGAGGCTGTGCCTGACTGTGTCCGCACTGAACATTTTCAGTTTGAAATATCAAGGCCACATTTTATAGTTTAAGACTTTTGCTTCAACCCTTCCTGAAGTGGATTTAAAATAATGAACATAGAAGAGCCACGCCATACAACCTCTATTCTTTTCCCTGTCTCTCTCCACCGACCAGGCTTTGCCTTTATTGTAGCCACAATGCTCTGAATTTCCTACTGGTGTCTTAGCTACATCTCCCTTCACTTACCTGCCCTGCTCTCAAACCTCTGATGCTCCTTCCAGGGTATTTGCAAGAGCTTAGGATACAGAGCTTAGGCAGGCTGTTGGGGTACAGCAGTCACCTCCCTTCAGCTTCCTGGTGCAGGTTATTGGGCTGTGGGAGCAAAGGGGGCTCTTTCCAAGGCTTTCTAAGGATGCCCATTTGCTTCTCATGCTCCTCTGTGCTCCGAGTGCTTGTTAGTACTGCAGAGTGTGAGAGAGATCACACCAGAAACAAGTGTAGGATGTTAGGAGTCTTGATTGCCCAGGCTTAGTGACGGCAGCTCCCACTACACTCCAGGAGCCACTGCACTCAGCAGGGAAAGTCAGGGCTTTTTAAGCTCTCATCCTCCCAATCACATTGAGAGCCATGCAGTACAAAGTTTCAGGCAGGAAGGGAATTGCCAGAGCCCAAAGTTTTCTTGCAGTTACCTTAATCCAGTTCTCTAGCAGACAGAGGGAGCAGGTGCACAGAGCCTCCAGAGTCATTTCCATGCTTTCAGTTGTCCTTGAATGATGCAGAAGGCAGGAGGAGCAGGGTGTGCTTTTCGTGCCTTCAGTTAATTTGAATGGTGTGAGAGGAGCTAGGAAGGGCTGGATACGGAAACTGTTTCCGGGCCATGTCTGCTACCAATTAACTTGACAAGCAAGTACGAGCAGTCAGTGGCTGCACCCCATCACATTAGAGGGTCTGCATGTCAGGCATAGAGAGCAAATCTCTTCCTGACTGTGAAGCCCAGAGCCAGCAGGTGCCTGCTCTGTGCTCTCACTGTGTATGCATCCATCTCCCACCCTTCTGCTCCCACTTTGTCTAGAGAAGGTGGTGGTGGCCCTGCAATCAGGCAACATGACGGAGACCTAGCAGGTGCTTTTATGTCATGTACCTTCACATACACAGAGCAAATTTGTGAGCCAGGGCCTGGATCACCCCTTGTATAGATGAAGAAACAGTGTAGAGAGAGAGGGTAGGCAGTGTGCCCAAGGCCACCCAGGGGACAAAAATCAGAGCAGGACTCTGACCACATCGGGTGCCCACTGATGAAGGTGGGCTTCCCACCCCCCGTCCTCCCCTCCCCTGTCATCCTTGCTCATTGCTGTCCTCCCCTGGTACAAGTGTGTTCCATGTGATCCTTCGTGAAGCTTCCTTCTCATCCAAGACCATTCCTTCCTACCAGACAGAGTCTCCTCAGGACACAGAGCCACATCATTACTTGCAGCAGAATATCTGATATAAAGAACCAGGTCTAGACTGCTTAGCGCTCTAGCTCCAGGGACACAAAAGGGAAGCAGCTCCTCACTGCAATGGAGGAATGAATGAAAGAATTTTTTTTTTTAAGATTTATTTATTTTTATTGGAAAGTCAGATTTACAGAGTGGAAGAGAGAAAGATCTTCCGCCTGCTAGTTCATACCCCAAATGTCCGCAACAGCCAGAGCTGAGCTGTTCAAAAGCCAGCAGCCAGGAGATCCTCCTCTGGGTCTCCCACACGGGTGCAGGGTCCCAAGGCTCTGGGCCATCCTCGGCTGCTTTCCCAGGCCACAAGCAGGGAGCTGGATGGGAAGTGGAGCAACTGGGTCATTAACTGGCAACCATAAGGGATCCCAGCACATGCAAGGCGAGCATTTAGCCACTGAGCCATAGCTCTGGGCCCAAGTATGCATTTTTATTTGTTTGTAAGTTTTGAGGGGTTTCCAGAGCGAATCCGATGGTCTTTGCGAGGGAGGGTGGGGATCCAGTGCTGGAACTAGTCCAGGACCAGAGAAAGCTCCCCTGCCCAGTCTGAAGGAAGTTTATTATTCTTCTGTTTCTGCTGACCGCTCAGGGAACCTGGTTGTCATTCCAATGACGCTGATTTCTGCACGGCAGTGTTTGGACTTCTTCCATCCCATGTGGAAGCTCCAGATGGGGGTAGGTGCCCTCAGAGTTGTGGGTCTCCGAAGACACTCCAATTCCCCGTGGTCTCCTTGGCAGTTGGAATGAAGTACTTGTTGCTCATATTGATAGTCTGTGGTGAGGATCTGGGAGTCTTCAGGGTTGGGATCCAAACCTCCTCCTGTCCACCTACTCCACTCTGGAGTACCCCCCCTCAAATATGCATTTTTAAAAGAATTACTTGTTTATTTGAATGACAAATTTTTCTTTTTTTTTTGGCATCTTTTTTTTATTGTATTTTTGTTGACAATCTTTACATAGTTAATTACGGTAAAAAAAAAAGGTTCAGGGGGTATAGGGAAGTGGGTAATAGTATTATGTCCATATTGTTTCCATCATGTATCTGAGGTAAAGAGGGATATTGACGGAGAAGCCCCACCCAGTTTCCCACTCACCCCAAGTCCCGAATGTGGGGCATGCTCTGAGATCCTTGCTCAAATGGTTTTAATAGTTCTCCAGGTATGAATCGCTGCCAGTTTCACTCGATGAGGTCGTCCATTGATTGACACAGTCCATCATAGAGTCTTCATTTGCCCAGTATTTCGCTGCCCTCCCGCGGGAGTAGTGACCCAAGAGAGGGAAACTCATTATTTCCCTCCCAGGTCTCTCTCAGTCCCGGTTTATGCACTCTTCGGGTGGTTCTGTGATTTGACTTGACAGAATTAGTCCCCAGTGCCAGCTTCTGCCAGTTGATGCTGCGGCTAAGCCCAAACATCCCTCACCCGCTCTAATTTTTGCTTGCACCCACAGGAATAATCCGCCTAGCCTGGCTTTTCCCTGATCTAGTCCACGTGCAGCGCACAGGTGTTGCAGCCTTGCTTAGTCTGGTCTGTCCCCATCCCAGCCCAAGCTCTCCAGTGGGAGTAGCTGTCTGGCGAGGGGACCAGCCCCTTAATCCCCCTGCCGGTTCTGCCCCTCCCTTCCTGGATCTCGCGCGTGCTGGTTGGGTGCTGCAGTTAAATCCAGTACAGGCAACCTCACCCTAGCGTTCCATAGTGTGCACTGGTTTTGTCGCGACCAGTCCCGGCTCGACCCACACTCTGTTCTGGTGTTCGGATTTACCAGTGTATGACATGAACTGATTCAGCCTGGTCTGCCCCTGACCCATGCCAAATGTATGCCAGTGGGAAACTTTCCATGGCCTGTTCTGTGCTGTTTCCTATCATGCTTCTTGCGCTTACCTGCAGGGACTGTGTCCTGCCAGAGGAGTTGCCCAGGCTCCTCCATCAGAACCTCTCCCAATGCCAGATTTTGCTCAAGGGGGTCTTTGAGCCAGCCCTATTCAGTTCACTTCATGTCCTAGCAGGAACAGTGGCTTTTCCTGGCTTGTTTGGAATGAATGAAAGAAATTAAGGAGAGACTCCTGGAGCTGAAATCCTGAGGGTCAGTAACAGTCTGGTGTTTGGGGTGATTTCAGTGGCTGCCTTGAGAAGGCGCTCCTCTCCGAAGGTGAAGCAGTCTTGCAGGGGGTGGTTTTGCACAGGAGCCTGGGGCCCATGGGAAGCACCAAGTCCTGCTCCCTCTTCCAGCCTCACCATCTCCTTCCAGAGCAAGGGAACCACTGGCAAAGCTGGGTTTGTGCTGGGCCTGATCCCAGCCTCAGCCACCCTAAGCTGAGACAGAGGCGGGTTGTCTTGCGATGATACATGGCATGCTTTCCCAAGGCCATGGTGGACGCCTCATCTCTCATGATTCCCCATTCTCTCGCTGGCAGCTCTCAGGGCTCCGAACTGCATGTAGCTCCCCCTGTGGGGTATGGATGGCACAGGGCCAGGGTTCCTCTTCCAGCTGTACCATCCTTTGCACTCGGTGCAGTGGGCACATGTGTGCACACCCACCACTACCTGCCCTGATGTCTGAGTTCTGCAAACCGAGCCCTTGGGCATTTAGTGAGATGATGCTCCATCTAGGCAGAGGGAGGAAAGCCCAGACCCTGCTTCGTTTCCTCCCCCACTGCCTATGTCTGGCTCATCACTGATGTCCATGTTCAGCCAAGCGTGGAACCCACACCTCTGGAGTCTCACCTTTCCACAAATGAATACTCTGATGTCTCAGCAAAGGAACAAGCACTAGGTATATTTTAGCCACATCAGAGAAGTGTGTTAATTAAATACCCACCTAGGCATTCTCTCTGGGCTTCCTCATTCCCAGAGGCTCACAGTACGACTAACTCCCAAGTCACTGAGCTGAGAAAAATGTGATTGTCTTGGGCGGGGTGGGGGCCATAACATAAAGAGGCCTGTTTAGGCATAGATGCAGAAGCATGCTAATCAGATTGCCAAACTAATTGACATCTGATAGGCAGTCTGATGGCAACCAGTGTTTGCTCTAATTAAATACTTCAATGGTCTGAGTGTGGCAGCTGGGCAGGGGTTCAGAAAAGGCTTGTCTGCTCCTGACAGCTCCCTGCCCCCTTTAGGGGCCGCCTTTCCCTCCTGGGAAAAGACATCATTGCCCTGATGTCCCAGACACCTGTTGAGGATGCTGAAAATGCTCCTCTTTCCATCTCTCTTCCCCGCCCCATTTCCATGCACTTCACACTCAGCCTGGATCACTGCTTCCGGCTCCACTCTTGGGCACTGTGAGCCCTGTCACCGGCTGTCCCTTCCCTTCCTGGTGCAGCGGGGACAGTGCCTGAGTCTCAGGACTGTTGGGAGGGACGTGCTGGCTCAGTGCCTGCTGTGAGCAGGAGCTGAGTGTGTTTCAGGGCCTTTCCCTGCTGCTGGTCTCTGCCGGGGCCTGGGCTTTGGGGTTGCTCCACACTGTGGGGGTGTGGCTGCGTCACCACCTCTGCCAAGCCTCCAGGGGGCAGGGTCTGGAGAGTCCGTGACCATTGGAGAAGCAGCATGGCTTGAGTTTGGGATTTGTTTTTTTTTTTTTAATATGTATTTTGAAGATAGAGTTACAGAGAGGGATGCAGGGAAGGAAATAGGAGGGAAAAAGGAAAAGAGAGGAAAGGGATATCTTTCGTCCACTGGTTCACCCCCCACATGGCCAGAATGGCTCAGCCTGCTGTGTCACAGTGCCAGCCCCAGGAGCCTGGGATCCACGTGCTGGTTCTGCCATTCCTTAGCTGTGTGACACTGACTCTGTTTCTCTTTTGTTTGCCATCTGTGTCATGGGAATAGTAACAGAGCCATCTTGCGCATCTGTGGGTGCTGCATCTGGGGGTTCTTCCAGCCACACATGCAAAATACTGGAAAGGATGTGAGACTTTCTCTCCTTGTCTTCTTTCCTGAACAGTGCAACCTCTCCTTACCCAGCACCTGGATAACAACCAGTATTGTAAACAATGAAGAGGTAGTTTCAAGTCCGTGGGAGGATGTTCATAGACCAAGTGCATGCGTGCGTACACACACACACACACACACACTCCATGCCATGTTGTGTAATAGACTTGAGTGCTGTTTGCCAATCAGTACCCAGGCACGGCTGTGCTTTCCTCCAGGATTGGTGTAAGCCTTAGGTGGTGCCCTTGTGCCACAGGTGCACAGTGTGTGTTGGCTGTTGTAATCCGGGGTGACACCACTGAATTTGATATTCAACCTTGTCATTTGGTCTAGGCATTTTTTCTCTAGCAACCACAGTTTTAGTACATTCAGCTTCTACCAGTCTTGATAGAACAGGTGACTTCAGTCTGTCATTCCCACCTCTTTGTTTCCAGAGCTGCCAGATCATTCCATTAGTCTCTGGCTCCTGCAGCATAGCCATTGCATGATTCAGAGAGAGAGAGAGACAGAGAGAGACAGAGAGAGACAGAGAGAGAGAGAGAGAGAGAGAGAGAGAGAGAAAGAAAGCAGACACACATATACATAGTAATACACACACTGACTAGGTTAGTGAGTCCTAATTCTCTTACAGTGCAAGAAAAATGTGATTCTTTCTTTGACTCTCACTGCAAATCCATCCTAAAATATCACTTGGTATCTTAGAACACCCATGGATCTAGGTCAATTCCATGAAAGCTAATTTATCGAAAGGCTAATTTGCCAAAAGTCAACTTGCTGAGAGTTACTTCACTGGAAATCAATTTGCTGAGCCAGCACGTCACACAATCCATTGAGCATTGTCGTACCCTCAACCGTGTGTGTGTGTGTGGGGGGGAGGTTGGCGGGGGAGTGTTGGCTGCAGCCCTTGGCTGGCAGAGGAAGAACACCCGGGGAAGTAGACTCAGAAGCCAAGGTTAAGAATAGAGCAAATGTTCTGAAGAAGATGAGAGCGGGCGCTGTGGTATAGCGGTAAAGCCAGTGGCTGCATCCCATAGGGTTGCAGCCAATTTGAGTTTGTGGATGCTCCAGTTCTGCTCCAACTCCCTATTAATGAGCCTGGTAAAAAAGGAGGGGAGGATGACACCAAGTGCTTGGCCCCTGGACCCATGTGGGAGACATGGAAGAAATTCTGGACTCCTAGCTTTGTCCTGGCCCAGTTCTGGTCCTTGTGGCCATTTGGGAGTGAAACATCGGATGAAAGATTCTCCTTCTCTGTAATTCTGCCTTTCAAATAACTAGTTAAAAAATCAATTCTTGGACGGTGCAACATCTTAGTGGTTAAGTCCTTACCTTGCACAGGAATCCCCTATGGGCACGGTTCATGTTCCAGCTGCTCCGCTTCCCATCTAGTTCCCTACTTGTGACAGCAGAGGACGGCCCAAGGCCTTGGGACCCTGCACCCATGTGGGGGACCCTGAGGAAATTCCTGGCTCTTGCTTTGGATCCACTTTGCTGCAGTTGTTGTGGGCACGTGGGGGAGTGAATCAACAGATGGAAGCTCTTTCTCTCTGTATCTTCTTTTCTCTGAATGTCTGCCTTTGCAAGAAAAATAAATAAATCCTTAAGAAAGAAAGAGAAAGAAAGAAAAGAAGGAAAAATAAATTCTCAGTAACTTAGCCTCACAGGCACCCATAAATGGGTTCTGAATTTCAATAACTCAGGCTACTTCTTTCTGCCATGTGGCCTCCACCCTCAGGTGTGCTTATCCTGAAGTTAGGAAGGTTCAGGAAGACAGGGCTGACCTTGGATGGTGGACTTGGCCTTTGCATGTCAGCCCAGATTGGTGCCCAGTGGCCAGCTCCCTTGGATGGTGGTGAGATTAATAAAACCCATGATCGCTCCCTTTTCTTAGGGGAATGCCTAGAGAGGTCCCAGACTTCATCAGCTACCAAGAATGGGATTTCCGGAAGCTTGGAGGATGCGACGTGGACTCAAGGTGATGGACAGGGCCATGGGGCAATGTCCTTCTTTAGCTCCTCCTTTCCCACTTGGAACAATACAGAACCAGCAGAAGCTGGGACAGGTCTGTGCACACATATTGAGCAAGAAATCTCAAGCCTTCAAATGTAGATTCATTTATCCACTAAATCAAATCAAGTCATTATGTGCCCACATGGTTATAAATAAATACTACCAGCTGACTTTATTGCAAACGTGCCATGTTCTAGAGAACATGGCATTTGTGTGCTGAACTCAATCATGATATTGCAGAAAATTCAGTCAGATCAAACCAAGGTGGCACGAGGCCCAAGGCAGTGATGCTCACCTGTACTGACTATGGTGGAAGAGGTGTCTGATTGCCAGACACACAGTGGGTGTCCAGTTTATTGAGTTAACCTTCACTCCCTCTGTGGGCCAGATGGCCTACTCAGAGCAGGGCAACACCCCGCAGGGTGAAATGTTGCATCGCCTGCAGCTAAGCCTGGCACAGGGGCACTTTGAACCCATTATCTGATCACAGTCAGTGTCATAGGCACCCAGGCTCCTAAACCCTAGGTTATCATCGTCTTTTTATAAAAGTCTACCAATTTTCAGAGTGCATAGTAACCCTTTAAAAAGGTTTAAACATTTTAATGTTAAAGCAAGGAATGCAATAATGATTGTGTGCATGAATTGTGAATGTATATATGGATTTCTCTGAGTGTATTAGAAAACTTGAAAAGGCTTATAGAAAATTCAATTGAGGAAAACCTCATTCTTTTTGAAGTGCCAAGTGCTATTCAATTGTGTGACTCTACTGAATCACACATGACTTAAACACAAGCGGGAGTCCTGACTGCTCTGTCAGTAGCTGGTATTGTGAAACTCAGTACATTCAGACATTCTGGCGAGTGTAAAATGGTGTTTCATTGTGGCTTTAGTGTGGAATTTTTTCTAAGGATTTACTTATTTTTATTGGAAAGGCAGATATATGTATAGAGGAGGAGAGACAGAGAGGAAGATCTTCCGTCCGATGGTTCACTCCCCAAGTGGCCGCAATAGCTGGAGCTGAACTGATCCGAAACCAGCAGCCAGGAGCTTCTTCCAGATCTCCCACGCAGGTGCAGGGTCCCAAGGCTTTGGGCCGTCCTCGACTGCTTTCCCAGGCCACAAGCAGGGAGCTGGATGGGAAGGTGGGCCGGCAGGACACGAACTGGCACCCATATGGGATCCTGGCTTGTTCAAGGTGAGGACTTTAGCCACTAGGCTATTGCGCTGGGCCCTAGTGTGCAATTTCTTAATGACCAGTGTAGTTTAGTGCATTTTCATATATTTATTGGCCATTTATGTTTCTGTCTTATATATATAAAATAGCCAAAAATATCTTTCCCAATTTTCTAATTGTGTTGTATATATTATTCTTATTTACTTGTGTTAGATCTTTACATATGCTTGATCCCAAGCTCTTATAAAATTACACATGCAACATTTTAAAAAGATTCTTTGATTGTGTAATCCATGATTCTCATAATGGTATTTTCTGGAGCACAGGAGTCCTCACTTTTAATCAGATCTAATTTAACAATTCCTTCATAGATAGTGCCTTTTGGGTACCAGTTTTTTTTTTTTTTTTAATTTTTATTTGAAAGACAGATTTATAGAGAGAAGGAGAGACAAAGATCTTCTACTCCCAAGTTGTTTCACTCCCAAGTGGCCACAACTGCTGGAGCTGAGCCAGTGTGAAGCCAAGTGTAGTAGCTTCTTCCAGGTCTCCCATGAAGGTGCAGGGCCCTAAGGCTTTGGGCCGTCCTCTACTGCTTTTCAGACCATGACCAGGGAGGCAGATGGGAAGTGGAGCAGCCGGGCCCTGAACCAGTACCCATATGGGATCCTGGTTCTTGTAAAAAAGATTATCCGATTGAGCCATCGTGCTGGGCTCTTGCATTCCATTTGATTTTTCTTTACCCCATGATAGTGAAAAAAGTCGTCCTATATTATTGCCTAGAGTTTTATGGTTTTGCATTTCTGTTTAATTCTATAATCCACATGTTCTATGTTTGGTTTTGTGGATGAAAAAAAGTCAAGGTTGAGAATTTTTTTTTCTCCAAATGCTTACCTACTCAACCCGGCATCATACTTGTTAAAAGATCATCATTTTCCCTCTTATGCACAGTATAACTCTCGTTATAAACTGATTGCTCTGTGTACTGGTGTGTGGTATGCTTCTAGGTTCTGTAACTTATTTCATCAGTTTAATCACTGCTGTAACTATGCTGGCTTTCTAAGTTCTAATATTGAGTAGCTCATGCTATTCCACTGAAGTCTTCCTCTTAAACCTTCCTGAGATCTCTGTACAACCTTCAAAAGTGTCTTGTCTTGGCCTTTGGCATTTCCATGTAGATTTGATAGGCTCAGAGAGCGAGGTCATGCCCCTACCTTGAGGATATTGAAGGCCAGCCTCCCAGCAGCCCCTGGGCAGGTAGAGAGCCCTGTGAGCCCAGAAGCACTCTGGTTAGGAGCAGACACCCATATGGGCACTGACCATCAAGAAGGACTCTGTGATTTCTTTGGTCTGAGACACCCACATCTTGCTGCTGGGTCAGGAAGGTCTCCTGAGGGGCACTGGCAGCAGTTAAGACAGCAGGAGAAATGGCACATTCTGTGCTGGAGAGTTGAGCATGGAGCAGAGCAGCAGATCCTGCCAACCACAACCCCCGAGGCTTTCACAGTGCAGGCAGAATGCTCCCCAGGGCTGGTCGGCGCTGGAGGGAGCTCCCCATGTCTACCAGAGAGCAGTTCCACCTCCAAGCTCTGCCATGCCAGGGGCTTTCACGTTCATTTTTACTTTGGCTTAGAGCAATCTTGAACTAGTATTATACCTACTTTCTGGATTTTTATTTCAATGCCAAGTTGAGGAAAGAAAACACTAAACTTTCCTTGTCATACCTTAGATGGGAAGCCCCAGGCCCAATTAGTAAGCACCTTGGGCACATCTGTGTCACAGCACACAGAGGAACATGTGGGCATCCCACATGGAAGACAGCTCTCCGTCCCCAGGGAGGGCAGGGAGAAAGCCTCAGACAGCCAGGCTAAGGCAGAGCCCAGGAGCCTTGGCCCAACCTACTGGGGCTCTGGCCTCTTGGAGCCAGTGGTGATGGTGATGGTGTCTCTGGTGCTAGCAGGGCTGAGCTGCTGCTGCTGGTGTCTGCTGCATCCCCCAGGGTTGGCCATCCTGACAGTGAGCACTCCAGAAGCTAGAGGACTGTGGCTTCTCCTGCCTACATGTGCTGGCCCTGTCCCTGTGGTCAGCAGCTGTCCAGTGCCCTGTGGATCAGGGGTTGGTGCTGGGGAGTCCTAGTAATTGGTGCCTGAGCCCCTATCAGTGACCAGGCCTGGGTCCTGGGTCCTGCTCTGCATAGTCAGGCCAAACTAGCTTGAGGTCCAGGCAGGCTGTGCTTAGTTGGCTGCTCCCCTCCCCTCCATCCCAATGCCAAGCATCAGGGTAGAGGAGGAGCATGAAGAGAGCATGAGGGGACAAAAGTTGGGGTGGCAGTGCAATAGCGGGGCCTTTTGCAGGACCTGGAGTCCCCAGGTCTGGTCATTACAGCAATAAGTACAGGGTGTGGGGACCTCAGTTGAATGCACAGCTATGTGTGGGCTCCCTGTGCTACCTTGTACTCAAGTAAAGAGGCCTTCCCAGCTGTTCTGGAATTGAACTGCAGGGAAGGAAGCAGAGGAGGCTTAGCAGACGCATGTCAATGGTACATGGGACCTTTCCAGCAGGTGACAGAGGGCACTGGAACCCATGGATCCACAGCACCCAAGACCCAACCCTGTCATCTTTTTCTGGGCCTTGGAGAGGCCTCAGGCCCAGTCATTGTCAGTGTTTCATAAATGCAGACTTAGAACCCTGGCCCTCCTGCCACATGAGACGCCACTTGTGAGTGGCTGGCAGCTTTCTATGATGTCACAGTCACTGGGAGGTGCACCCTCTGGGTGGTTAGACCAAAGTGGCCAGTAGCCTGCTGACTGCTGGACTGCACAGGTGTGTTGGTAGTAGGAGCAGGAGACATTTTGGAAAACTTTACGGATTCTGACTTGAGGTGAGTGGGACTTGCTCTCGGCCTGTGCTGTGGTATGGGGACAATCACTCCCAATGAGATTGTCCTGGTCACTCACACCTGTGCCCATGGGTGACACCACTGAGCTCGCAGAGTGCACCTGTTGCGCCAGGTGTATATATAGCTGTCTCACTCCAACACTGTTCTCTGTAGTATGTGTGAATGTGTCTGCTTATTCAAGACCACAACCAGCTATTCTGTTTATTTGGAACAGTTATATGTATGTTTGGGCGGGGGATCTTTGAGGGCCCCAGAAATATATGAGGCCAGAGTTAAGCCTGGCCCCTGACTCCCTGGCTTTCGATACTCAGATGAGGGATAAGTTTCCTCCCTGGGAAGCCAGGGGCTGTCCCTACATCACCATCCCCCTGCCCTGTGCTCTGGGAACTGGCCACCAAGTGCTGGTCTGCCTGGCAGTTGGGCTGTCCCCCTCTCTGACTATGGGCACAGATCTCAAGGGGCATCAATCCCTATTGATTCACCTGCACTGGGTCACGTTTGCATGTGTGCCTTAGTTTTGATTGGGCCACTGTGAGCATCCAGAGGACCCGGGAGTGAGATAGGTTCTTCTCCAAGTATGAAGAGGTACAGACCAGGTGCTGGGGGAGGAGGTGGGTCCCTTGCCTCATTGGCTCTGCCTATGATCCCTGGACCCTGGCATCCCTGGGACACGAAGGAGAAATGGATGGCTCAGCTGTCCTTGACTCTGAACAGCCTGGCATCTTGTTTGTATTCTCCCCATGCCTCGGCTGTAGGGACCCCACAGAGGACTCCGTTTTTATGTTGGAGATGAGGACAAACAAAGTGATAACCTTGTCCCAGACAAGTTTGGATTCTTGTTGTGAGTTCACACTCCAGCTCATCTCTGGGCAGGGATGGGTTTCAGAAACTCCCACAACTGGTGCTGTAGTGTAGCTAAGTGAATACCTACAATGCCAGCATCGTCCCTTAACCCATAGGGGAGATATGTACGGAGTTCCTCTTTCCTGGCCCAACCCCTGGTATTGTGCCAATCTAAAGAGTGAGCCAGAAGATGGGAGATCTCTCTCATCAGCCTCCTGTCTATCCTCCTCCCATCTATGCTTCTTTTTCTTTTTAAAATTTTTTTAAATTTTGATGATCTTTACATCATTGATTAGGGTTCAAAGGGTCAAGGGCTACAGACCGTTGTTTCCACATTTTCTTTTTTCCTTCCTGTATCTGGGGGAAGGGGAGAGACAAAAGGAGAAGCCCCTACCATGAGGTGGCACACTTGTCCAGCAGGAACCTGGGTCTCAGGGGCCTGGGTCTCTAAGGTCCTACTTATGTCATGTTTTAGGAACATCCAGGGTGTAGTCTCTGGGATCTGAACTGCCCTGGGCCTCTGAAGTAGAAAGCAGGGTAGGATGGTTTTCAGCTGAGTGCCCTAGCCCTGGGTATGTGCTGGGAGGAGAGCAGAGCTGGGATGCAGGAGCCAGGCCCTGAGACTGTCCCCACGGCTGTTCAGGAAAGCACAGAGGCCCAGAGAGGTGGGTACAAGTGACCAGGATCCCAGGCTGTTTCTGGGCATGTCTTAGCAGCCCGCCTTAGGACTGGGATTAAGCAGGGGATTCTGGCTCCAGGATCTGAATGATCCCAAGGGAAAAAGAAGGGCCTGAGTGGAGAGAGATGGCTGAGGTCTTGGACAATGAAGAGGATTGAGGTGGAGTAGGCACTTCAGGTGGAATGTGCACAGGGGAGTAGGGGGTGGAGGAAGTGGTCTCTGGGAGGCTGAGGTGGTCCAGGTGCCCTGAGCCCAAGGTGCACACTCACAACCCTGAGCAGATCTCAGGATATCATGCAAACTTAGCCAACCCAGGGGGTCTTCCTGGGAATGGCTGATGTGGGCACACAGGCCCCAACACATGGGCACCTGTCCCTTCTTAGGACAGCAGCCTCACAGCTGCTGAGAGGGCTGCCATGCTCCAAAGCATGAGCTGATGACAGCATTGGACACCCAAGGACAAAGACTCTGTCTGATGATTGGATCCGTGTGCTCAATGTCACCAAAACCTGTTAGGCATTTGCCATGAAGAAGGCCGTCTTGCCTCTTCACTTTGCCGTCACCTGGGCTGAAATGATGAAGCTGTTTTCTTCCTTGGCCTGTTTTGAAGGTAAAAGGGCCTGATCTGGGACCTGGCCTCTCAGCTCTGCTCTCTTTCCCCTTCATTTGCAGTGAGAAGTCACAGCCCTGGGACAGAGCCCTGGGGACTAAACTGAGAACCAGCCCTTTCCCATGGGTTCCTCCTCTGGTAAGCAGAGCTGGAGAACACAGGGGTGCAGGAGGTGGGAAGTGGCAGCCTCAAGGTCCTGTACCCACAGTTTACAGGCTCCTGCAGGGCTGTGAATTCACTCACCTGTCCCAACGCTGACTACAGATCTGAGGTCCCAGAACTAGGGCCACCTCAAGCCATTCTTGTGGTTGTGACTGTCTTCACTGTAGCTCAGGAGTCTCTGCCTTGAGGACAGTGTGTGCTGGGGCCAGAAGCCAGCCCACTGGGTCTGCCCCTACGCATGGTCTAGGGCCAAGGTCAGCAGCATCGTGTGTTCTTTCTGTGTGTCTGCACAAGGCTCCTGGGCTGTATCTAAGGACCACTCTTGGAGGCCGGCCTTGGGGTCGTGCCATCTTCTCTCCTTTTCCAGCAGAGACGTAGAGTCCCAGAGACTCGAAAGTAGGAAATATGTTGAAAAACCATAGGAAATATAATGGCAGTGAGAAGGTACTGTGGAGACAGCACCGCTGGGGACCACATTGAGCAGAATAGGGCTGGGCGTTGCCCTTGGCTAGGCAAACCACTGCCTGCCTGCTGCTCACATACCCGGGGAAAACTGACCTCTTCCCAAACATGGGTATTCTTCACTACTTGTCCTTGGAGTTCACTCTCCAGCTAAACAAACCCCTGGGGAGCAGTCAGTGCATAGCAAGCCTGTGCCCTAAGTCCTGCCCCACTTCTCATCTGGGTCACCAGGTCCAGGCAGATCCTCCCTCTGCTGACACAGTGTGGAGGCCCTAGTTTTCCTCTGCTGAGCCCTCTCCCTGCACTCCCTCCCCAGAGCGGCCATGGCACCTCCCATCTGAGCCAACTCTATCCTGCAGTTCCACAAAAGATTCTTCAAGGCATCCCTAGCCAGGTTCAGTGTGGATGCTAATCCCTGATGTGGGTACAATGAAGGCCCAGAACCCAGGGAAATTTAAGGTATGGTTGTGTCTCCAGCCTGCAAACAGCCTGACCTACTCAGGTCTTATCAGGAGCCTGGGTCCTCCATGAAGGGTGGTCCTGCTTTAGAATCCAGAGCTGCTTCCTCATCCTGTCATCATCCCTCTGCATCAAGCTTCAGGAACTCCTTCATGTCTCCCCAGACTCAACCAGGCCTGGACATCTGTGCTTTTGGGCAAGGCCCTGCCCTTATCCCTATTGGGCACACTGGGGCAGCTTGACACAAGACAGATGCTGAGCAGTGGCTGAGTCCATGATGGGCAGGAGACCATGGATACGAGACCCTGATCTTTGACAATATCTGTACCAGCATGGCCTGCTCTCACCTGGGCCTGCCTTCATGTGGCCTTATATCACCGCACAATGTCCTTCTCTGAAGTGGCTGATGTACTTGTCATGCTCAGCTCTCAGCTGCTTCTGGGCAATGCAGGATCTGGGACTTCAGAGGGTTGGCAACGTGGCCAACTGTTACCATCCTAGGCTGCCATCAGGGAACAGCACCCAAGTGGAGATGTCAACATTGCCATCCCCAAATGTTTAATTTGGTGCTGTCCTTGGAAGCTGGGCTTAGAGAAATTGATTACCCAGGGTCAGGTCAAAGCCAAAAGTGGCTTCCAATGTCTGGATGGAGATAAGCCCTGCTGGAGAGGGGCAGCATTGAGGCTGATGAGGGTGTGGCTGAGACCCCAGGGAGGGGGATCTGAGCCCTGGTTGGGGCCCAGGCTGAGGCTATTCCTGAGAAATGCTGTGGGCCGGCAGGGGAGTTTACAGAGGGACCTTGGTGGAGCCCCTGGCCTAATGCTGACCATAGTGTTCCCCCTTAGGAGCTAAAGGAGCTGGCCAGACTGCAGTCCAGTAAATTCTATGACACTGACTCTGTGGTGTATGGGACATTTTAAAACCACTTGATGTTCTGAGAATGATATGGGATTAAGTAAGCTCTCTGGGGTGTGGCGCCCCCAAGAGATGGGGAGGAATAAGTTACATACAGGAGACTGTAGAAACCTAAAGCACAGGTCATTTATGATAAAAGAAAAAAAACAGATCCACAGGCCTTTATTTATATTATATATATTTTCTAAAGACATTTTGGAGAGAATGAAATAAGTAAAACAAGGGAAGAAAATATATCTGCACTCACATCTAATAATGGCATTACTTCCAGAACATAAAAAGGATGCTTAACCTCAATTCAAGAGCAATGCACAGCCCCTCAATACCTCAGGGACACAGGGTTCAAGAGGGACATATCAGGAAAGCACAGAGAATTCATTGCTTCAACATATGAACACATGCTGAATGCCTGAACCAACATTGGCTGCCAGTGCAGGCTGTTAGGGTGAAATAAAACCAATGTGGGCCATACCTGCTAGTGAACACGGAATGTAGGCCCAAGTCTGGGTCATTGCTAGGAGGGTGTAGTGGTTCCAGCGCTCAGCAGCACAGCAGGACAGATTCCCACAAAGATACACACACACACACACACACACGCACGCACACTTCCCCAACCATTGAGAAAATCACTGTAAAGGAAACCTGCATGCTAGGGTCCACTGCTGTGTCCACTATCATTAAACATGAAAATAGCCTGGGTGATGTTGACCTGGGAACTGATAACCATTCTGTGCTGTATCTGATTCGTAGACCAGGATTCAGTGACAGACAGAAACATATGGGGCCCTGGGCTGACCTGAGTGGATCGCAGGTACATTCTGCTCAGAGAAGGGGCTGAGCCTCAGAGCCCAGCCAACTGGAGGTCTTGTTATCTAGACCCAATGCAGACTTGCAAAAACAAATCAGTATTTATTTCCATTTAATGTTCTCATTGTGTTGATCAGCAGACATGTCAGTTGTATAATCATTCATCATTGGTGAGAGCAAGGATTCTCCAAAGAACCCACCCATAAGAGATACAGAATGACTGAACAAATGCATTTGGGTATAAAAACTTTCAAAATTTTCATCATACACATTTCCACGAGCTTTTTGAACAAAGAGTCCACCTAGGCAAAGATTTAAAACCAAGTATTTACACCAAAATGACCTTACCTTTTAATTCTGATTTCCACAAAGTTCATTTTAATAGCATCCTATATGAAAGGGTATTTGCTATGAAGAGCTGGTTCTCAAGCAACATGAGGGTAAGAAGTCCCTTCTTGTGTTGTCTGTATGCCATGGGTCCAAAAAGCCAGCTGCTATAACGGAATCTGAGCCCAAGGCCCATGAACCATAGCAGCCAGTGGTGTCAATTGCAGGCTCAGGGCAGGAGAAGATGAGGTTGGCTGTCCCAGACAGAACAGGAGTAAAGTCCCTTTTTCTCTGTGCTTTGCTCTGTTTGGGCCATCAAGATGCCCCCTTCCTCACCCTAGGGAGGGCTCCTATGTCTGTGAGCCCCCGAGCTTAATGCTAATTTCACCCATAAACACATCCTGGGCATCCTATTTAAACAGGGCACCCCATGATCGAGTCAATATACCCAGATGCCACCACTGGAAGAATTCTCAGGTTGTGATCCTTGCGTGAACCCAGGGAAAGTAGGTAGTTGTTTTATTCCCATTACAAACACAAGAGACTTTGTGATCAAACTAAGTATAATAATAATAATGCTTAGAAAACATCATATGAAATTTTATAAAAACTAGGCTTCCTGAAGTAAGCATTATTTTTCTTATTAAGGTTGCCAAACATGCTCATAATGCCATATGTACTGAAATTTAAAATTCACATTCCCTGCACTTAAGCATTGACAGTTTCATAAATCCACATTAGGAATATGCATGTCTGTTGGGAAATTAATTATTATAAAGTTATTGATTCCAATATGGTTTATAATAATGAGAACCAGCTTAAAAGGACCATTAATAGTTGACTGATTAAATTAGTCATAATAACTGAGTGGTACTGATGTTAAAAATTAATGACATCTTCCTTATGCTAGTATATGGAAAGTGCTTTAATTTAAATTTATATGGAGGTTTCAAAATATATAATATTCTACCTTTTCATAAAGATTAAAAATGGTGTGTGTAGATGACACATATTCACATGTGTGTATTGTAGCTTATGTGTATGTACAGCACCTTGGAGCATACTCTCCAACTATTGTAAGTGGGTTTGTGGTAGGTCAGCTTGGCAGAGCAGGACGAGCAGGAGGCAGTCCTGTCCTTCATCACATGTGACTTCATTCATCTTGCCTTTTGTACCTTAAGCCTACATTACCTACAGGATAGCAAGTTTATTTTATAAGACACAGAAAGGACCCAAGTAATGGAAAATATCGTTCAACATCACTGGTAAAAATTCAAGAAGTAACGGGGCATGTATTGTGGCACAACAGGCTAAGCCATCACAGGAGCCCACTTTTGTTTCTGATCCAGTTTCCCGCTAAACGTGTACCTTTGGAGGCAGCAAATGATTGTGTCAACTCCTTGAGTTCCTGCCACCCACATGGGAAACAAAGAATAAATTCTTGGCTTTTGACCTGGCCCAGCCCCAGTTACTGCCAACACTGGGGAGGGTTGGTGAGTCAATGGAAAAACTCTGTCTGTGCCTTTCAAATAAATAAAAGTGAAAAAGAAATGCAAAATTATACAGTAACAAGAAATTTGTGGATATAACTATTTATTTGTTTATTTGTTTATTTATGAATACAGATTCATTAGTCATAGAGTCATCTCTCCAAGAAGGCTTTTTTATTTCTATTTTTTAAAATTTCTTCAGGGACACAATGGTCATTCAGTGATGTAACTCTATTCCTGTTGTTGATTTTGTTTTATGAATTTTCATTTAAGGGGATGTATAGTAACTGTGTAATAGAGACAATCATCTCCAGATGTGAAAATACAATGCAGTGTGCATCTCTACTTCCAATTCAAAGATGGACTCCCAATGAAACTGTTAACTGTATCTTGACAATAGCATGTTAGAATCTCTACTATTGTCTGTGCCCACAATGTCAGGATGCACTTAAACAGCGGGATGATGGGTTTATGACTGGTCATGAAGCACTATCCTATTGTAAACTATAGGGGAAGTGTGTGTGTGTGTGTGTGTGTGTGTGTGGAGGGGGGAATTATGGAG
The DNA here is from genome assembly GCF_030435755.1 of Ochotona princeps. NCBI lineage: Eukaryota > Metazoa > Chordata > Mammalia > Lagomorpha > Ochotonidae > Ochotona > Ochotona princeps. The sequence continues at coordinate 10,380,912 of NC_080844.1, read as the reverse complement.
AGGAGGTAAGGGAAATCCCAGAGCTTATGTTATTGTATTTGTAAAAAATTAAAAGTTTAAAAAATGGACACATGACTGTATCTCAGTGTTCATAGTGAAAGAGAAGGGAAGCCTCATATACCACAGCATGCACCATGTGCAGCGATGGACTCACAGCTGAGCACGTGGAGCCCCCTTCTGGAAACTATCCTGGGGAGCTAACTAAAGCCAAGGACTTGATAATATCAAGCTGTCAAGGTTATTCTTAAGGTTATTAAGCATATTTTTCATGATGAAAGCAATATTTGAACACATGAGGGAATGAATATTAGGGGAGAACCTCAGGAGAAAGCATGTAATAGATGAATAGTACTTGAAGCTTTGGGTGCAACACCACTCCAGTTCTTATGTATTTTAATGCAGGGACAGTTTAGATTGTATCTTGATATCAAGAGACTTAATCTTTGCCACATATCCCATATCATTAATCCCACTGGTCCCTTAAGAGTGCATAGGATGGGGCCCTGAGTGGTAGCCTAGCGGCTAAAGTCCTCGCGAATTGGAGCAGCTCCAGCTGTTGCAGCTGCCTGGGGAGTGAATCATCGGATGAAAGATCTTCCTCTGTCTCTCCTCTCTGTATATCTGATTTGCCAAGCAAACAGGTGGAATTAGTTCTGGATTGGTCAAGGAATGTGGCCGCTCAGGTGGAATGGGTACCAGCTTGACTTGGGGCCAGGTGGAATTGGTACTAGCCTGGATAAAGGGCTGTGCCTATCCAGGTAGAATTAGTACCATGCTTGCTATGGGTCTTGCCTGGCAAGATGGTAATTATATCAACATAGTTCTGGGGCTGCACCTGGCGATGAGGGAGGATGGTTTTTGGTCTGGCTCAGGTGATGTGCCTGGTGAGGAGGGAAGTGTACCAGCCTGGCTCGGGATTACATGTGGCCAGGTTCTATGGTTCCTAGCCTAGATCAAGGGCTGTGTCCGTTTTAGGGGATGGGTACTGGTCTGGCTCAGTGGCTGCCCATTGCCAGGTGGGATGGGTATCAGCCAGCCTGGTTACAAAGCTGTTGCCCCCAGGTGGGATGGGTACCAGCCTGGTTCATGAGCCGTACCTGTCCTCATGGGATGGGTACTAGCTTGATTCATGGGCTGTCCCAGGTGGGTGGAGGGAGTACCTGCCTGGCTCAGGTGCTGCTCTTGGCCACGTGCTGCAGGTACAATCCAGGATTGGGGCTGTGCCTGCCCATGTGGGATGGGTACCAGCCTGGTTTGGGGAGCCACTTCGGATAGGTACTGGCCTAGGTCAGGGGGCCAGGTGTAATTGGTGCCAGTATGGCTCCGGGCTGCACCTGCCACTGTGGGATGGGTACCGGCCTGGCTCAAGGGTTTGTGGGGCTCAACTTGTAGTAGCTACATCTCCGTAATGAGCACCCAGGTGCGGAGGGTGGACATGGACGTTCCCACTGCCCACTTCCCTGGGTCTCTGATCCTGATGATTTCTACTAGGATGCATTACTAACTTCTCTGGGGCAATTCTCATTCGCTGTGGCCAGATGCATTCTGAAGCTTGTGTTTCCAACCCAACAGAGTCCTGAGGGTGCCTGACTTCAGACATAGGAACCCTTACCTGCCATGTCTTTGTGTTCCTAGGCACTGACAAGTAACAGAATTAATTCCCTTTATTGAGTAAATTTCAGATCCATTGGTGAATATCGGGTGGGGTCTTGAATGGGCCTTGAGAGCTGATGCACAATTAAAGGCTGTTTAGATTTCACTGAGGCATGATGCTTCCCAGGCAGGCAGGAGTGAGGCAGAGGGAGGTGCGTACTTACAGATATGATTAGGGTCCTCAAGGGATATGCAAGTGACTGCCAGGCCTCAGCTGGCAAATGGCTAAAGCCTGGGTCAGGAAGCTTCCAGGAGGAAGGCAGGCTCGGGGTTGAGGAGTGTCCCCCAGAGAGGGAAAGAAAGGTAGAAGTAAACAAATGGTGAGACCAAAGAGAGTTCCAGGGAAGCTTTGCTCTAGCTCTCAAGGTGGGCCTGAGAACTAAACTTGTGAACTATCCCCTTCTTCTCCTGTTCCTGACTGTGATTATCCAAAAGTTTGTTCTGTGGGAGACACTTCCAGCTGTAGTGCTTGTCACTCAGGAGAATGGTAGTAGGCACTGTTCAGCATTTGGTGCCTGGGACTGGACGATCAGACATTGGGGAAGGCAGCTGTAGCAGCTGTTGGCATGCAAGCGATGGGAGCCTTAATCACAAAAGGAATTTAAATAAGGGCAATTCTAGGTTAGGTGAGTGAATGAGACATAATCTTGTCAGGTGCTTATAATTAGAAACATTTGTACATGATATTTTTTGGGTATAGAACGAGAATATTAATTCAGCTGAACCAGACAGATATATCTAGGTCAACAACACACTAAGAGAGGCAAACATTGAAAAGTGGAAGAGATGAGCGCTGGTAAATTTTAACAAAGTTTTTATTATGAAAATTTCAGAGTGCATACAAAAGCAGGGAGAGAACATTCCTGTTCTGTGTGGTCACCACTCAGCCTCGGCAATGATTAAACTTGACCAATCTTTTGTATTTATTTATTTTGAACGAGTCACAGAAAGAGAAAGAGGATGATACAGAGACAGAGAAAGATTTTCCGGCTTTGGATTCAGTCCCCACATGTCTTCAACAACTGGGGTTATACCAGGGTGGAGCCAGGAGCCAAGAATTTCTTCTGGGTCTCTCACTTGGATGGCAGGGGTTTAACGTATTTGGGTGATCTTCTGCTGGGTTCCTGGGAACATTAGCAGGGAACTGGATTAGAAGTGGAGCAACCAAGACATGAAACAGAGTCCACATTGGATGCTGGTGATGCGGTAGCAGCTTAACATTAGGATTCTGCCCCTACCTTGCTTTTTATATTAAAAAGCAGCAAGGTTTTAGTGGTAAAGCAGTTATCTAACCACATCAAGTCTTATAGGTTGGACCATAATGAGCTGTGGACATGGTACCTCTTTGTTACTATGGCGGTTTGGGCTGAGGATGGATATGACTTCTGACACTGCCCCCTTCTGGCTGGAAGATTAAGGTTAAGCAACTGACCTTGCCATATCTCAGTTCCTTGTCTGCAGACATGGATGTCATCTGCTTCACAGAGTCCTTGGGGTTCGTGGCTTTCAGGGCACAGCAAGACACTCACTCAGCAGCAGTGAATTTTTATCAGTTTGGGCAGTCCTTGAGTTACAGCCAGGAGCCAGGAGCCCAGCCAGAATGCACTGACCTAGCTCTGGGAGAGTCAGAGGCAGGTGTGTGAGACTGTCTGTTTGGGGTGGGTGTTCTGATTGTCGTGGGATAAGCCCCTGCTTGGAATGTCCATGTCTCATATTGGAGGGTAGGTTTGAGTCCAGCCTTCCTGTTTTGGCTCTAACTCACTGCCTGTGCATGCTGGGAAGCAGCAATTGATGGCTCAAGTGCCTGGGCCCCTTCCACCCATGTGGAAGACTCCAGTGAAATTCCTGGCTCCTGGCTTCAGTCCTGGCTGTTGTAGGCATTTGGGCATGAACCACTGGCTAGAAGAGCAATCTCTCTCTCTCTCTCTCTCTCTCTGACTTTCAAGTATATGAAAATCAACATTTTAAAGCCCTCTTCCCCTCTGTTACCAAGCTCTCCTCATCTATTCTTACCTTTTTCTCCTAGTGTTGATTCTGCTAGCCCTTCCTCCCTCTCCACTGTGCTCCCCCTTTTGAAGTTGAATAGGATTAAATAATGCATAGTGATGTGGATACATTATAACTTTTAAAAATTGTAATGATTTATTTTATGTATTTAAGAGAGAGAGAACCTAAGAATATCATAGGGGGAGAGATTTCCCATTGACTGATTCACTTCCCAAATGCTGACAATATTTTATGTATTCAAGAGAGAGAGAACCTAAGAGTGTCATAGAGAGAGATTTCCCATTGACTGATTCACTTCCCAAATGCTGACAATAGCCGATGCAGGACCAGGCCAAAGCCAGGAGCCTAGAATTCAATCCTGGCCTCTCCTCCGGGTGTCAGGGACCCAATCACTTGAGCTGTCACCTGCTGTTTTCCATGGTGTGCCTTAGCAGGATGATGAAATGGACTGTGGATCCAGGACTTGATGTAAGCATACTAAATGGTGACATCAGGCTTGCACAAAAACCAAACATCTGTCCCCAGATATGTCTGTCATTGAAGTTATTACACTATAGGATGGGGCTGCCCAGCTCTATGCTCTCTGTGGAATTTGTAATTTCTCATTTTCCATTCTTTGTTAGAGATCCAGGAATGTGTTGCAAGCACAGTACAGTATGTGCTGAAAGACCAGTTTCTCAGACAAACCCATTTAGCCTGTGTCCTGGGCTCTCTGTGTTAGTAGCATCAGGCTGCTGCTGAGACCTCATTCATCATGGGTCCAAAAAACAGTTAGGGTCAGGCAAAACTCATCTTGACTTTAATTTGTAGGATCACGCTATCTACCCATTCATCCATGCATCCATGTATCCATCCACTGGTCAATACATTGGGCTATTCATGAACACATTGGACAGCATTTACTGTGAGTAATGTTTGTTCATGGTCTACAGGCTGCTGTCCTTGGTGCTGAAAGGTAATGTGGGGTAAAATCCATATCCTCTCTTTCCCCCAAAGACAACCGCTATCAGATGGGGAAGTGAGGATGGGCATGCAGATGGTATTCAGCAATCCCAGCACTGAATCCTGATTAGCAGCAGCCTAGGAGCTGGGAACAGTGGGCTTTCCGGGCAATAGCTGTTACAGCTGTATCTTGAAAGAGCTGGAAACGCAAAGAAAATGCAGTGAGCTCAGCTTGCAGAGTCTGTGGGAGATTCCAAGATGCAAGAAGACATGGCTTTCACCACCTGAGAATTCTGCAGGCTGAGAGACTCAAGATGAAGATCAAAGCTCTGTTTCAGTGTCTGCTTCCAATCACATGTACAAAAAATGGCGGAGTTAACAAGGGGCCCAACAGGTTCCCTCTATCCTTCTCCCTGTAGTTCAATATCCCCATTTCTGAGTGTGCAGCCCCATGACCTTGAAGACCATGCCTCTTGATAGCATTGCAACAGGGATTCAGTCTAAATGTGAAGTTTGGAAGGGACACTAACACTCAAACAGCTTTGGGAATTCCAGGAACTCAAAGGCCAGTCTATGGGTGGGACTGAACATTGCAGTGTCCTTATTCCCCAGGACAGGGTCCCCTTGTGTTGCCCCGGGGTGGGCCAAAGGCAGATCTGGAGTAGCAATGGCTGGCCTTTCTCCCATGTCTATTCTTAGACACATGGTTTTCTCTGATCTGCCTTTCTCAATCTGCCCATGAACTCAGCAAATGAAATGTTTAAGGAGTACAGCAGGCACCTGCATGTCTTCTAGATCAACAACTGTGAACATTTCGCTGAATTTGCTTCTGTCTTTTTTTTTCCTAAACCATTTCAAAGAAATATCAGGCATCTTAACCTCACCTCTGGACACTTCTGCACGTATGTAATAAAAACAAGTAGCTTCTCCCAATGGCCACAACATCACGTTCACTCCTAAGAAGATTAATCAAGCCCGACATCATCTAAACCACAGGTCAGAATCAGATGCTCCCAGTAGTTTTCTAACTGGTTTTTCTGGCTTTTTGTTTAAATCAGATTCCAGTTCAGTTTCAGGCATTGAAGCGTTCACTTTTTTTTAAAAATTAAGGATATGGAAACCAAGATCTCCCCTGTGCTGGACACAAATAAACTTTCTCTGACTCAACATGCTGTGGGCTGTGATTCTGGGGTTCCTGGATGTGGGACATTCAAATCCACATCTCCCCAGACTTGATGTTCATGGGCCCAGGTCATTTTCCCATGGAGCTTTTGTTGCTACTCCAGGGTTACTGACCTTTTAAAAACAATTAAAAAAAAAATCACTCAACCTAAAAATGTATTATTGCTAAAATCACTGTTCTGGTATCAGAACACAAGATGGTGTTTCAGGAGTCCAGGAATCCCAGAACTTGGAGGGGAGGAGTCCCTTCCTGCCACACTGCTGAGTTCAAGGGAAAGGAACTGAGGACGCAGGGGTGGGTGTGCAGGTCGTGGGAAGGTGGAGTAAGATGTGAGGACTTAGGGATTGTCAGGTGAGCTGCTGTACTTCTGGGCTCTATCCTCTGCAGATCCAGATTTCTAAAGACACAGCAATGAATAACTCCTGGGCAGGCCATGACGACGGTCAGGGAATGGAGAATAGCAGGGACTGGAAGAAGTCTACCTGGGGTATCCTGAGCTTCTTGCAAGAAGAGGTTATGGCTGGACTCCCAGCAGGGACTGTCTCTGAGCAGCATCTGAGCTTCTGCAGCACAATCGGACTCCTAACCTTGGCTGGCTTGTAGTTGGCCCCACAGTGCTACCTACTTTCCCAGCTGCTTCTAGACAAAACTGGGGCTCTACTTTATTTTTTTCAGTGTGAGCAGCAGAAACTTAAACCCAGCTTTAGGAGAGAAAGGAGAGAGAGAAAAGAGAAAAACAGATTTTTCACCTGGCACTCTCAGAGAACATTCAGGTGGCATTTCCTCCTCACTAGATCTTTCTCTTCCCCTTCCTCTCTGCTCTCCCACTCCCTCCCTCCCCCCACAGCCTCCCTCAGGCTCTGCCACCCGCCTGCTACAGGGCTGATGTAGAACATTCCAGGCACACGCAGGGTGTGCTCTTTGCTCTCTCCTGCCTTCTTTCCACTGTGTCGGACTTGAATCTGCCTCCTTCACATCCCGTTTGCCTTCCTTCCACATACTTCTTAAGAAGCTTTTCTCCCCCGAGAAGTGACCCCCTGCCCTCTTTAAAGAGACCACAGACTGCAGAGCCTGATAGAACTCCCATTTGCACCTGCTCTTTTACTATTGAGCAACCCTCTCAGGTGCTCCAGCCCTTAGATGCCAGACCTGTGAGAATGACTAAGAACAATCCCCAGACCTGCTCACAGTTTCCCAGGGACGTGAAGAAGCAAGAGTTCTGCCCAGGGATGCCAGGAAGTGCTCCACAGATGATGTGACATTTTACGTGGATCCTGCAAGATGAGAAGAGGCTTACTGTGTGAAGAACTGGAGATATTTCCCTAGGAATCGTGGGAAGGCTTCCCAGGTGCAGGAATGAGAAGACACACAGTATGATTAGGGAGCTGAAAAGGCTAATAGGATATATGAGACTGTGCATGTGTGTGGGCATGCACATATGTGAGCTTGTATGTGGGTATACACGTGTGTGCATGTGTGCTTGCCTGTACATGCAGCTTATGGCTTTGCCTGTGTATCTGTGTACAGACCTATGGCCACCCATGCATGTGTATGAAGGGACTTCAAAAATTCATGGAAAACTGAATTGAACGGTGAATTTGTTTTGTTGCCAAAAAGTTTGAAATCCGTATCCATGAGGTGTCTTCCAAAGTTTCATACAAAATGTATGTGAGGAAAATACAGAGGAAACTTTTTACATCAAAATAAGCTTGTCTTTCCATTTCCTGGTTCCACAAACTCTATAGAGCTCCCTCATATTTGCATTCATGGATGCATATGCTCACACGTACTGAATGCATTGTGTGCCTGTGTGTACACACATGTGCCTGTGTGTGTGGGGTGACATACATGACCATGTGGGGTATGTGTGTGGTATGCATTTTGTACACATGTGTGCTTATGTGACAGCCCAGGAGTTTTATATGTATTAATATGATATATTTGCTATATATATTACATCTATTTGCTCATTTAAACAATGTTATTTGCTTCATTGTGCCTATTGCATGCGTGATGATTTTAGAACACATCTTAGATGTAATTCTTACGTGTAGTTATATATCAGCCCATATTTTCAGATGTCAGTCCATAGATGTCAGTACTGAGGCTCAGAAGGTGTGGGTAGTTTGTCCAAAGTCCTACATCCTGTCACAGTGACAGACAGAATGCCAGCCTCCCTCTGCCTGCAACTCAGACCTGTGCCCTGTGCTCTGTGTCAGCACTTCCAGCTGGTCTTGTCCAGGGTCACGGCCAAGGCACCCCCAGCTGCTGCAGGACGTTGACCAGTCTCTCACAAATCCCCACTGTACTCCATGCCCGAATCGGTGGGTCCTGGCCATACACACTCCCCCGTTTTTCAGGGCCTGTCAGCACCAAGGGCACACTGAAAAATCCCAGTTGGTTATCATTCCGCAAACAGTAGCTCGTTTGGAAATAAAATATGATGGAGCTCTTAAAAATCATAAAATATTGCCATAGAATAAACACATGTGTGTAAAGCAAATGATAAAGGACCCACTTTTGTATGCATGACACAAGACCAGCAATGTGGAAAAAATAAAAGGACCATGGAGAAAAAGCCAGAAAGTCACCACTACTAACAGTGGTTATTTCTGGACATTGGGTTCCTGCTTGCCTGTTTTGTTCTTTTGACTTTGCTGCATCTCACAATTTTCCACAATAGCCATGCATTGCTTTGCAGGGAAGAGCAAAAAGAGTGAAGGCTTGCCTGTGGCTTGCGGCCAGCATCACTGCCCGTTCCCTGTGCACTTCAAAGGGTGTGGGGTCACAGGGTGGCCACACTGCAGAGCCTGCCAGCATGGGAGTAGCCAGTACCAGGAAAGCCCTCATGACCACTGTGGGCAGCTGTGTCTGCCACCCTGCCTTCCTGTTCCAGCTTCCTGGCTCATCTGAATTCCCCTGGCATTGCGGCAGCCACAGTCTGAGCCTTCCCTTTCCAGGTGGTCTGCAACTCCCTCTCCCTGGGAACTGCAGCCTCTGAGTGGCCATCCAGCCAAAAAAGGAGCCCACTGCTCTCTACCTCTTGGGCACCAGAAATCCCCAGGTACAGAACTCTCAGAGGACCAGGGCCCTGAGTGTGGGAAAGCTCCTCCTGCTTTGTCCACTGCTGTTGCCCAGGACCACGAATGATGCTGTAACTATTGCATCTGTCCTTGCACAGTCATCTGGCACTTCTCAGGGGCACAACCCATCAGTTTCCATGGGGGCCCAGCGAGTTCCACTGTGGGAGAGAGACAGCTGGACGCCAGCTGGACCTTGTTGGGTGGAGTACCAGGTGGCATTGGAGTGAAGCCAGTGGAGGGGAGGCAGCTCCTCTCTGAGGAGAGCTGCCCGTAATAGGTATGAGTGAGCTGGGTGCCCACAAGCTGAGTGGTGAGTGGATAGAACACTCAGCTTCTTGTGCACAGCCTGAGCAAAAAAGTAAACCACGAATTAGAGTGTCTGGAGTCCCTGGTAGGATAAGGTGCTTCGAGCTGAACTCCCAGCCTCATCTTCAGTGCTGTGGACATTGGAGCCTCTTGTCAGCAGATGAGGCAAGCTGGGTGTGGGAACAGAGGAACACTTGGAGATGAGGGTGGAAAGGCAAGGTTGCCGCAGACATCAGTCACCCAGTATTCCTGCCCTGATGTAGCAATGGGAAGTATCACCACCTGAGCTTCTCAGGTGCTCTGCTGACCCAGCTCTGCCAGAGAACCTAAGCTAAGCTGCCCAGGGCATCCCATTCTCCGGCCTGGGCACTGGTATGCCAAGAAGGTTAATTCCATCTCCCTGAGGGCATTGGTCTGTGACTGGCTGGCCACAAATGTGATTGGCCAGACCAACTAGAGTATGGAAGCACTGCTCTGTGAGAACTGAGGTGAAAGGTCAAGGAGAAGGAGACTACCTGTGAGGACTGTGGCTCTGCGCTGCCCCAGGCCCCTCTTCCACTGCTAAAGTCCACTCCTGGTCTTCATTTGCATTGCATGAGAAAGGACATCATTACAGTCTTACAAAATACTGGTTCCATTGAATTTCTGCTGATGTGAGTCCACCTGCTAATATTTGCCATGTGAACGATTAGAGCTGAGCCCTTTCCTAGGTACTTATTTATGAACTCACTAACAATAAAACAATAAGCCCATGCCTATAATGTTTTTAAATAACTGTTCTCAGAGGCAAAACTCTAAGCAAGGAGTTTTGTCGTGGTTTTACACTTTTCCCTAAAGCCTTGCTTGATGGGGGACAGCGGAGCACTCCCCTCTGCTTGTGCAGTCATTGGAGCAGATTTGACAGGATAGAGATTTGTGCACCTGCCCTATCAGCATCTGCCTCCATCCTGCAGCCTGCTTCACTCCTGGAAAACCTCCTCAGGTGAGAGAGAGTGAAGGAGGCAGCCTGTGCCTGAATGTTTGGTTGGAAGAGTTTTGACTTCCCAGGCTCCCTGAGAGGGTCATGGGGCCACCCCTGGGTCCCTGGAGCACAGTGTGAGAAGTGATGGAGGAAATCATAGGGAAGTCTTGGTGTGGGACAGTTCCTTCCTCAGGGATCTTAATAACCTACATCAGCCTTTAGCTTGACACCATGGGCTCCCTGCTCCCTGAGGAATTCAGCGAAGCTGCAGGTCCTTGCAGTGCTGTGGCAGCCCCAGAAGACTGCAGGGTGAAACTCTTCCCCTCTTGTTTCCTGTGCATATAGTACCTGCTGTGTCTCCACGCGTGACTTAGTCTTCAGTACAACTCTATCCCATGGCTCCCAGCAACAGCCTCAAGTCTGATGCCTTCACTTTGCCACTTGAGGTTCTCTGTTGTTTCAGACAACGTCCACCTCCTGCCCCCTCTGGGTCCCTCACTTTGGTCTCTCCCCAGACTTCCCCCTTGTGCTGAATGCCCCTGGCCGAGCCCTCCTCTTCACACTGAGCCTTTTGCAAGGTGTGGGGATGTGGACTTGTGTGGTCCCTGCTTGCCTCCAGGACGACTACTGAGCATCCTTGGAGATTCAGACCCTAGAACACTTCTCAGTCTCTCCTTGCCTTTAGGCTGCATGTCTGCTCCTCTTTGAGACATTTGGAGCGGCATTTTAATCATCTTGCATGGTAATGTGCTCCACACATGCCTATGAATGACCCCTACGTCACACCTAAGTATTTGTTGTTCGATATGTGTATGTATTGGGAGCAGAGAAAATTGTGGAGGTGGTGGTTACCTGAGTGTCCATCTGGACTGTGAGCTCCCTGCAGATAGGATCCAGGTAGGAGGGATTCATCCACCTGTAGGATTGGAAGCCACTGCCCCACCCTAACAGTTGGTTCCACTCTGCCCTGTGGCGTTTGGGGCAGGTGGAATTCCAACCACAAGATGTCAGTGTTGTCTCATCTACAGAGGCCTGGCCAAGACTGGCTCCCTTGCCTTTTGTTGCCTGGTGCTGATAGAGCTGGGTGCTGCCAGGAGCTGATGGGATTAGACCATCACTCTGGAGTGAAGAGAATCAGAGGTTGGGGGCAAAATTCCATCAGGAGTTCCCCCTGTAATGCCTGAGCCAGTGAATTGTCTTAGGCTGGGCTCCAAGTGAGAGATGTGTTAGTAAAGTTGGAACAGAGACAAAAAGACTTATCCTGCCATCTGTCTGGCTGGGAATGTACCATATGATCAGCAAGAGTCATTCAGTGGATTACACAAGGCAAAAATGTAAAGAAAATGTTTGTGCATCCATGGATAATCTTTTGTCTTAGCTGCATGCCAGCAGCTTGGTAGAGCAGGGTCCACTGAATTCATTGTTCAGTTGTCCCAGGTCTTCTAAAAGTGCAAACTGTCTTTCTGGAGGAGCTCAGGGGAGCACTGCCCTCAACCTTGGCCTCCAGCAGAACAAGCCCCAAGAAGCCTGAGTTCCTTGCCAGGAGCTGCCTCCCTGCAGGTGGCAAGTGACAGAGCTTCTTCATTCTTCACCTCCTTGCTGGAGGAGAAAGCTGCTGGCAGGAAATGGCAGATTCTTGGTCTGTCCTGGCCCTGCCCAATGAGCACAGGAAAGTTCATGGATGTCCCAGGCTTCTCCCAGGCTCTGAGCCAGATTTCCCATTTCCTCAGGCTGAGCTGCCTCAAAGAATGCTCAGCTACATGCTCCCCATTTGCAGCCTCTGCCCTGTGACATCCATCTGTTGCAGGGCTGCATACAGGTGCTGCTTCTCCCCTGAGCTTGCTGAAAGTACTTTAGTGGCTGGAAGCAGCATCATTGTCCTCTCTGATGCTCTTCTATTCATTAAGTCATGGGTAAACGTAGAGTTGTTTGGAGGCAAGGGTTGTCCTGTAATGGGTTAAGCAGCTGCCTGTGACACCAGCATCCCATGGGAGTGCTGGTTCGCATCCCAGGTGCTCCACTTCTGATCAATTTCTCTGCTGCTGCACCTGGGAAATAGTGGTAGATGGTTGAAGAGATTGTGCCTCTGCACATATGTGGGAGACCTGGATGGAGTCCCTAGCTCTTGGCTTCCACCTGACACAACTCTGCCCTTTGTGGGCATTGGGGAAGTGAAGCAGTAGATGGATGACCTCTCTTTGCAACTTTGTCTTTAAAAGAAATATTTTTTTAAAGCTAAAATTGCTTTGAAAGCTTTTTCCATTTTGATTAGCAGAGTTAGTTCCCAGCGAATCTCAATTTCCATTAATTTGTTTCTAGGAACATTTTTGCTTGTCTGGATGCTGTTTGTCGGAATCTTTTGTTTTATGCTGTATCCTGATGTGATGTTTTCCAGAAAGCCCAACCCCTCAAGGTCTCACTGATCCTATAGTTTCTTGTGCAGATCCTGTTAAAAATACCAATTTTACAATAAATTCTAGGTTGATTATGTTAGTTAATATCTTTGAAAAACATCTCAGATGACTTATCGATTTTTTTCTAAATTAAAATTAAGGAGAGAAAGAATATGCAATCATTTGTAATTCACCAGAGTTGAGGGTATGGGCTGTGCTGAAGCCAGAGTCTCATTGGAAAATCCTAGAAAAAACACTTCCATGCAAAATCAATGAAATATATGACAGTAATGAAACAATGAGTAATGAGCAGGAACAACCTGTGCTTCAGAGTCAGTGTCCACAAAAGAATTGAGAGCATCCGGGAGTTACTCACCTGTATGGCTAAGACTGGACCTCGGAGTGAGTAGGGCAGGGACAACAAAGGTAGATGTGACATCTGTTGAGTGCTTACTGTGCTGGGGACTGCGGCAGGAGCTCTAGGCTCCAAGTTTTCATGCTGTGCTTGAAATGTGATTGCACATACTCATCTCCATGGCATAACCCTAACTCTGCCACTTAGTTGGTCAGTCATATCACCAGTTGTCCATGCAGCCCCAGTGGTAAGCCTAAGGGAGTTTGCCTGGTGTTAGAATATAGCCACAGCATCATGATAGTCACCCCCTCACATGCCACTCCTTCCTCTGTGACCTAAAGGTATCCCTGTACATCTGGTTTTGTGACAGCCTCTAGGGACAAGGTTACACACCACTTTTTAGGGAGGAATACTGCAGCTCAGAGAGATCAAGGAAGTTCCTCAAGATCACACAGGTGGTAGGCATGGTAACAGCAGAGCCTGGAGTTGAGCCTGTGGCTTTGGAAGCTTTGCACCTGACACTGCACTATTTTGAATGTAAAGACCCTGTTGTCTACATGGGTCTGCAATGGGACTCTGAAGAGTAGACATTTTTCAAGGGAAACAAGCAAGCTGTCTGTTTCTGCAAGATGTGCAATGGCTAAGAAGAAGCTGGGTTACATCCATCACAGGGGAAGGGCCCAATGCCTGTCTGCTGGGTCCTCTGTCTTCCAATCTATATTTCTTCATTTCCGGTTGATCCCAGAATGCCCAGAGAGAAGGCTTTGTTTTATAGAGGGTGTGTGTGTGTGTGTGTGTGTGTGTGTGTGTAGGGTATGTCGGAAAAGGCTGCCAGTGAGCTGACATTAGCTTAGCTGGTTGGGATGAATAAGAGATGTTTAGAGAACAGATGTAAAGCTGAGTGCCAGGGTTAGAAGGTGGGGATATGGAGTGAAGTGTTGTGTCCTCAAATGGAACAAATAATTGAGAATTGTAAGAAGTGAACCAATTGCATATGAGTAACTCCGGGTGAATACATTGTATCCCAAAGCACACAGTGAGCACATGCCATAGATTGATTTAATGTGTTAGACAAGAAAGCAGCAGAACCAGAAAGCCAGGAAGGCAAATCTAACACCCTGAAATGTGTTGTTAAGAAAGCAAGCTGGAAGCACTATGTGTGGATCCAAACTCGTGACTGACGACAAAATGGTGACCTTTGGTTATTTGATCATCTAGGATAAGTTCATCCCACCCAATAAAAATCATCTAATTTGTCAATATGCTATAATTAACATCCAGCTTGACAAAAAGTCCTACTCAATAGTCCATGGTAACTCAAATAAAATAGCTTTCCCACTGAATGTCAAGAGATCTTTGGGGGAGCTTGCTAGGCAGTGAGCTAGCATGGTAATGGAAGACGTTAAAAGCTTTATTTGCAAGATTGCCTTATAGAAATACCATGGATATTGCAAGGTATAGATAGGGAGAGACTGGTAGCAGAAGTGAGACTGGGAAGGTAGTCAGAGCTGGTGTAGGTGCTGTGCCAAGGAATGTGGACCTCATCCTAGTCACTGATTGGTTTTGATTAGACCAAATAGCATTCATTTTGTCACTCACTCACTCACTCACTCATCTACCCACCCATTCACCTACTCAACTGTCCATTCAGTTGTCCTTCCACCCACCTACCCACCTGTCCAATCAACAAATATTCATTGAATGTGCCCAGGACTAACCTTAGGGTTATGAACAGAAGGGTAAATGAGACAGGTGTGTAACTAGTGGAGAGAAAAATACACTGTGTCACCTCCCTGGGGATGTCAACTTTAGGGTGTCCATGTGCTGGGGTCACTACAGTGCATGTGGAAGACATGAAGGTGTGAGAAGAGCCACTCCCCTGCTGGCAAGGCCCTAGGAGCTCCCTGCTGCTAGGCAAGGCCAGGCAGATGTCTCTGCAACAACCTTAAGGTACTTCCACTCCCTTTTGTATCAACACTGGACCACCCTGCTGAGAGTTCTGTAATCTATTTAGGCATTGTTTGCCACCGTGGAGTTGGTTTTTACTATCTATGTGAGCCTAGAAGTTGATACTGCTGATAACGTCTTGGCAGAAGGCCTTTACCAATTCCTGCCGTCTCAGCTGCCCCCGTTGTCCATATGGCTGCAAGTGCTTGAGAATGTTTACACCAATATTACAAAATATGCTAATCTAGAATGTTAAGTCCATGGGTGTAGTGGGAATCTATGTTTCGGGTTTTTTCCTTTTTTCCTTTGATCTTTAGTATGTATGTTTCCTCCCTTATGTGATGCGTTTCCTCACTTAACTGATTTGATTAAGTTGTAGTATGAGGATGGCAGTAAGAATGTGCTATTGATCGATATTTGCTGTGTACCGAGAACTTCTTGACCACATGGTAAGGATGGATAATATCCTGCCTCAAGGTGAAACAATTGGCAGAATGATCTTTAGGAACACCCACTTGACCATGGTGTGAAAAGTTGTGCAAGAGTTTGTGAGGGCTTCTGTATAAATAAAGAGGACAGCTTTTTTGTGTGATCCATTATGATCCTGATATTGTTGTGGTCCGTTCTTTTCCTTTTATGCCTACTCCACACACCCTTCTCAAGTTCCGAACTCAGCTGGAGCTGGCCTCCAGCATCCATGGAAGGCTTCCACCGAGAGACTGGAGAGAAGGGGAATCTGCCATGCTGGACCTGAGAAGTGGATCCTAGTATGGAAAAGCAACAAGTTCAAGTCTTGGGATGAATGGAACAGGTGCCACAAATAGAAAGAGGGCACAGGTGGTTGGAAGGTAGGGGCAGGAGCTAAGCAGGGAACATCCATGGAGTGGTCAAAAGGAAGCTTCCATGGGGCCTCTGACCTGGATTCTCCTGTGAGAGAGCTGGAGCTGGGAGATGATGACAGAACCTCATTTCTGTTTGAACTGATCACTGTTGGGTGGAGGATGGAAGATGAGACTTGGCAAGAGAAGCAGCATGGTGGCTGCACCTGGGCACACTAGGGCATCCATCCCTGGGAGTGTGAGCAAGACCAGGTTCTTGTTCTTGAAGTGCTGCCTGGGCCAGTGAGGCAAGGGCTGCAGGAGCATGAGGCTGAGAGGAAGGAACTACGTGCAGGTGGGGTGAATTGTGTGCACAGCTTCAATGGTGAGCGTGGGGAGGAAGGAATGGGGGGGGCCTTAGGGGGTGACTCAGAGACCAGCCCCAAGGAGGACCTTGTTTGCTCATGGGAGTCTCCCTTTCCATGTGCACAGTCAGCTGGGGGTTGGGCAGCCTCTCTTGCAGCTGCTGGTTGCTCTGTTCACCTGCCCAGCACTGAGTGTGCTTCAGGAATGCACAAGGAAGCGGGCCAACTCCATGTGACAGGAAGGGCTGTCTCCTGCTCCAGGCCTCTAGTGTACCCAGCACAAAGGAATGAGCTTCTCTTACCTTGGACTCTGAGGCATCCCCTGAGGAGGTGGTGAAGGCTGGGTGTGTTGGAGACCTGGTGAATGGTTTCAAGATGGTGTGTGGGGTTGTCAGGTTTGGCACCATGAGGTTACAGCAGATTGGTGTGAACAGGGTTACAAAGTTACAGCGGACTGGCAGACAACAAAATTGAAACCTGAAGGCAAGGGAAACTTAAGGAAGTCAACCTAGGGGAAGCAGATATTTAATACCATTGAGTTCAAAATGGTGTGGACCTTCAGGGCCGACGTTGGAGTCACTTCTCACATTGACAACAACCATTCCAGAACTTCCAGCTCCTCTTGGCTGAGATGTAACTGACACAGCCAGACCATCAGGGAGCATAATGGTAGGAACACTGAAAGATTCAACTCTGCGTTGAAAGATGATACTTAAGAACTAGATGCAAGCTGGGGAAAATGCATGATTTAAGACCCCAGTGTCACCCGAAAAACAGGTTCAGCAAAATCATGCTTCGACGCTATAAACTGCTAAATACTAAAAATAGACACGAGACAGCTGAATAGTAATCAATAGCCATTTTAAGGTGTATAGAACCTGGTTGTATATAAACTAATAATTGAAATGTCAATGAAGAAGTCACAGGATATGGTTCAGAACTTGCATTCTTTTTTTTTTTCTTTTAACATATTGGTTACTCAATACCATGTCAATTAATTCCATAACGTTATAAATTGTTACTGATGTTATGTCAGGGCTTTTAATTGATCGGGGTGATACTCCACCAGCTCTACCTTCAGACCAGAGATGGTCTCCCCAAGAACTGTTGAACTTATCTGAACAATAAGATGCTGGACTTTATGCTTGGTAAATGCTTGCAATGAAAAAGTCCCAACTGAATTTGAACTGTGGTAATGCAACAAGGTGGAGGAATCCACCATGAGGGGAGGGTTTGTGGATGGGTGGGGGGAATCCCAGTACCTATAAAACTGTGTCACATAATGCAATGTAATCAATAAAAAAAAAGACCCCAGTGTCATGCTGCCAATGTATCTTCCATGGTTGAGTTAATTTCTCTGGGGACAGTATTTTAACACAGTAGATTAAATGGCCCTCTGTGATTCTGGCATCTCACATGGGCAGTGGTTTAAGTCCCTGCTGCGCCACTTCTGTTCCACTTCCTGCTAATGTACCTTGGAAAGCAGCAGAGAATGATTCAATATTGACAAACTACATCTAAGATCCTGATGGAGATCCTGGCTCCTTGCTGCAGCTTGTCCTAGTCCTGGTCACTAGGACTATTTGGGGAGTGAAATAGCTGACAAAGAATCTGCCTTTCTCTATTTAATGAAAAAAAAAATAATAAACTTTAAGAAAAGATTTTAGGAAAGTGGAATTGAAAGACAAGTTTATTTTGATGCAAAATATGCTAAAATTTCTGCAGTTTTCCATAACTCAATATTTTTCATGAACTTTAAAGAAAAGATTTATTTATTAATTTGAAAGACAGAGGCATGAGAGACAGGGAGGGATATAGAGAGATCTTCCACCTGCTGGTTCACTCCCAAATGCACTGGCAGGATTCTGGATTGGAAGTGGAATAGCCAGGATTGAAACTGGTACCCATGTGGGATGCCAGCAATGCAGGGAGCAGCTTTAACTGCTGTGCCATATGCCAGCTTTTCCATGAACTTTTAAAGATGCCACTTGTACACACAAATTCAAAGATTTTCTTGCATAAAAAAATAAACTTATCTTTTGATTCTATATTCCTCACACTCTTTGAGGTATTCTTCCATCTGGCTCATACACAAGGATAATTACTCATAGTTTTCTATTACTTACAGTTTTCTATTTCCCCAGGACTCTTACTTCTATTTAGGGTTTTTTTGTTTAAATAGATGTTCAGAAGTTCAAAAATCTTGTGTAGTAAAATGATCCAGCCTTTTCTTTGTAGTTCTGTCATTTCCTCTTTTGGTCACAGTGAGCTTTTGGAGCCATTTGTTAGCAGACACAATGGCCTGGTCACTTGCAGGGTCCCTGAGAGCAATCGACCTCCTGTGAGAGCTGTCAGAGAGAACTTTTATTTACTGATGACCAGCAAAGGCTTGTTGCAAGGGTTGGGGGGCATCCAGGATGGGGCAGAGGTGGGAGGAGAAGGCAAATCCTTTTGACTCAAACACATTGTCCCTGGCAGCTGAGAGGTAGGTCACTGCTGGCTTGTTTTCTTTGCCTGTAGGATTCTGGATCCCAGGAATACAGTGTTGTAAACAGCTTCCTGCAGCATCCCCTGCAAACCAGCTCCGGTGGCAATCTGTCAGGAATCTGCTCCT
The DNA here is from genome assembly GCF_030435755.1 of Ochotona princeps. Classification (NCBI taxonomy): domain Eukaryota; kingdom Metazoa; phylum Chordata; class Mammalia; order Lagomorpha; family Ochotonidae; genus Ochotona; species Ochotona princeps. The sequence goes on along the minus strand of NC_080844.1, from coordinate 10,362,285 downwards.
GGCTCTTGGGCCCCTGGCCCCTTGCTAAACCCCACACTCTGGACTCCGTGGGCATTTCTGCCCTATTAGCTTTAGCTAAGAAGGACATTTATTTTAGTGTGTGGGATTCAGTAGGACTTGGTGTATTATTTTTAAGTGTTGAAGCAATTATGCCAGCATCATTTATTAATTAAAAGCTCTTTTGCACTGATCCCTAATGTTTCTCTCACCATACAATCAGTATTATAGATACATGGGTTATTTTCTGATTTTTTTCGTTTTTACCTTCCCTAATATGTCTTAATTCTTCATTACCGCTATCTTTATGTGGCTAGATATTTATGATTTTCTTCTTGGTAAAAGTAAGTTTTCTTCTTTAATTCTTATGATGGAATACATTTACTTCAGTGAGCATTTCAAATACTTAATCACAGTTTTATTAAAAGACGAAACCATTTTGCACCTAATTTCCATATGATTGTGATATGGCCTTCTTTATTTCAGGTTTTATTTTTATAGACCATTAGGCAATTTTCTTCACTTAATTTTGTCACCTATTAATTGAATATTAGGTGTTTTTCATTGTATTTGCTGGTATGAATGACTCTCACCAACACTAAATTATCTGCTTTTTTTCTAGTGTATAAGAATAACCCTAATGGTTTATGTCTTTTTTTTTTCTGTAACTATCCACTTTATTGAGCGCTCTTTCCAGTTTTGGTAGTTTCTTTCTTTTTTCTTTCTTTCTTCTTCTTCTTCTTCTTTGGGGGTTGTTCTTTGAAAACAACGACTGTTGGTACTCATGTTGTAGCCACTGTTTGTGATGCCAGCATCCATATTGGACAACTGGTTGGGTCCCAACCATTCTGCTTCATACCCAGCTTCCCACTGCTGAGCCTGGGCAAGCAGCAGAGGATGGCTCCAGTGGTTGAGCCTCTGCCACCCACATGGGAGATCAGCATGGAGCTCCTGGCTCTTTGCTGCAGTCTGGCCCAGCCTTAGCTTTTGTGGCCATCTGAGGGGTGAACCACTGGATGGAAGATTCTCTCTCTCTCTCTCAACCTCTATCTCTCTCTGCCTTTCAAACGAACAAACAGATAAAGTATCTTGAAATACGCTTGGTGATTGTGGCAGATATTACTCTGAATTTGTAGAAACTCCTTTAAATTGAGTCGTAAGGCACACTCTCTCAGCTGGGATTGAGGCAGAGCATGTTTGTCACCTCAAAGAATTATGCAGATGTTGAAGCCAGTACCTGCAAGGCCAGCATCCCATGCAGGCACCAGTTAGTGTGCAAGGTGCTCTGTTTCTGATCCAGGTGCCTGGTGATGCACCTGGGAGAGCAGAAGATGCAGAAGTACTTGAACTCCTGTCACCTGTTTGGAAGACCTGGATGAAGCTCCTGGCTCCTGGCTTTGGGGGGAACCAGCAGATGGAAGATTTGTTTGTTTTCTCTATCATGGTCTCTGTCTCACTCTGTGTGTGTGTGTGATTTTGCCTTTCAAAGTAAAAATAAAAACATGAAAAGTGGGAGATTTCAATGGATTTACCCAGAAAATGATCTGTGTCCAGGCTCTTTGGTGGATGGGCTTAATTATTAGCGATATTTTCACATTTTCTCCTTTATATGAAATGTTTCAAATTTTCTCAATCATGGGTCAGTTTTGTTCATTTTTTTTCAAGATTTATTTTATTTTTATTGGAAAGGCGGAAATGCAGAGAGAAGAGATAGAGAGGAAGATCTTCCATCTGATGATTCACTCCCCAAGCGGCTGCAACAGCTGGAGCTGAGCCAATCCGAAGCCAGCAGCCTATTCTGGGTCTCCCACGTGGGTGCAGGGTGTCTTTGGGCCATCCTTGACTGCTTTTCCAGGCCATAAGCAGGGAGCTGGATGTGAAGTGGGGCTGCGGGGGGTTAGAACTGGGCGCCCATATGAGATCCCGGCGCGTGCAATGCTAGGACCTTAACCACTACACCATTGTGCCAGGCCCAGTTTTGTTCATTTGTGTCTGCTTTCAAATTTATCATGCCTTAATAGTTCTAAGTATGTATACACAGGCTTTAAAAAATGTAATTCTTTTTTAAACAACCTCTGTTTCTTTGTCATCTTTTCTACTTTTAACGTCATTCTGGTGCCCTGCTCTGTTTTCACTTCCTGTCTTTCATCTTCCCTTTACCATAGACGTTTCCAGCAGGGGTTCTGACACGTCTCCACCCTGCCTTCATCACCTTCTAACCTGTTGTGATGCACTGCAGTTTACCTGCTCAGCTGGTGGATTTGTAGATGATGTTCTGGCTTTAACAAAACTCATTCCTCCCAAATGGGAAAGAGGATTATAAAGATTCCTGCAAAATGGTCCCTGATGGAAGCTGATTCTAAGGATACAAACACAAGTAAACTACGTGAAATAGAAGGACAACCCTGCGTCACCCCCAGGTGGTCTTCCTCAGTCCAGGTCAGAGGTGCAAGCAGTGACATGCCTAGGTGTGCCGCTGCTGCCCTGGCAATGCCGACTGCAGGCAAACCTCACGGCAGCAGAGGCCGTGGGAACCACCAGCCCTGGAGAGATGGTCCCTTGGTATTACTGCCACGCATAAGCCGCATGAGCATTAACACAGATCTATTAGAATATGAAATGCATTTTGAGATTTGATCTTTTTGGTTTAGCATAATAATGGAATGATTTTGCTTTATTGTGAGGCTCATTCAATCTAATTTCTTTCTGTTTTATTTTCTTTTTGCACCAAGATCTGCCATGCATGTTGCTTTACTGCATGTACTTGCTTTATTTCATTTTTTTCTTTCCCTGATAGTGATTTACAGATGCTATACTTTCTTTTGAATTCTACAATTAAACATATTTAGTTGGGAACACCTCACGGGGAGGCAGGCTGGCTTATGCCTTTAACTCACATTGTGGTGCCCATGATAGAGTCCTACCTCTGCTTTTGTTCTGCCTTCCTGCTAGTCTGGGGGCACAGGTACTTGGGACCCTACCATCCACATGGCAGCCCAAGATGGAGTTCCTGGCTCTTGGCCTTGTCCTGGTGCAAAATTATCAAATATCTACCTAAACCTTAAAAATAACCCCTCACTGTAGTTGCTTTATTCATCAGCATGAAAAATTAAATAGAAAGAAAGGACATACTTATGCTCTTGCTTAAGTTCCATATTTTTCAAAATACATTTTTCAAAATATATTTTAAGGTATTATCATGAGTTGAGAGAATCAAGATGGTGGAAAAGGGTAAGGACACATTTAAACAGATAGAGAAACGTTAGCCAGTGTGAAGCAGAGAGGGCACATTACAGGAAACAGAAGAAGACAGAACAACAGCAGAGGGGTACCTGGAGACTGACAGACACAGGAAAGCAGCAGACACAACAGTGTGGTGTTGCGGTGACTGATATCCCAGCGGCATTCAGCGAGTGGTGATCTGAACTGCACCAGCAGCCTGAACTCCACCAGCAACCAGGTGGGCATGGACTTTCACTGGGAGCTCAGGAGGTGAACCCAGAGAAAAACTGCTCCTCTGCTAGTCTGTTTGATTTGACCAGGAGCAGAGACAGAGCAGCAGATCCCAGATGGGCAGTGCAGGGACAGGGTGGACTTTACAGCCCAGTCAGCCCCTAGAGCCATATCGAGCACCATTTTGTTTAGGAGACAAGGGCTATGGACAGTGCTGCGCATGCACTGAGCTGGGAGTGAACTCATTTCTGACTCAGTGAACTGCAACAACGTGGCATCCTACAGGTTCCACCCAAGACTGGTCCGGGTAGCCCTCAGATCTAATGGCGAGCAGATTAAGAACTCTAGTAGTGGCACATCAGGTGCCATTTTGTGCAGTGTGGCAAAGAATTTAAGACTGCAGGGACAAGAACTCACTGGGCTCAGTGCATAGCACTATACCACAGCAAAATAATGCCAACTATGGCATCAGACAAGTCAAAATAGGTCCATGTGGCCTTCAGCCCTAATGGCCAACACGTCTGGCAAGATAGGCACCACCCAACAACCTACATCTATATAGGACACCTGTTGTTGCCCTAATCCTGGTACATGCTCTAACCGGAAGTGGGAGAAAGGTTGTGCGGACAATGGTGCAGCCTCAGCACAGTATCACAGGGAGACTGGTGAGCCAGGAGTTGGGGCTATGTAGACCATGGTGGAAATCTAACAGAAGAACCCAGACCTGGAACTCACTGGAGGGAATGACACAAGTGACTGCAAAGAAAAAGCCATGTACCAACTGCAATTAGTAAAATCGAACTGCAGACCTGTGGGTGACAGAGCATAGAAACCTGCCCCAAGGAGAAGAATCTGATAACCAGAAGTATAGTGACCAAGAGCATAAGAAGAGACAGAGGCACAATGAATATGACTGAAGACTCCCCTGCAAAGGAGCAAAACCCTTTACCAACCTCAGAGTAAACTGAGGAAGACATTGAGAAAATGGGGATATAGTATTCAAAACACTCATTATAAAACTTCTTATCAGCAATAAGTAGCATGTAATGCAGGCTTTCAAGGAATTTAAGGACTATGTCACACTGGAAATGAATCAAATGAAGGCTGATATATCAGAAATAAGGAATACAGTGGAGCAAAGTAAAAGTACAGTGGAGGGTCTCCAAAATAGAATGAAGAAGACAGAAGAAAGAATCTCAGAATTAGAAGATATTTCCTGTCACCAGGGGGAAGCAAACAAAAAGCTGGGAGCAGAGCTGGATCAGGAAAAAAGTATTCAAGAATTGAAAGACACTATTAAAAGGCTAAATGTAAGAGTGATGGGAGTCGCAGAAGGTGCAGAAAGAGAAGCTGGATTTACAAATGTATTCAATGAAATAATAAGGGAAAATTTCCCTAATCTGGAGAAATAATTGGGAAACAACATCCAGGAGGGGCACAGAACTCCCAACAGGTTAACCAAAAGCGATCCTCATCACAATGCATGATAATCAAGCTCTCTTAAATCCAACATAAGGAAAAGATCCTTAAATGTGCACGTGAAAAAAATCAATGGACATATGAAGGATTGCCAATTAAACTCACAGGAGATCTCTCACAGGAAACTCTACAGGCAAGAAGAGAATGGAGGGACATATTCCAGATTCTAAAAGAAAAAAATTGTCGACACAGGATCATGTACCCAGCAAAACTTTCCTTTGTCCTTGAAAATGAAATAAAATTCTTCCACAGTAAAGAAAAGTTGAAAGAATATGCCTCTTCCAAACCTGCCCTACAAATGATACTCAAAGATGTTCTCTTGACAGAGAAGAGGAAGAGCACCTACCAAAACCAAAGGCAAATGTGAAGAACATCCTAGTAAAAAAACAACAGAAGACTAAATCAATGAACAACCCATTTCTAAAATGACAGGACCAAATTACCACCCATTCATATTAACCCTGAATGTAAATGGATTAAACTCATTAATCAAACATCATAGATTAGTAGACTGGATTAAAATAACAAAACCCATCTATTTGTTGCCTACAGGAGACACATTTCACCAATGAAGACCTGCAGAAACTATTTCTCAAGGATTTTGATTTTATTTTAGTTTCATCTTTCAAAACACTTTCTTCTGATTAAAATTTTCAATGATTCATAGATCATACAGTAGCATCATTTTCTTCAAGAAGGTTCTTGATTTTCTTTTTAATTTCTTCAGCGACACATTAGTCATTCAGTAGCATGCTATTTAACTTCATGGTTAATTTCTCTTTTTTTCTTCTTGTTGATTTTGCTTTGTGGCTTTTCATTTAAAGGGATGTATATTAGCTGTGTAATGAAGACTATCATATCCAGATGTGCGAATACAATGCAATATGCATCTCTACTTCCAGACAAAGATGGACTCCCAATGACACTGTTTACTATATCTTGGCAATAGGATGCTGGACTCTGCCATTGTCCATGCCCACAATGATGGACACTTGTGTGCACTAGCAGGGATCTGGATGGGAAATGGAGCAGCCACAGCTCAAGCCACATGGGATGCTGACATCACAAATGAAGGCTGGTCCCACTGTGCCACCCCTTTGACCCCTACAACACATATTCAGACAAATATGTATGTGTAGACTCTCATTATCCACTGCTCTATCTCTGTCTGTATCTCTATCTCTATATGTCTATATCTATATGTCTATTTTCAGATTTGCTGGTTTCCCTTGTATCTAGATCAACTCCAGTGCATTTGAGACTGATGTGGGTCTAAGGAGATACCCATCATCTGGTTGTGTTTGCAGGAAAAATTTGGGTCATTTTGATACTTCATCGCTTCCCTCTTTCCCCCAGTTCCATCAGCTTTCCCCCGATTCATGTGAATGAATTTTCTTTGTTCTTACTATGTTGAGAGTCTCCAGAAGGAGGCACATCTCACTCCTTTCCATGAATTGTGATTGGTTCTTGGAGAGCAGCTCTGACCGGAGACTTCAACATTATGGCTCTGTCATTAAAGAGGGTCTTTTCTTGTGTCTCTGATGGTGCTGACCTTCCCTGGGTCCTGATCCCCTCAGCTGCACCTGCTCCTGTCTGGCCATGTGCTCCTCATCCTGTAGTACCCACAGCTTCCATCTGCTTTGCTCTTCTCTGTATTAAGGGACAGGCACTTGAGCCTTTCTTCCTCTTTATTGATTTCCTCTTCTGCCACCTTCAAGGTAATATTAAATTCCAATATGGTTTGTCAACATTTTTCTTCCTTTAAGCAGATCCCTGTTGCTTCATTTCATGGCTTGTGGACCCTATGTTTCTTGTAATTTAAATGAGAAAGCAAAGTGTATGGTTTTTAAAATACTGTATTTCCAGGGACATTGGAGACTTCATTTTCTCTTTGGGTAGTTGTATTTCTTGCCTGCCTTTCCCTTTGGTATCTGAGGATCCAGGTGCTGCTTCCTGCCCCATTTCTGGCAGTCATGCGCATCAATTCTGTACCTGCTGCATTCTTTTTTTTTTTTCAAAGATTTTATTGTTATTGGAAAGCCGGATATACACAGAGGAGGAGAGACAGAGAGGAAGATCTTCCATCCGATGTTTCACTCCCCAAGTGAGCCGCAACAGGCCGGTGCTGTGCCAATCCGATGCCGGGAACCTGGAACCTCTTCTGGGTCTCCCACGCGGGTGCAGGGTCCCAAAGCTTTGGGCCGTCCTCGACTGCTTTCCCAGGCCACAAGCAGGGAGCTGGATGGGAAGTAGAGCTGCCGGGATTAGAACTGGCGCCTATATGGGATCCCGGGGCTTTCAAGGCGAGGACTTTAGCCTCTAGGCCATGTCGCCGGGCCCACCTGCTGCATTCTTAAAGCCCAGCACATCTATTGTCGACCTGTGTAACACCAGTAGACAACTGAGCACCAAACCCATACAGACCTCTGGTTTACATGGCTGAGATCAGCACTGCAAGGACACTGTGGGGCAAGGAAGCAGGCTGAGTCTGTCACTGCAGCCCTCTGACAGTGGCTGCTCTCTATGTGGCTTCCCCTCCGGTCAGCACAACCTCCTCCTGTTAGGAAGGTGCATTTGGTGGGAGGGGAATCCATCCTTCTTCCGCTTCCTCTGGCTGGTGGACAGTCTCTGACCATCTGGCTGATTGCCCGAGGTATCATCTCAACTTCCTTCATGCAGTGTCCCTTTCAGAACAGCTATTAAAAGGTGGAAGAGAGCATCAGATGTCTGGAGCTGTCTGTTGGCGTAATCTGTTCTTTGTTGCCGAGAGCAATGAAAAGCATTGTAAGGGTCTAATAGAGCCACCTTGGAAAAGCCCACGATAAGGCTTCAGAGTCAATTGTGAAAGCATTCATGATTAAGGAACTGACTCAGGTAATAACCTGGGAAGAATCAAGTCGGATTTCTACTTCACTTTTTATATCTTAAACAATTCTTAGTATATTGAATACTAAAACCTTTTAAAAATGGAAAAGTAGCAGGGACTAGAAGCAAACAGGTAGAAAAATTTAAAAGCTCAAAGTGGAAAGGGCATTTGAAAGGATTTCACAGAACTCTTACAGAAAGATGGATATATGTGACTTATAAAATAAAAATATTACTCATGGCTAAAAGGTGCTGTTAACATGGTGTGTTCGTCTGTGTTGCAATAAGAGAGTTCCTGAAGTTCAAAAACATGGAAGGAGAAGTTTCTTTGACTCACAGTCCTGCAGGCTGAAAGGCCAGGATCAGGTGGCCCCATCTGTTCAGTGCTTTGTGAGGGGCTCGTGGCAGATGGCATTGGAGTGTTGGCGCAGGTGCAGAGGAGAACACGTGGCCAGCTGGGAGGACAGAGGGATTCCAGGGCAGGTTTGCCCTTGCCATGACAATCCCTGGCTCAGAAACTAACCAGGTGCCAAGATCTACAGTTGTCTCTTCTGGAAGTAAGGCTCCTAGAGACCAAATGAGTTCACCCTGGTTCCCCTATTTCTTAAATTTTTACCATCCATCAAAACCACCACACTAGAGACAGACTGCTAGCATGTGTGCTGTTTTTGTTGTTGTTGTTTGTTAGTTTTAAAGAGAGAGAAATATTTAATTCATTTATTTGAAAGGCAGATTGACAGAGAGACAAAGAGACAGGTAAAGAGATATTCTATTTACTAGTTCACAATTCAAATGACTTCAGAGGACTGAAACTTCATTTTGGTCTCCCGTGTGAGTGACAGGAGCCCAAAAACTTGGACCACGTTGCACTGGTTTCTCGGGCACCTTACCAGGATGCTGGACCTCACCTTCCTATAAGGGATGCAGGTACCACACACACCCATCTGTATTCTTAGCATTTTCTAAAACAGTCATATGTACATGCCAGTTACTCAAAACGATAAATGCATAATATATATATATATATATATATATATATATATATATATATATATATCCTAAAATAAAGACTGTTCCTGGCTGAACTTATTGTGACTGGCAATAGGGAAAAAGTCATACTTTTCTTTGAACAGAATATAACATTTGACTTGTCATTAAAAATAGAAGTCAGAGCCATAAAACAGTTGTGAGGAAATAGAATAGTTCCACCTCCATCAAGCTGAATAATCGTGGCAATGTTCGATGCGGAGTCGTGTGGTAGCACCATGGCTGGTTAATCTTGGTGGCTGACAGAGTACTTCTCCAGGTTCATTCATCCTCTCTCCTGCAGAGCCATTGCTATCTGGTCAGGGATTCCCAAATTGTCAGCCTCTGGCTCTTCTTCCAACCTCACCCTGTCACCTCTATCAATCCTGTGACCCCATCCTCTGGGGACAGTGTTCAACATGCGTTTTCCCTTTACATACTTTGATCTCTTGGCTTGCACAGTACCATCTCTGAATCCTATGCTGCTTTAATTTTCCATCCTTGGCCTGTCCCTCTGCAATCATATCTAGATGTCCCCTCCTTGCTTTTAAACCCAGGCACTTGTTCCAGGGGAGCCTTGCTGCCCTGATTGCCCATGGTCCTGCGAGGCACCTGTTTCACTCCAGCTTCTGCAGGGCCACGCGGACCTGCATCTCAGAACACCCCCATCTGCCCGGACTTTTGGATGGAAGGCCACATTCTGGGTGTCCTCAGCTTTGTTGCAGCCTCCGCCACTATGTCTCCTTGTCACTCAAGTCCTCTGGGTTTTTCAGAAAGAACCCTAGCCAGAGCCTGCATATTTGAGATGGGGTTGCAATGGAAGTGCCCCATAGCACCTTCCCAAACATCTGAATTGTGGAAGGCTCTGGGACGCCATGGCCTCTGGAGCCCTCAGGCAAGGCTGTGACCCCTGCCTCCATTCCCTGGATGCCCACTCCTTGCTTATCTTTTCTGCGGCTCTGTCCTCCACCCAAAGGGTGATGGATATGAACAGTTCCCAAAGTTGCTATGCAAGAGCATCAGCCACTTAAAATAAATGGGATTCCAAGGCCCCAGTTTCAGGGAAGTGGCTCAGTGGACCAGTGTGGTCTGGGTAGAAGAATCAGGCCAGAATGTGACAGCTCCCCTTCAACATACCCAGATTTGTGTGGGCACAAGCAATTCCAAGAAGATTTGGCCTGGGCTCAGTATTCTGGTTGGCTGTTGGGAGCCCAAGGTCCTGGATGTCCAGATGCCTGAGCATCCATCATCTAAGCCTGACCTTCCATCAGCTGGCTGCTCTGCCTCATTCCCCCTTATGGCTGTCTTGGTCCATCACACAGAGTTGGCTCCATCCTGCTTTATGGAACATCAGCTTACTGGTCAGTTGCTGAGCCTGTCTTAGTCTATTTTCCAGCATTACACTAAGGTCAGTGTGCTAATCATACTGCTGGTCACTCAGAGATGAGCTAGGCCTTTGGGTCTCCCATCTTCACCTTACAGGTGAGCCCCTCTAGGCACCTTCTCTGGCAGTCTCGTCTGTTTGTGGGAGGTGGCTGTGCGCATGTCAGCACTCTCACTTCCACTCTCCCAGTAGCTGCCATGGCTTCCGTCTCCCTAGGTGACATGTCCACAGGTGTTTGGTCATCACATGTGCCTGAGTCTGGAACTGACCACTTGTGGATCTCGGGCTGGGGTTGGGGGTCGCAATATATGGTCACTAGTTTCCTTCTGTGCACTTCTGTGAGTGGTGCCACAGGATTTGTGAGCACTCAGTGTGTATTTGTGTGTTTCTGTGTGTAGTCCTGTGTGCTCACGCTCCATCTTCCTGGCTCCTCTGAGCTGCCTCTCTGGGGTGTGAGTGACAGCTATGGATGGGAATGTTCTGGTTCCTGGTCTGGAACAGTACAAAGTGAGAAGTTTTGCAAAGCAGTGGTCTCCACTGCTCTGAGACTTGGTTCCTTTCTGCTCCGAGTAGGAGGCCTGATTGCTGCTACTGCTGCTGCTGCTGGTAGTTCTTCCACCTGGCAGGCACCACTTCCTTCCTCGGCCCCAAAAGGAGGAGGAGGAAGCAAAAAGCGGAAGATGAGGAGGAGGGACTCCTCTAGGCCGTCATGTGTCTTGGTGTTTGACTATGGAAGGGAGGAGTGTGCAGGCCCACGGAGGGAGAATGTGGGCGGCTGTGACTTTCCATGGCTGCACCACTTCTGGCTTCATGGTCCTTGGTAACAGAATACAGTGAAGGCTTCATGGTCAGTGTTTGGAAAGAGCAGTTTTAAAGGAGGTGAGGCATGGCAAGGAGATTCTGTGCTGGGCAGGATCCAAGGGTTCAAGTGCACTGGGGAGCCATGGGAGCTGGAATCTTGGGCATCTCCTTGGAGCCTCCCTGCCCTGGGCTCATCCAGAGGTGAGGGCAGAGTCCTGCTGCACATTCCTGTGCCCTCCAGGCTCTGCCCCGCACTTTCCTGCTCATCCCGGAGAGGGAAATCACAAACCAAAGAGGTGCTTGACACATAAGACAAGGATAGAACTGTGACTGAGCTCTGAGCTTCTCCCGTGGGCCTCGTGTAAGTGAGGCAGGGACCCTGACCCTCCCGCCTGATAGGATGCTCAGCAGCTGTCACTCAAGTCTCCTGACTGGCAAGGAGGCCTTTTCCATCAAACAGAGGTCATTCCCGATGACTTCTGGTGTCCGGTGACTTTCAGTGTATTGAAAACCAGAGCAGCACTCCCACTTACGGGGAGCAAATGAGAGAAGTAGAAACTTGTGTGTTGTGAGAGAGGATAAGAGCTGGTGACAGTGGCTCGGGGACTTTCATCTGCAAGGAAAGTTGTGCCTTTGAAGAGGCAGCCATGGGGAGGTTTGATGTGGGCCTGGTGAGGAGAGTTCTGAGAGCGAGCCGCACAGCGGCCAACTTTGACACTCAGTTCAGTTCAGCAGCACCAACATCCACTGCAGTCGAGGGCCCAGGGCTGGGATGGGGCAGGGCCTGCAGAGAAAACCAGCACATGACTCTACCTTCAGGGCAGTCAAAGGCTAGTAGAAAGACAGGAAACCGCAAACAGCCCTGGTGCCACATGTGGGCCAAAGCCAACTGTTGATGCACAGGGTGCGTGAGGTCACTGGGATGCTCATTGGGAGTGGGAGTAAAATGTAGGGGGTGCCTGTGATATTCAGGCCAGCACAACCACTTCAGACTGACATTCACCGGTTATGACAAATGCTACAATTTGCCTGACCAATGCCTGTTACTCAGCCAGGCTCTGGGTTCCCAGCTTCGGATCCTCTCTGTATATCTGATTTTGCAATAAAAGCAAATAAATCTTTTTTTTTTAAAAAAGTTAAACATAAATTTCTCATTAACCCCAGAAATTTTACTTTTTGTCCAAGACAAATTAAAACGTGTGTCCAAATACTCACACATGAATATAGTTAGCAGCAGTATTCAGTGTACGTCCAAATACAGACTCACACAGGAATATCATTAGCAGTACTAGTCAAAATAGTTCCAGAATTAAAACAGCATAAATGTACACCAACTGGTGAATGGGTTTGCAACATGTGATGCATTCTGTACAATCTACTGTGGCAGCAAAACAACAAAACAATATAGACAACAAAATTCATTTACACTACAATTATGGTGCTAGGCAAAAGAGGCAGAATTAAGAAGACTACCTCCTGTACAATTCCATTAAACAATAGCAGATAACCAAGAATGTCTATGAGACTGTATCCAAGTGTGTTAGACAAGGAAGGAAAGCAAAGACTGCACCTACGTGTGAATGCCAAGGTGTAGATCAGGGCAAGCACTTGTGGGGCCCCAGATCCCACACTGAGGACCTGGGCTCAAGATTGAGTTTGGGGTCCTGTTTCCAGCTTCCCAGAAATGTGTACCATGGAAGGCAACAGCTGATGGTTCCTGCCACCCACAATTTCTTTGGCCTCTGCAACCACATGGGAGACCCGGAAGAGCTTCTGGCTTTGGATCGGCACAGCTCTGGCCATAGCCGTCACTTAGGGAGTGAATCATCGGATGGAAGAACTTCCTCTTTATCTCTCTCTGTATACATATCTGACTTTAAAATTTAAAAAAAAAAAAAGAAAAAGAGCAAGTCCATCATTCTCAAAGAAAAGCAACAGCTGTATGTACTACAGCTGTAACTTCTTTTGGAATGTGTGCGCAGCTTACAAATGTAACAACCCTAGGCAGCTCAGTGATGCAGCAACAGCTGAGTAAAGATGTGGAGCCAACCGGAAGGGGGTCACAGCCTGGATGAACCTCCCAGCAAACCTGCTTGGTGAGTCCCAGGTATGCCCCTAGTGTCTCAGAGACCAGCCACCAGTAGGCCAGCTCTGCTCAAAAACCAACTGTGTGCTTTTGGAAGTGACTGCTAAGGGGGACCATGCTCTGACACACCAAGCCAAATGGGACGGATACACAGGGGACACTGCTGCCTTCCTGCGGGGGAGAAAAAAGGACGTGTTGGGCGCCAGCATCATACTGAATGGAGAAAAGCTGGAAACCTTCCCACTGAGATCTGGAACAAGACAGGGATGTCCACTTTCTCCACTACTATTCAACATAGTCCTAGAGGTACTCGCTGAGGCCATAAGACAAGAAAAAGAAATCAGAGGAATCCAAATGGGAAACGAAGAAGTCAAGCTCTCACTATATGCAGATGATATGATTCTTTATGTAGAAGAGCCAAGAGACTCAATACAGAGACTGCTAGAACTTGTACGAGAGTTTGGTAGAGTGGCAGGGTACAAAATTAATGAACAAAAATCAACAGCCATAGTGTATGCGAACAGCCCCAAGATGGAAAAAGACTTAACCAGCAAGATACCATTCAAAATAACAGAGAAAAGTATGAAATATCTGGGAATAAATCTAACCAAAAATGTAGAAGACTTATTTGAAGAAAACTACAAACTGCTTAAAAAAGAAATTGAACAAGACCTCAAAAGATGGAGTAACATCCCATGCTCCTGGATAGGTAAAATCAATATCATTAAAATGTCTATACTGCCAAAAGCAATATATACATTCAACGCAATCCCAATCAAATTGCCCAAAACATTCTTCATGGAACTGGAAACAATGATCCAAAGGTTCATCTGGAAGCACAAAAAACCACGGATAGCTAGAACTATCCTGAAGAACAGGAAGTTAGCAGGGGGAATCACAGTTCCGGACCTCTGGACATACTATATGGCAGTGGTTATCAAAACAGCGTGGTACTGGCACAAAGATAGAGAGGAAGATCAATGGAGCAGAATAGAAACGCCAGAAGGAAACCCACACAGATACAGCCGAATAATCTTTGACAAAAAGACAAACGACAACCCAGGCAAATGGGAAGGTCTGTTCAATAAATGCTGTTGGGACAACTGGTTAATAGCCTGCAGAAACAAAAAAATAGATCCACATCTCTCACCATACACTAAGATCAGATCTAAATGGATAACAGATCTAAACCTACATCCAGAAACCTTCAAACTTTTGGAAGAAAATGTTGGAAACACACTGGAACACTTAGGGGTAGGCCCTCACTTCCTAAAAAAGACTCCAAATGCAGTAGAAATCAAGACCAAAATAAACAATTGGGACCTCATCAAACTAAGAAGCTTCTGTACAGCTAGAGAAACAATCAACAAAGTAAAAAGGCAACCCACAGAATGGGAGAAGATCTTCGCACACGACATAGGTGATAGAGGGCTGATCTCCAGAATATACAAAGAGCTACAAAACAACCAAAATGTCAAAACAAGCAACCCACTCAAGAAATGGGCACGGGAAATGGGCAGACACTTCACAAAGGAACAAACCCAAATGGCAAATAAACATATGAAAAAATGCTCAAGTTCCCTGGCAATAAGGGAAATCCAAATTAAAACATCAATGAGGTACCACATAATGCCAGTAAGACTGGCCCACATGAATAAAAGCACCAACGACACTTGTTGGCGAGGTTGCGGGGAAAAGGGAACCCTACTCCACTGCTGGTGGGGCTGCAGGCTGGTACAGCCTCTATGGAAATCAGTATGGAGAATATTCAAACGACTCAAATTCAACATACCGTATGATCCAGCAATAGCACTCCTAGGAATATATCCAGAACACTTGTTCTATGAGAAACCAACATGCACTCCTATGTTCATAGCAGCACAATCAGTAATTGCAAAAACATGGAAACAACCAAAATGCCCATCAACAGAGGATTGGATAAGAAAGCTATGGTTCATCTACTCCATGGAATACTACTCAGCTATTAAAAAAAACAAAATGCAGTTCTTTGTGGCCAAATGGGCCAAACTGGAAACCATAATGCTAAGGGAAATGAGCCAATCCCAAAAGGTTAAATACCACATGTTTGCCTTAATTTAAGATGATATGATGTTATGTATAACATGTTATGTTTTGAATGTTATATGTTGTGTATAAACTAAAATTGAAGTATAGGTGAGGTGGTCACAGAAGGTGGCTGGGAACCCGCATTTACTTTTAACATATTGGTTACTCATTACTATGTCAATTAATTCCATAATGATGTAAATTTTTGCTGATGGTATGTTGGAGCTTTCAATTGACTGGGATGATACTCTGCTGGCTCTGTCATCAGACCAGAGAGGGTATACCTAAGAAGCCGTTGAACTTGACGGGACAATAAGATGCTGGACTCTATGTTTGGTATACGCTTGCAATGGGGAAATCTCAACTGAACTTGAGCTGTGGTTATGCAACAAGGTGGAGGAATCCACCATGGTGGGAGGGTTTGGGGAGGGGAGGGGAGAACCCAAGTATCTATGTAATTGTGTCACATAATACAATGTAATTACTGAAGTTAAACAATAAATAATTAAAAAAAAAAAAAAAGGACGTGTTGGGGATGTAATTTGGTGAAAGGCTGTGCTGATCTCTTCCAACAGCAACCAGTAGAGAGAAATTAATTTCCACAAACCTCACTCAGTAGGAGGCATCTGATATTTCAGGCACGACTCTAAGCAATTAAGCTCATTTAAAGTGCAGATCTGGCATCTTTCCTTCATTTGCAGATTTTTTACTTAGGAAGTTCCCTAGTATTCATATAAGTATCACAGACAGTAGTCTATATGCCTGAAACTATTGCACAAAAACAAGACTCAAAAGAAACAAACATAAACCGCGGTGGTCCCAGTCATTGCAAACATTCTGAATGACCTAACTCTATACTCCTTTGTTAATGCCTTAAAATCATGTGCAGCTATATCGATCAACTCCTCGGCCAAGCTTTTTCTTTATGAAATTTGACATGCATACCCCTAGCCACCAGGTACATGCTTCTGCACACATTGATTTTCTCTCCCACAAACATGAAACTCAACCAACCCCATCAAAATTCTCCCTCAGGACTGAAAAAATGCATGCAGGTCAACAGCTTCACCATCCCACAGGAACGGAGACAGTGAGCGATGTGCGTTCCTGTGGAGGGGAACTGGGGGCAGGGTTGATCTGTAGATGCATGTGTGTGTGTGTGTGAGAGAGAGAGAGAGAGAGACAGACAGAGAGAGATCAGTAAGGGCCAATCAGAGGAGTTCTGAGTTCTGAATCCTCAGCAGAGCCTCCAGCTTCACGCTCACTGTGTCACATACACACAAGGACCAGAGGAGAGTCCAGCAGTGTCTCTGCAGGTGAACACTATGTTGCTGCACAGGTGGTCTGGATGTGTTACTCTTAGATATGGTACTCTTCATAATTAATTACATTCATGAACCTACCCTCTGCTGAGATTAAGGCTCCTAACAAAAGCACAGAAAAAGTTAAACTGATAGGCTTAATTTTTCTGCAAGTTCTTCAGGGAGGGGAAATAAAGAACAGAAAAGATGTCAGAAGACATCAACTCCTGGAGTTGATATAGGTTTCTGCAGCAGACAATGAAGACATTTCCCTTGGCCTGAGGAGTTAACAACAAAGCTCGATATTGAAACTTTTTGCAAGAGTCTGTCTGTATCAACTTCTAAATCAACCCAAGGTCTACTAATTCACTAGGTTTTTACTTTGGGGACATGGAGGATGATAGCATCGTAGCTACATGCACTTTGGCATCAGTTTTCTTTCTCCACCAAAGTGGAAGACACCCATGCTGACTTCCAGCTGCAGCTGTTACGGCCCCCTCCATGGACAAAGGAGCAGGTGCTGCTGTGTCTGAGTCCCAGGACCTGCAGCACTGGAGGGACCAGCTGCACTGCAGGCCCTCACCTGCACAGTGCTGTCCTGCGAGGCTGAGATGCGGGCTTGGTGCTGCCCACTGTTGCCCAAACCCAGCAAAGGCTCCTATCTACAGAATGGCACGTTCACACAACGAAGGGTGCTCTGACAGGTAGGAAGAGACTGTATCCAATCAAGACTGCAGCAGACACTCCCTTGGAAATCCCCGCTAATGTACTTGGCTGTCATTCCTCTGTTTAGCAAGGGACTGACAGAATCCCTAGACATCTGAATGACTCACTACCTTGGCTTAATTCTTCTTGGTATGTTTTGGTCCACGGATCAAAACAGCAATTGACGTAGTTAGGTCATCTGCCTGAAAATGATTCCCTCTGATGAAAGCAGCTGCAGAGGAGTGGCCTCCACATGGCATGATTTGCGGGGACAGGAAGACAGGTGCATTGCCTGGGAAGTGGCCTACAGCACAGATAGGGTCATCCCCGCAGCTGCCTGGCGGTTCCACAGCTCCCCTCTAGCACACTAGAATAAATAAGCAGATTGTCTTTGAAACACCTTTTAATGAAACACAACTCCTACCTCCAATTCTGTTTTCCTTCCCCAATGTGTTCTTTAAGACACTGTCAAATATACACCAACCAAAATGGGAAACCTAGAGAAATCCAGCAGAGCATTACGAATTCTAGCTTTCTCAAATTTATAATTTAATGTATAATTAAAATATTTTAACTTGTTTTTCTATAGAAAATAAATTTTAAATCCTTATGTCCCATCAAAGTTCGTGTAAATAATTCAAGTCCATTATTCCAGTCTTCAGATATTAACAGTCAATAAAATATAAATATCAGACTTATGATATATGCAGTGGAACCTTAAAAAACTAATGAATCCGTAAGTATGAGGAGTTCAAAACCGAGTCAAACTCCGCTGCTAACATATGTTACAAGTGGATACATCTGTAGGTAGATTTCAGGGTGTAGTTCACTCTCCAAAATTCACCCAAGAGGCAATGTGAACACACAAAGGAGTGGAGGTGGGGCAGAATGTCTGTGTGCGTGAAAAACAAGATGTTAAAGTGACATACATACCCGAGGGAAACATGTTGTCAGGGAGGAGAGAAGGGCAGCAGTAACAGCTGACAGAATCAGGATTTGTTTTCTCTTGTTACTTTCACAATCAGTAAGAAATTCATACCTTGAGTTACAAGTTTACAAATGTCAGTGGCAGAGCTCAATATTGTGGGACAGAGGGCTAGGCTGCCACTTGACTCCAGCACCCTGGATTGGAGCATCAGCTGGAGTTTGATCCAGCTTCCTGACAACATACCTGGGAAGGCAAAAAGATCCCTCGGGTCCCTGCCACCCACATGGGAGACCCAGATGGAGTTCCTGGGTCTTGCTTTTGATCTGGCCTACACCTGGCTATTGCAGTCAGTAGGGGAGTGAACAAGCAGATGGAAGATATCTTTTTCTCTCTGTGTGTGTCATTCTTGCCTTTTGAGTAATTTTTTAGAAATAAAATAATAAGAATGAATCTTTTTAAAAAAGCCTTTTTCCCAGCAATGGAATAAAAGAAGGTATAAATGTGCTAGCTCATTTTATCTGAGCCAGAAGATGGAGAAGCAATTAAATGTGCTATGTACACAAAGCATAAAAACGTATGAGTTTCCAATTAAGATAAATAAACTGATTAGGAAGCAAGCCTCCGGAGAGGTTCATTGCAACCTCCAGCTAAGTGATCGCTCTGCGCTGTTCGATTACTCACATTACACAGCTTAGCACTGCTTATTCGAGAAATAACCAGAAACACAGCAGTCAACAAAGTAGGCTGATCACATTAAATGTAAAAACAAACAAAAAAGCCAAAAAATCTTTCTAGTTCAAATATTAAAATGTTGAGCCTTTTCTTATAGGAGTTCGATGGAATGATCAAAGAAATAAAAGCCTAAAATTCTCATTAATCAGTGCTTCCATACACTAAATAGATATCATCAGTTTGTGTTTTTCTAACTTTGATGGTGCAATTTTTCTAGGCCAAAATAAATATCTAGGCTTGGTATTCATTTGAGAACTACAGTTTAGGAGATCAATTCCTGTACTGTGAAGTCAAGGGTCTCTTTCAAGAATAATAGGAAATGATTGTAATGTAAGAGTGAAGGAAATTATTTTGCTGGTATGTGTAAGTGGTTAGCCAGTGAGGAAGGCACTGCCCTTACTTACCTACTGGCAAGCTCAACCACTGGCTCTACTTCTTGAGCTCTACAAAGCAAAACAGATGTATGTCTTAATGGCTGCTACTGCAAGAAGTTAAAGCAAAGAAGTGAACAACTCACAACATGCTCATATTCACTACTGCCTCTGTGGCCTGAAAGAGGTGTCTTTACACACCTTTAGAATGAATATTAAATGTCAGAAAAAAAAATCCCAATCCTCATTACCTGTAAAACTAATAGAAAGGAATAGCAAAGGTAGTGAGTTTTAGCAGAGAGGTGTTTTGACACACAGACAAGGGAAGAACCTCTGGGTAGCAGCCCAGCACATGCTAGGCAGAGGCCAAAAAGCCAACAGGTTCTAGGTCCTTCACATGGTTAGGCTGAACTGGGAGAGTCCAGTGATGATGGGAAAAGCAATCCTGACTCTGTGCGATAAGTGATAGTGGACACAGGTGGATTTTAAGCGGAGAAACCATAGCATCCGATGTGTTTTAGACTGATCCCTCTGGTACAGTCAGTGAGGAATGGGGAACAGCCATGTAGCAGCAGCTTTTGCTAACAGCCCAGCTGACCAGTTTTAAGGTTCTAATGCCAGGATACTGCATACAGAAAACAGGGGAGGACTGAAAGGGGTTTAGGTGTGGGGTAGGCAAGATGAGGTACTTGTCCTCTACCCCCAAAACAAAAGGGCTCTGGAGAAGTTGCCCATAAGCCCAGCACAGGCAGGCATTTCAAAGCCTCAGCAGCCCCCAATATCCAGGATACAAAAGGATTACCCCCCCTCACTCACTCTCACACTCACACGCACACACACTCAACACACTCACACAGAGGGCTTCAGGAAACTCTACAATCACAGATGAGGAGAGTTCTCAGTGCTTCTCTTGCAATCTGGGCACAAGCTGGTTACCAAGGCTTTGGAATTCACCCCCAGACTTACACAGTGAGGTGCCTCTGGCTGCACTTGGCAAGCTGAAGGCTTATTTTAGTTACATGCAGAACTGCAACACACTATCCTGAGAATTCTCAGGGTAACCTTGTCCAGGTCACAGTGTGGATGTACAAAGGCCTGGTGCTCACCTTTAATGGGAATCCTGCATGTCTATTAGGTCCTGCTTACAAGGACCACTGGAGAACATGAGCTCCCCCCAGGCATGTTGCAGGCTTTACTCACTGTTTGTCTTGGTTGGTGTCCTTGCACATGTGGGTAGTGAATATTTGCTATATAAACAAATGAATGGGTGAACAGGTATTCTTTGCATATTGAATAATTTCCTGTTTAGCCATAAAATTATCAAAGAGCTACTGGCCTATTAGATCAATGATAAACACTCAATAGTTTAAAAACAATACTGATGAACAATCTGATAAGGAAGGAAGGGTTTTCTTCTTCTGATAAGTTTGAGGATAACTTAAATATTTGTGTACTTTAATCCTGGTAATTCATAGCACTGTGATGATTTATTTGGAGGTGGAGTCAGACTGTAATCAGTTCCTTCTCCATATTCCCACAATGACAGGTGCAGGAGGGGCTGAGAGCCCAACCCAGCTCCACCACATGGTGGTAGATCCAACTGCTTTGAACTCTCACCTCCACATTCCCAGGGTCTGCATTTGCAGTGTTGTGACAGCAGCTGGAGTGCAATGTAGCTATCAAGCCCGGGTGATCTTACATGGGATACAGGAACCAGTGTCTTATGTGCTAGGCCAATTATTCACGTTTAAAAGGAGGGAAGGATTCATTACATCCAAATTTGAATATAAATATTTCTTTCACAATAGTCTACAAGTTTCACTCATCAAACATTTTTTACTGAAAGACTAGGCACTTCTAGACTAGCAAGTGTGCTGCGGTGGATTAAGCCACCACTTTTTACACCAGGATCCCCATATGAAAGTACTGGTTCTTGTCCCAGCTACTCTACTTCCAACCCAGCTTCCTGCTGATCTGCCTTGGAAGACAGCAGAAGTTGGCTCAAGTACCTGGGTCCCTGCCATCCATGAGACCCAAATGAAGTTTGTGGTCATTCAGGGGGGAACCAGTAGATACAACAACATTCTCCCTCATTCTCTCTCTTCCTTTCAAACAAATAAGCATATCTTCTGAAATAACCCAACTCTTTGAAATATCCCCCATGATTATTAAAAATGCGTAAGAAACATGAATTCAAACAACAATCTTTTGCCTTCTGGTTTTTGAAATAAAGAGGCAAGGTCTTTAGCAGTGGAGTAAACCAGTTGCTATAGAATGAGGTCTCTAGATCTCAAATACATAGTTGAGCAACACAAACGAGTCTACAAGGTGTGTCTAAATGTGAGTCAGCAGCAGAGTCCTCCTGGGACCCAGAAACCAGCATTCACAATGCGCACGCCTGCAGGGCAGGACTGCACGGAGGACTGAGTGCAGGAAGAACTCTGACTAGGCCCCCTGAAGCAGCTAGTGCGACATGGCACTGAGACAGTCAGCTTTGTGGGTCAGACTGCTCACTGCCCGAGTCCTGGGTCTGTTGCCTGCTATCATGGGACACTGGGGACGTGCCTCTAGAACAGAACTTCACAATTTATACAACAAAGATATGACTGCTATCAATCCCTCATGGAACTGTTATCAATAACAAAACCTGCATGCAAAGGACTTAGTGCCACACTTGGCATATTGCAAGTACTTTGGAAATGTTAGACGTTGGGCTCTGAGAAGACACGGTTAAGAGTAGAATCCAAACTAGACCTGCACCTGTGATCTGATGATTAGAAGACAGAAGGTAATATTCTCTTCTTTTTGTAATAAATATAACAAGTCACACAACCTGTGCAAATCACAGGTTTTAGTAAACAGCAAAATGGCTGGACTGGAATCATTATTTTGAAATGCAACACCAAAATGTCACAATGCTGCATTTGGACAGTTCTAACAAGTTGAGAGGAATGCAGCATATTCAACACAGCCGTATTATCTCATCTTTAACATATTTTAAAACTATAGTGATTCAATACCATCACTCAGATACCAACCTCCCTGGACAATGCCTTGTTGCCTTTTTGCTGTTCTAGCCTTCACAAGAAGACTTGCAGATGTCAAACTCACCCTGCACTGTGGAGAAGTATTTCTAGAAAACAGTGCTTCCACAGTGACCCCTGCAGAAGGCTGGAACTGAGAAAGGAGCATGACCGCTCGTCAGGGTCCAAAGCTCCTCCCCACCACGGTTTCACACCACGTCCAAGATCCCTCACATCCCCTTCAGGAAAAGGACTCAGGCCAGTGTTTGTAAGCATTCTTGCTCTCAGATCACTAGTAAAAAACAGTGGCTAAAAATGGCAAGTCCGATCTGAATAAAACTGTACCAAAATATGCAAAGCAGGAAATGCTTAAAAGTGTAAAAATGCTACAACAGACACGGGAATTCTCTGAGTTTAATTTCTGGGGACATCTTCGGTTTATTACCAAATGTACTCTAAAGTTTCAAAGGATAAGGGAGAAATGGAGCCACCTCTCACATGCCTGAAATTTCATGCAGGCTCTGACATGCATCATGCAAACTGGAAGAAACAACAGCAAAAACAAAAGTGACCATGAGGAAGGTGGTAGAGAGAATCTGAAATTGTACTGTACCACGCTTTGTCAGAGAAGTAATGGACTAACTTCTCAACTCCTGGCCAATGGCATAATGGGAGAGCAGAGACAAGAGAAAGACAGGACAACGGCATCAGAGACCACACTCAACCAAGGACCACCATGTCTGGTGGCGGCCGGAGGCACTGGCTTTGCTGTGGTTGTGATTTCTAGGCAGTATTCAGTATTTTATTTAACATGCTTGCATTAAACTAAAACATTTGTAATAATTTTGCACTTCTTCAAGTGCTTTCCAAGGCAGTGCGAGGATTCATGCACTCAGAAAGCAATTTTACATGTAGAACGTGACTTAAAACACTTAAAATTACCATTGCAGAATCCTGCCAAATAACATATTGAAAGAATTCTGGCATAACTTAAGATTCATACTCTGGAGACTTAAAATGGTTTTGGTCCTTTGTAATCTCTTATGAAGGAAGTAGAAATTCCTTTCCTAATAATTTCAGAATTTCTTTCATATAATAAAACTAAAACTGAACTGCAGTATTTGTTTAGTTTATTTTTATTATTGTTATCGCAGTGAATATCACTACATTTATTATCTACTGTGGATTTTAATTGAGGCTCCACATAGCACTCTACAGATGGAAGATTTGATTAGTTCCATATAGAGCAAAACAGATTTCTTCTTCACATGTCACATGAACCCAATCATGGCTTCTAAGTTTCTTGAAAATTAGAATATTCTTATTCCTCTAGAGCTTGGAAAACTTAGAGAGAATATATGATTGAGAAATCTGTTACCTATAAAGAAATTCTGAAATCAGGAGTTCTGTGACTTTCCTGAATTGAAGACCAATGAACTGCCTTCAAAAATTACCACAGTGATTAAGTGTAATCTAAATATTTACTACATAGGCACAATCAGTGTGATATGCTTAATTTTATGAGGCTATACCTAAAAGAGGCAGAATCCATTAACTTCTGCCTCTGCAATGCTGAGGAATTCAGGGAAAAACCTACACATCATCCTTATAGTACAATTCTGTTGCAGTAACAATATGTAGCACTATGCATGGTGTGTTTTTCCAGAGTAGTAGCTTGCAAACACTACAGCACAGTCACAAATACTAGCCAAAGGAACCAGGCCAACTTGCACAGCACATTGTTATGACAGGCTTTATACAGAGAACTCCAATTGTTGTATTTCTCTTATTTGCAGCGAGAGAAACTGAACCATGCTGGGGTTTGTGGGAAGGCCTATTGGACCATGGAGTAGATGTACATTTCCAGCAAATAATGAATAATGATATCAGACAGCATTCAAAATTAGTTAGAAACATGCATGCATTTTGAATCATGTATGTATTCTTTCTTTTTTTCTACAAAAAAAGATTTATTTTATTACAGAGACGAAGAGAGACAGAAAAAAATCTTGCATCCTATGGCTCACGCCCCAAGTAGCTGCAACAGCTAGAGCTGAACTGAACCGGAGCTAGGAGCTTCTTCTGGGTCTCCCACATGAGTGCAGGGTCCCAAGGGTTTGGGCTGTGCTTGACTGCTTTCCCAGGCCACATCCAGGGAGCTAGATGGGAAGTGGAGCAGCTGGGATACGAACCCCAGGCCCATATGGGATCCCGGTGCTTGAAGCCTAGTGGCTAAAGTCTTCACCTTGCACATGCCTGGATCTTCCCTTTATCTGCATCTTCCAAGAATTATTATTAAATTCTACAAGAGCATTTTTTGGCCAGTGCAGCTTTCTGGAGTTATCAAAGTGAATGATTCTCTACAAGCATTGATCATGTCAGTCTTGTATTTGGGCCCTTGAATCCATGCAGCCAAGCTAAATGAAGCTTCTGGCTTCTAGCCTTAGCCTGGCTTCTCATAGCTGTTGTGGTCATCTGGGGAGGTGAAGCAGCAAATGGAATCTCAATCTCTCTCTCTCTCTCTGCCTTTACTTACTCTGATTTTCAAAATAAATACTTTTCAAACATTTAACATATGTTTATTGTTTTTCTGATCAAGGTAAGATGATTTTTAAATTTTGTTCAACAAAAATCCATGAAAAAATGATTCAAGAAAATAAAATACAAATGGAAGCTTTAACCGTTAAATTGCTTCTTTTAATTTTTCCTGAGCCTACATTTAGTATAGATTACCAACACAAATCTTGAAGTTGTAACTAAAATGTGAACTGAACTGTTTAGCATAAACCTAGCAGACACTGTGTCAAAGTTCCACCACTGGGAATTTTGTTGAGCTCCATTTGATCATGAACACCACATCACAAAACACAAGGAACACAAGCCAAAAGAAGTGGACCTTGCTCCACACTTTCAGATTATATCAGAATAAAACTGCTCATTCTTCCAGGCTCTGAAACCCCGGGAGTCCAACCCAACAGTTGGAAGCAAAGAATACATTCTGTCATACAACGCTGTACAAGTTATAATAAACAAAGCATAAGCAAATAGTCATTTGATAAATCCTAAAACACTGGTGGGAATCCACTTTCTGAGTTTGTTCACTCAGCACATTGTGAAAGGTTTGAATAGACAGAGTCCTTTAGAAATTTGGTCCACAAATTCACTTAACAGATTGGAAAATTCCAAGAAACCAGGAAGAAACCTCCAAGAAAGCAGGAAGTCGAAATCCCTAATTGTAACATGCAGTAGTTATTCCACAAGCATATTTAAAAAGTCTGCTCACAGAAGGCACAGAGTATAAAATGGATATTCTTCTTTGAATAAAAACAGAGAACTAGGTGATATCCTTCTTTGTTTTGTGAGCACTACAGCCAAGTTAAAAAAACAATGCACATAAAAGATTTAATTTGCCTTTAATACTTTCCAGCCTTTAAAAGGATTTGTGATAGCAGCTATCAAAGCAATATGCAAGCATGATTTCACAAAGGCCTTCAGAGTTAGTTAGTCTTCTTTGTCAAAAAGTTTCATAACTTCATCAAAACTTCATCAACAGATTGAGAGGCATCTGCTTTCTTGACTTTTCCCATTTCCTCACAGAAGTCAATAACTGGCTTTATTGACTAAAGGTAAGCCCGAAAGCTCTTTTCCAAGCTCTGTTATCATCGTTCCTGTCATTACTCTTTCCCACTCAAAACATCATCACTCAGTACAGATCTCATTATTAGAGTAAAAAACAAAAAAAGAATAAAAGATTCATCTGCCTTCCCATCCATGGTCTTGTTCCAACCTGGAAGGTTGTCTTGATTTCTTGGAAATCCGTCAATTAAGAATTTGTTCTTCTGAATATTAGCAGCCATTGTCTGATCCGTTTCCCCTTTAATAAACTAGCGGTTATCTCAACAGGCACCATCTTTCCTGTACTTTCCAGTGAGTTCACCACACTGTGAATCTGAGTGGTTCCTTTCATCACGAAGCAGTTCCGCAGAGAGGTGTGCGTCAGCGTATTTCTCGACGATACAGGCAAACTTGGTTCCCTTTCCAGCGCCAGGACCATCGAAGACGGTGAGCGGCGGCTTCATGAAGCTGGGAGGGGAGAGGAAAGGCTGGCGGGTCAGCAGCCAAAAGCCTAGGTCCAGGAGGTGCAGAGGCCGGCAGGGACAGCGACTCCGCACACACTGCTGCTCCGCTGAAGGAGCTGCCAGCGGCGGCGCAGGGCGGAGGAAGGGGCGGGCCGAGCAGGCGCCTGCTCCGCCTCCCCCGCATCTGCAAAAGATTTAAAAAAAAAAAGGGCCGGGTTTATGCTCTAACAAAGAATGTATTGCAAACTAATCTTTAGAATAAAGTGTAGCTTTTTTTTAGTGAAAAAAGAAAATTATTATAATTTCCAGAATGATACTCAAATGAGTGCCACTGATTCTAAAGGACAGAAAAGAAAAAATCAGAGAATAAGTTCAACATTTCATAATTATTAAGCAACTAAATATATGATTTATCTGAGAAAACACAACTCAGTAAACCTTTTCCCAGTAATTTTACCTTAAAATGGGCTTTAACACGAACATGAGCTTTAATCTCCCAAATACTTATCTGTGATCAGGCACAATCAGGTACCAACTATTGCCAAACTGTATGTTCCAACCTGTTGTTAATTGTCCTGCTCCGTTTGACAAGGATATTCCTCCCTTCCTATCTGCAAACCTCTCATGCTATCAGGCTTCTTACAATACTTTAGCAGAAGAGAACCTGCGACCAGCTGTCATGGGTTTTAAAATATGAGCTAAGCTTCTTATTAATTAGAGCAACTGCCTGCCTTTTAACCTCCCTGGATTTTACTGTCTCAAAGCCATTTACTACGTGGCTCCTACAGTAATAAACAGCATGGAAAGTCTGATTTTTTTATGGGTGGTAAGCTGAGGAAATGATCTCCCAAGTCTCAGTAAAACTGAGCATCATAGTCCAGGCACACTGGGTTTTACTATTTTCCTCTTACACCAGTTATTTGTTAGTGAGGAGGCAGACCAACAACCAGTCTCCAGAACAGTGAGGTTAGGGAAGCAGGGAAGGCACAAGGCCTTCTTCCACAGAGAGTGGAAGTAGAACACCTCACAGTTCAAGCTGTCACCCATGACACTTCATGACACATCAAAAGGAGCAAACCAGTGTATAGGGAAAACAGACACCAGCAAAGGCCAACCCTTCATGTAGAACAGCACAAGTGGAAAATGTCTGGCCTGCGGGTCATATGGGGAAGCTGAAATCATTTGGTCTAGCCCTGCCAAGGCAACTGGAGGCAGGATGCAAATTTCAGTAAATCCACAGCAGTCTAATTTTTACACTGGTAATGCTGTATGGCCTGCAAATGAGGTTATAAATATTCAGATGTTCCTTGGTGGAATAAAGGTTACCCATGCAGCCCTGGTCTGCAGGCAGCAGCCCAGTCTTTTATTTCCCAACGGCTCCGTAGAGATACATTTCCACCTCCTTTGATATCACAGAAATGGTACGTCATGCCCATTTGGTGGCTTTGCTTTCTCTGATTCACACTCTGCTCGCACCTTCTCACCGAGCTCCTGACTCCTCAACTAGACTTCCCATCCTGTGAACCTGACACAAACTGGCAGCGCCTCATGTCCATGCATTACCACCAGTTCTTTTAAAACTTTCTAAGTGGAACTCCCGTTTGTCTCCATGGTTCTCTCCCCAGCTCTACCTCAAGAGCCTATGATTTGGCATCAGACAGGACCACTAAACTTCTGCTGAAAAATTCCTTACATTCCTACCTGACACACAGTACACAAGCAAGCACTTAATACATGAAAAGTGACAAGGTAACTTGTAAATTTTGAAGGCCAGTTGCTAAGGTGTAGAAATTGGTTTACTGATTTTTGCTGATGGTATGTTGGAGCTTTTAATTGATCGCGATGATACTCTGCTGGCTCTGTCTTCAGACCAGAGAGGGTATACCTAAGAAGCCGTTGAACTTGACTGGACAATAAGATGCTGGACTCTGTGTTTGGTATATGCTTGCAATGGGGGAATCTCAACTGAACTTGAACTGTGGTTATGCAACAAGGTGGAGGAATCCACCATGGTGGGAGGGTTTGGGGAGGGGTGGGGAGAATCCCACTACCTATGAAACTGTGTCACATAATACAATGTAATTAATGAATTAAAAATAATAAATAAAAAAAAGAAAAAAAATAAAGCAGATAACATGAAAAAAAAAAAAAAAAGAATTGGTTTCTCCTCTGACCAAAAAACTTTGGAAGAGCTCCTGGTTTCATTCAGGAGGGAGAATACCTTGAGAATACATCTCACACCTGGTGAGAACTGGCCTCCTTCTGGCATACTTTTGAGCCCCAGAAGGACCTGTGTAGAAGCACTGCTCAAAGACACCACCTCCGGGCAGATCTGAAAATCTCTCTCTTTCCTCACCTTCAGATTAATTACTTTGTTAATCTCTTATATCTCAGCTTGGTTTGTCGATCATTTTACAAACTGGGCAAATGCCCAAGAGAAAACAACTCAGGATGTTGGACTCTTGTCAGTGATAATTCATTTCCTTGTCTCCTTGAAGATTTTGGAAGTGCAAATCAACCCATTTCTAGAACTAACGTATAATATGTAGGTTCAAAACAAAAGAAAACAAAACAAAAAACAGACCTAAGTAAAACTTACATTATAGATCAGTCATAGAGTGAATGGCAGGTAAGCCAAAGGAAAGAATCTACCGTGAGAGCTAGTTAACTCAGCTATAGGATGCATCATCATAAAGCAACACTGTGGATGGACACGGGACCCAGCATGGCAATGGCAGAAAGCTGCTGTAGTGCTGTGATCAGAATAGTGCAATTAGGTGTTTACAGCAGAACTATGCCTAAAAGGCAGAAACCATCATTGGAACAAGTGCCTTCTGCTGGGTGGGGCTCCCTGAGGCAGAGGCTGAGCCTTAAGAAGAGAGGATGACACCTGTTCAGATCCTTCCCTGCCACCCCATAACTCCCTCTGTCCATGCACCCTAGCCAACGTCCCCTTCTGATACACCTGACTGGTGGTTGGGAAGATGCCTCTGAAAAGACAGGTCAGTTTCCTCTATACAGAATAGAGGGATGACACTAGATTCAGTCGCGAGCAAAAGGCAGCTGAGGGGAAGGTGCCCGTGGGGCCACGTTCCAGGGCACAGTCCATTCTGGAGTGCATGGGCACACGAGGTCTTGTTTCCTTACTGACTCTTGAGAAATGTCCTGTATGGGACAAGAGATGAGGGAAGTTAAATGTTTAAAATGGGTTTGCTCATTCAAAGATTTTTCTAGAACACAGACAAAACAATTCTGATGAGGGAAATTCTTTCAGCAATAGCCATTTCTGTGGGTCCAGAACAACAGATTATTTTTTTTTTACAGATTTGTTTATTCTTTCAGTTATTTATTTGGAAGACAGACTGACAGAAAGGATGATACTTATATTAGTGATGGAGTGTGAGCTTTCATCTGCTGGTTCATGCTCCAGATGGCTCCAACAGACAGGTCTGGTGTACATGAGTGGCAGAAGGCCAAGTACTTGGGCCATCTTCTGCTGCTTTCCCAGGCATATTAATAAGGCTGCTGAATTAAAAGTAAAGCAGCTTTTGGAACACGGAATGGGACAGATGTGGGATCATTAGATATGGGTGCCGGCATCATAGACAGTGAATTTTACCACAATGACTGAAAGATAATTTAAGTAGAAAGGAATGACATAGGGCAAAAATGAGTATGGTGTCATCACAACGCATAGGTACTTGGAGAGAAAGCTTTCATTCCAAAAGTTTTCACTCCTAAATGCTGCATGTAGATGAGTTATTTAAAGTTGGGTTCATTTCACTGAAGAGGAAGCAAGACAAGTGTAATTAAAGGATTGCAAGTCAAGACCTTTTGAGGAACAGAGAAAGGAGATTAAACGCTCTTGGAGAAAAACTCTGAAGTGGCAAATGACATGCAAATTTGAAATATTCCCCAGTCAGTCAGCAAATCCTTACATATGGGTGGATTGTTCATCAGAATTGAAATAAGTCCTTGAACTTTGATTATCATTAGTCTAGCTTGATGTTGTTTAAACAATGTGGGCCATCACCAGTGTTGTGAGACATCTGACAGGAGAGACCAAGTGCCACTTCTCCTCTCTTTGCTTCTCCTGGATTTTTCAAAATGAGGACAGCAATGCCCTCCTCCTGGGGTCTTCCTCAAGGGTCTCTGGCTGGGAGAAGTGTGTCTCCTCTCAGAAGACCTGGGTTTCTGGGAAGCTGATTTGGTTGTGCTAATGAGGCAGATCTGTAACCAGAGAAGGTGCTGCTGACCGCTGGGGGCTCCGGGACCTGATGACCTGGCAGGCTGCAGGTGAATCTGCACTGAAGGCAGAGCACCCCTCTTGCCAGCAAGAAGCTGGATTTGATATTTCCTGTGAAGTGATGGGCGCTCTAAGTCCTGCTCAGAAAGAGCTCCTGGAGAGCTGGCAATTGGGGTCAGACCCAGCCCTCTGGGACCTGCTTCCCACAGGCTCTTTTCCAGGAACTCTCCTTCATGGACTGCTTGCTGTGGCCTGCTGGAGAATGCGGCATATGCACAGGAATAGGAGCAGCTTTGGGGCTCACCTGGAGCAGAAGCCCTTTCTAGTGACTCCTTGCAAAATCACTTGACTCCATCCATCCCTGTGGCCTGGGATGGGGGGCGGGTAGTTTTGACAGAGGCCACAGCCTCCATTGGGATATGTGCAGATATTGCTGGAGTGAGGGCAGAACAGGTGAATCCTGATGAGGGAAATGGTGGTGCCCACCAGAAAAGGAGGATGGAAGGACAGGGGTAAAGGCACACAGGACAGGCACTTTGCTGTGGTGCCTGGAATCTGGCCCCACCTGCTCTGCTTCCTACCCAGCTTCTTGTTGAAGCACCTGTGAAGGCAGCAGATGCCAAAGTGCTTGGGGACTCGTCACCACATTCCTGGCTTCCGTTGGCTCAGTCCTGAACTATTGCAGGCATACGGGGAGTGATCCAGCAGATGGAGATTTCTTTGTCTCCCCTTGTCTCTGTCACCCTGCCTTTCAAATAAATAAATGAAACTTAAAAAAACACGTAGCATGGATGGAGTTGAATATCCATGCTATGTGAAAGGTAGGTTCTCTGAACTTTTGTTTGCTTTCCCAATTCTATCTTTTTATGTCTTTGAGTGGATCCTGCTGCTCCAGGAGGATATGTGGCTTGGTTTTGCGAGCAATCTCTGCCCCCAGGGAAAGCATGGCTGGCTACCAAGACTTTGTTTTCAAAAATTTAATTTTCTCTGCAAATTCAAAAGCTCTACCTCTGAGCCGTACTGAGGCAATGCCTACGTTAATTAGCTCAATTTAGCTATTCTACAGTGTCTGATTATTTCAAAACATGTTGCACATGAATGCACAAACAGATTATATGTCAATTTAAAATGCACAGAGTATCAGGTTGCTCCACTGAAGGCTCACAAATGGGTATTAACACAAGTGAACATTGTTGTATTCACAACCCTAACCTGAAATAAGACATTGTCGACAAAACGACACTCTCCATATAAACTTTCCTCAGTACTATTTCTTTGATTGTCAGAAAAACACTAGCTTAAATTCAGTGGCTTTGATGCCTTTGCCTTTATTCATATTTTAACAAAAATGAACCCGAATCTATAAGACAGACGCAGCAGTGTTTGTATGTTGTATAGTCATGTGTACATTGCTGCTTTTGTTTGCAGTTAAGTTTGTTATGTGTGGCTTCAATTCTTTCATTTTGCTATTGTGTGTGTTCTGTTCCTTTTTTTTAAGCACTGTATGTGCTATCTTTTGTCACTTCCCCAGGCCGTGGGCATTTGCTCTGGTCCTAGAACTTGCTGTTAGGAACCATATTGTTACAAATATTTTTCAACATGCCTGCTGGCCTACAAGTTCAAGGTTACCCCAAAAGCCGCACTCCAAGATGTAGAATTGTTACACAGGGGATTCAAAGAACGTTATTGAACTTGAACTGAATTGGCTGTTGCCAAAATGAACTTCATAGAAGTTTACTGATTGACTCCTTTATCAGTGACATATTGGTAGGTCTATAGCTCTTGACCTGAGACAAAACTTGCTATTTCAGATTCAAAATTTAGCCTGCCTGATGGATGGTAAGTTTTTGACTTTC
Source organism: Ochotona princeps (assembly GCF_030435755.1). Classification (NCBI taxonomy): domain Eukaryota; kingdom Metazoa; phylum Chordata; class Mammalia; order Lagomorpha; family Ochotonidae; genus Ochotona; species Ochotona princeps. The sequence continues at coordinate 10,329,886 of NC_080844.1, read as the reverse complement.
ATTTGGACTTCTGATTACTAAAGATATGGAATATTTTGTCATAGCCTTTTGGGGGCTGTTGAATTTCTTCTTTGAATTTTCTGTTTACAACTTGGCTGACTCTCCTCCATCCTGGTTTAATTACATGTTTGGGGACTTTGGGGGGATTTTGTGTTACTTAATGTAATAAGTCTTTTGTAGAAGGAGGAAGGACCTTATGTGTGTTACCAGCCTCTTTTTCCAATTGTAGAATTGTCATTGTTTAATGTGCTGAAGGTACTATAGGTGTTTCTGGAAAAATAGAATTGAAAGGTTTTGTAGACACCTGCATTGTCGTGCCGTGAATTTAACTATAACTTGTGACGTGGCAGCCCAGGACTTGAGGGTAGAGCTCTCAGACACAATTGGTGCTCTTAAGAGCAGAGGTGACAGGGAGCTCCCATGCCTTTACCCACCTCTTGGAGACACAGTGAGAATGAAGCTGCACACAAATGAGAGAGGAAGGCTGTGTAGACACTCAACATGGCTGGTCTTTGGACTTGGATGTCCCAGCCTCCAGAACTGTGAGACATTTATGTCAAGTGAGTAGGGGTTTGTGTTACAGCAGCTGAATAAACTGAGAGGGGCCACTCCATGCAATATCACTGCCTGAACCTCACGCAGCAGCAGATGCCCCGAGACATGTACGCCTGGGATGAGGTGACGAGGTTCAGGAAGGACAGCTCCCCTGCAGCTGAGCTTCCCCCAAAGGCTTCCCTCCCTGCACCCATGGCCTTCACAGTTAATGCTTTCAGCGAAGTCCACGTTCCCTTAGATGGAATCTTATCCTGTCCTGTTGTGCCACGTCATCTCAGACACGTGAGGAAGGAATCCGAAGTGAGGAAGTATGTCAGTGGCCCTCACGACTCTTAAAAACTTCTTAAGTTCTACGCAAAATATCCTGTTAGTAGAAATATCTTCACGTTCTTTAATGAGTAAGAATTCCCATAGCTTTCACAGATTTCTCAAAAATATTTAAATGCAAGGTGGTTAGCAACTAACAACCTAAGCATAATTCAACTCTCACTGCCATGTTTGGACAAACCCCTCACTGTCTGACAGTTTACAAGGTTTACCAGTTGTCTCCATCCTCAGGTGTTCAGGGTGGGCAGGTCATGTATCTGTCTTTCTCTGGCTCCATTTGAAATGCTGTTTCCTCGCTTCCTATGCCCCGTCCAGGATTTCTGTTTATCTGTGTGCAAACACACCTGCTGGCCAAAATTATCACAAAAAGCAATGCTGCATTTCTCATTCCATGAGTATTAGTAGCAGTAGCATCCAGGTGCTTATCTTGCCCACATCCCCAGAGGATGCAAAGCTTCCAACAAGGCAGGTTTTCCTTTCAAATAAAGCAGTCTCACCCTTGTCATACTGCTCTCTCGCAGTGTGCTTATCCTCAGAGTGAATGCCCCTGGCCCTCTGGGAAATGCCTGCCACCAGGGAGACAATGCCTGTAGCAAGGTCAGCTACCCAAGTCCATGCTGCACACTGGTCCCCTGGTCACCCCCAGTGATGTTCAGCAGCACTCAGAGTCTAACAGTTCTCAAAGTGGAAAGGCGAAGGCTGTACTAAGCCTCCTCATGATGTGGGCAGAATGCTCTCCTGTAATGAGCTTCCAGACTTGGGGTGCAACATTGTGTGTATGGGTGGTTTTCTATTTGTCTTGTAGCTTGAGGATTTGGTGTGGGGTCTGCTTGAGGATACATTTCCCTGACTGCAGTGGCACCCATGAGTAGTAAGGCATAGCTTCCCTCCTATATGGCAATTTCCACAAGTAGTAACAGGCTGTGCCTTGAGATGCTGCTAGATGGTTCTCAGAATTACAAGTACCTCCCAGCTGGTGATCCAGGGATCACAGGGAAATACAATCATGTTAGACAGCCAACAACGTCTTCAAAGAGGTTCCAGTCACCCATAAGCCAGTAGCTAAGGAAAACCAGGCTCCAGAGTTCTTTTCATGAAGTGTCATGGATTATCCCATGATCCCTCAGAGCATCTCAAATGTGAGAATGCATACACTGCACACAGATGGATGCACAATCACACCTGCAGTCACAGTTTAGCCTCTTGGTTTAAAGGCTAAAAAGGTGGACTTTTCAAGGAATGCCGGGTGGTTTCATTGGGAGGAGAGCACAAAGATTCTTCTGATGTCCATGGGAAATATGTGTTCTACAAAAAGTCCAAGTAGATTTTAGTATTTTTTTGCATCAAAATAACTATAATTTAAATTTCATTTTGCACAATCTTCCTCAAACATTGTGAGTTATCTTCCCCAGTTGGCTGTACATCTATCTGGAAGACCAGTTACATCACAAGACACACTGCGACTCAAGGGAACGAAAAAATCTATGCACACTCCTAAAAACATGCCTGTTCTTTTTCTTCTCCATCCCAAATATCCATTTCCCATTACAGATTTTATTAAATCATTGGTTGTGACAACTCTATTTAGATTGTGGTGAGGAAGGACTGCTTATTGAATTATAAGTCTGTTTTGTGATTAATAATTTCATGCTTCATGAAACCTTCCTTCTTCTTTATAAGAGGAACAGCATCACTATTCAGTCCCAGGCATCCCAGGGACCTGCGTTCCTCAGCCTCTCCCCCTTCCGACTCCTCAGTTTTTGCTACATGAGAAACTCCAGCTCATGGAGCAGAACCTGCTGCCATTCCAGAGAGAAAGATGAGACAACTGTGTGCATGCTCACAGACCCATTCACGTCTCCTCAAAGTATTGCCCATACTTCATTCAGATCCCTCTGATCTCCCCTCATCTCCACTTGTTTGTTTTGATCATGCACCCCATCCAGGACTCCATTTAACAGTGTCATTGCGTGTCCCCAGGTTCCTCTTGCCTGTGACAGTTTCTAGGGCTTCCTTCCTTCCTTCCTTCCTTCCTTCCTTCCTTCCTTCCTTCCATGGTCTCTACACTCCTGCTCTCATGAGTTCTTACACATCTCCATTGTGACAAGAAGATACACACCATAGAATTAGACAACAGCTCCGGCCACTGCAGCTGCTTTGGGAATGAATCATTGCATGGAAGATCTTCCTCTCTGTCTCTTCTCCTCTCTGTATATCTGACTTTCCAATAAAAATAAAATAAAATATTTAAAAGAATATATGCAATTGTTTGTTATAGCAGCAACTTAAAAGAAATGGCTTAGGAGGTGGACATTTAGCCCAGCAGTTATGCCTGCTAAGGCACCTGTATCCCACATCAGAGTATCTGGGTTTGATTCCTGGTTCTGATTCCTGACTGCAGCTTGTTGACAGATCCCAGGAGGCATCAGTGATGGCTCAAGGACCTCGGTCTTAGCACTCAGTGGGGACTTGGATCGTGTTCCCATGTCAAATAGCAGAAGAATGAGAAGAAGAAAAAGCAAAGAAAGCATTTAAAGTTCCTCTCTACCTAAATCATTGCAGTATATCCCTGGAGCATTGCTGTTATTCTTTAGCATATCCTATTGTTTCACGCATTTGTCTTTCAAATCTCTGAGTAGGACATATGAATGTATCACTCTACATGGGACACAGGTGAGCAAAGATCAGGATAAACACTGGACTCTGAGTTCTCTGCCCAGCTCACCACTGCTGACACACACTCACACTGTGTGGAACATCAGAACGTCCAAATGGAGAAAGTAAGACCAAAGCTATCCGCTGTAAATCATAACCCTGCTTGTGAAATCTCATCATTGTCGCATCCCCTGAAGCCACAGTCAGTACTGGCTTTAACTCATTCCAGACACGCTTTTGCACAAACTCCGATTTAGAACAAAGACTGTTTCATTTTAACACTTGAATTTAATAGAGTAAAAAAAGTATGCTAACTTGAAATAAAACAGCTTGCCAAACTTTGCATAAGCATTTACTCACTGAAACAATATTATTTCATAAAAAGCTAACTCCTGCTTTAAGAAATAAGACTATGGCAGTCATCTGTACTATATTTTTGGTCATTTTAAAAATGGTTTATTTTATTTTAAAGACAGAATTACAATGATAAGAACAGATAGAAATATTCTATCTGCTGGTTCATTCTCCAAATGACCACAACCATGGAGCTGAGCTGATCCAAAATCAGAAGCCAGGACTTGCAGGTCTCCCATGCTTGGGCCAGGCACGACTGCTTCTCCAGGTGCATTATCAGGGAGCTGGATTGGAAGCAGAACCGCTGGGACATGAACGGGCACCCATATGGGATACCATTGCTGCAGCAGGGGCTTAGCCTACTGTGCCATGGTGCTGACCCCGTGGCTTTTTAAAAGGAATTCATTGATACGTGAGATTCCCTGGATCACAACAAATGCATGAGAATTACTACAACATAATTGTCACTTTCCTGTGATCCTAATATAAAGAGAACAGACTGCATGTGTTCCACAAGACTTTAGGAAGGAACCATCTGTTTTCTCCTGTGAGAGAGAAGGAGCTTCCCCTCCCTACGCTTCCCTAGTTCTTCCCCGGCTCTATGCTCTATTCCCACTAGGATTTCTTTGTGATGTTTACAAGGGTCACTTCCCTGAGTGATTCCTGCTTTTGCAGGAACTTTCTGCTCACAGGCTGCTGCCTGTGATGCTGGCATACAAGTGCTGGTTCAAATCCCAACTGCTCTACTTCCATATAATGTGCCTAGGAAAGCAGCAGCAGATTACCCAACTACGTGAGTCCCCGCCACCCACATGAAAACCCAAGCAGAGTTCCTGGATCCTGCCTTCAACATGATCCATCCCCAACCACTGAAGCCACTTGAGGCATGACCCAGCAAAAGGAAAATGTCTCTAATTCTGATTTTCAAATAAAGAAATAACAATTTTTAGAATAATAATTAAAGAAGATCATTACCCCTTGGGCAGGCATCTGGCCTAGTGGTTTGAGCATCAGTTAAGATGCCTGTGTTCCACTTCAGAGTACCTGGGTTCAATACCTGGCTCTGGCTCCTCACTCCAGCTTTCTGCTAATGCAGACCCCGGGAGGCACTGTGGTAGTTCATGGGACTGAGTCACTGTCATCCAGTGGGATTGAGTTCAGGTTCTAACCTCCACTGACCCCAGACCCAGCCCTTCCAGGCATTTGGGGGAATGAGCCAGCAGATGGAAGATCTCTCTTTCCCTCTATATGCCCATCCCTACTCACAGAAATAAATCTTTAGTTATTGTCTTTGGAGCAGCTGGGCATAGCTGATGCTTTCCAATGATGGATGTCACAGTGCTGCTTTAGTCCCACAATCTGTGGCAATAAATGATGTGGTCAGGTTTCGAAACAAAACATAACTTCCAAAGTAAGGATTCTCCTCTGAACAAACATTTATCATGCACTGAATCAAACACCACAGCAGTAGCATACTTTTACAAAAGAGAGATGTCTTTCATTGTGTGTGAAGGAACTGACCAGGCCTAGGATGCTTTGGCCAAGGACTTCCATGCTGGGGCTCATGGGGCGCACACCTGAATGCTGAATGCCAAACAAACAAAACAAGACTTCCTCATCCACGCTCTTTCTGGTTCCTCTTCACATTTTAGTAATTCCCCCAATATACGATTGCTACATTTTTATTGGCTACTCTAAGTCTACCATTGCTATTATAGGTCTGCCACACTAGGCCCATGCCAGTACTGACCCTGATTGTGTGTCTGCCTGTTGTTCTCAAAAGCCCTTATCTAAACTTTGGCCAGTTGTCCTTAATAGTTTCTTCTGGGGGCCCGGCGGCGTGGCCTAGCAGCTAAAGTCCTCGCCTCGAAAGCCCGGGGATCCCATATGGGCGCCAGTTCTAAATCCGGCAGCTCTACTTCCCATCCAGCTCCCTGCTTGTGGCCTGGGAAAGCAGTCGAGGACGGCCCAATGCATTGGGACCCTGCACCCGTGTGGGAGACCCGGAAGAGGTTCCGGGTTCCCGGCATCGGATTGGCGCGCATCGGCCCGTTGCGGCTCACTTGGGGAGTGAATCATCGGATGGAAGATCTTCCTCTCTGTCTCTCCTCCTCTCTGTATATCTGACTTTGTAATAAAAATAAATCTTAAAAAAAAAATAGTTTCTTCTTTTTTCCCCCTTGTGAGCGGCCTCTGCTACACTCATACATTGATTCTGACTTTTTTTTCCCCCCAAATAGCTGAGTTCTCTTAACTTCACACCAGGAATCTCCAATACATAATCTCCAAACTACTTTGAAGTTCCAGGGTTGGTAAGAACCACTTTGTAATGAGGTAAACGACTTCCAAGTTAATACCGAAACACTACCCCTCCTACCCTGTATCCTCAGCATCAGCTTCCCCTGAGGTGACAGTCAAGTCTCACTGGCCATTCCATCTGTGCTCCAGGAAATGTATAACTGTTCTCACAGTGTCTCTTCATCTCATCGGAATCTATCCCCCTTGAGGTGCTTTGCATGTTGCCAAGGACACACACAGTCCACTCAAAGAGCTTCCCTAACTCAGCCAGCCTGCTCACTTCCCACAACCCAGTGGCCTGTTCAGCACACTGCCTACAATTCAGCCGGCCCACTCAGGGAGCATCCACAACCCAGCTGGCCTGCACGTGGCTGCTCTTCATGGCTGAGACAGGACCGATCAGCTCCAGCTCAAAGCACTGTCATCCTTTGAGGTGTTGGAGTGATTAAAAACATTACGCCCAACATGCTACTCTTGCTTCAAAATTTCTCTTGGCTTTCTAGGCATTCCTCCTAGTCTCTTTGAGCTTAACAGTCCAGCTTTGTTTCTGGAAAATCGTGATGGAGATGCAGTAAATACATCATTAACTAAGCAACCTGAGCTGAAAATTGCCTATATTTTAAAAAATGCTGATGTATGGGATTTGGAGGTCTTACCTTCCTTGACAGATGGCAAAGGGAAATGAAGGAAAATAGCCACAGCAGCTCCCTTCCTCCACACTCCAGTGCTTTGCTAAATAAGAAGAGGCCTATTTAATTAATATTGATTTAACAGTGACTGTCCTTGAGACATATTATCCTTTGACACATTTTTACTTCGGAAACTGCCAAAATTGCAAAAACATTTAATAACAAAACTCACATGCATTCCTAAGCTCTGAGGTGTGTTATCTCGGGTCCCCAGCGGCTCCAGGAAGGAACCACGAGCCCTAGCAGGCAGCGGTGTCTTTCTTTGTGACCTCCAGTGTTGAGCTAGCTTTTCCAGAGATGTCCCAGTGCATGGCCCAGGTCACCAGAGTGAGGGACGTCAGGAAGGAGAAGAGCTTCTGATCGTTGGCTTTTATTGCTGGCATTTGTGAAAACAGCCACCCAGCTTTGGTGGAAATGCTAACCGCTGATTTCTAAGCGAGCAACACAAAGGAGAGAGTTCTTCATTTGTGGGAGGAAGAAACAAAACATGTTCCTCCTGACCCTTCTGTCTGACTATTTGAGTCAGGGATCAGTAACCAACAACTCTTGTCTACCTAAGGGAAGATTTTTTTCATTGAAAAATTTTGCTTATGCATTTCTCACGCATTTTATTTAATTTGGGGAAAGAGTTAAGGGCACAGTCTCTTATAGAAAAAACTCCATCCCTTCTGTGAGAGAAGAGGTGAAGTCAACCAACTGGGCAAGCATGTCTGAAATCACACTTCATTTTCAGTGTCAGCGGAGCAGGTCATGTGATCAGAAGCACAAATATCATTCCACATGCAGGTCCCACCCAAGTGTCCTCTACAACCAGCACCCTCCTCCATGGCAGGGTGCACTTCATATCTTTACCCGATGAAATACCAGTGAAAAGCAATGCAAGAAAGCAAAGATCTGCTGAACTTTCCAAATGAAAACCAGCTGAAGGGAGACCCAGGCACCCGCTTCATGCTTACCATCTGGGAAATCAACCGGGTGCAAATAGTTTGCCACACATTTCCTCAAAGTCATCAGAGGCTATCTTCCTGAAGAATTGAAATCCAGATCCCTGGAAATAGAAAAAAACAATCTGATCTACATTTCTTCTTAGTTTTCTCCCAATACAATCCCTGAAAATAATGGTGCAGGTTTGTATATGTAATAAGACAGAAAGCAGAGAAGAGCCTGGGACCAGGGAAACCATTGATGTACCACGTTTAAAAGCAGCTGCTCAGTGGTTCTGATCTTGTAGGGTTTAAGCTGAGCAGTTGGTCAGGTTAAAGGTCGGGACAAAACCAGCTGAGGGAATACAATGATTCTGAGCTGGTGTGCCAAGTCAGGGGAGGCTGAAATGAAAGGGCCCTCCCTGAAGCAACCCTCGCCAAAGCCCCAGGGATAGCACCCCACACTACTGTGAGAATGAACTTGTAGAAGCTGCTTCTGCCTTGCTTTCCTTCTGGTGCAGGCCTGCTGTCCTGCTCTGCTCTGTTTCTGTGATAAGCATGACCCTTCCTTTTGGCCTTGATCCTGCTCTCCCTTGAGGTTCTGAATAGCCACAGACGCAACACATTTCCACTCCCCTTGGAGGAAACTGTGACAAAGGTGGCTGCGCCATGGTGTTCAGGAAGGAGAATAGTGTATGAAAACCAGAAGATCCATGACTTGAAGAAAAATATAACTGTCCCAGGAAGTGCCCATCCAACAGCTGTGATTCCTATCAGTGTTGCAGCCTGCCTGGTTGGCACTGAACTCCAGGAACACAGGTAGTCACACTTCAGTCTTCCATCCACTCAAAAATAAAAAAAAAATCACCAGAGGGTTTCATGGAGTCTCTCACACACATCCGTGACATCGATCTGAAGCTTCTAACTGCAATTGTATTTTTCAAAAAAGAATGAAAAACTGTGTGCTGGGAAAAACCGATGGAAAGAACTAGTGACAACTGCTAACTATTATTCTTAAGTAATACCCATCAAGATCTGGGTCCTATTTTTTTTTCCCCAAAAGCAGTTTTACATTACATTCCGGCAAACATAATATATGCTTGTAAAGTTGATGGAATATTTGCTTCCAGTCTGTACCAACTCCTTGTTCAATATGTCTGTGAAAAATATAGAAAGAAAATGCTGTACCTTCAATCTGTTTCCAAAGAGTCAGAGAGTTTTCACTGCATGTCATTATTGCCAATCATTCCAGCACCCAAGGAAACTACTATCCAAAGGACTGAAAAGAAGTCCACAAATCCGGTGTGGTAGCCTAGTGGCTAAAGTCCTCGCCTTGAATGCGCCGGGATCCCATATGGGCACTGGTTCTAATCCTGGCAGCCCTGCTTCTCTTCCAACTCCCTGCTTGTGGCCTGGGAAAACAGTTGAGGATGGCCCAATGCCTTAGAACCCTGTACCCTCGTGGGAGAACTGGAAGAGGCTCCTGGCTCCTGGCTTTGGATTGGCTCAACTCTAGTTTCTACGGCCGCTTGGGGAGGAATCAACGAACAGAAGATCTTCCTCTCTGTCTCTCCTCCTTTCTGTATATCTGACTTTCCAATAAAAAAATTTAAAATGCTCACAAACTTCTTAATATGGTGTCAGGTTTTCCATGATGAATCTTCCTACATGGTGAAAATTGAAACAAAAGATTATCTTACAAGCAGAGAGAGGACAGAAACCATGTCATGGTTTAAATTTAAAAATTGTCTTTAACATTCATATCTCCGTGCTTGTGACTTTCTTAGCTTGCCTTACTGCATAGTCTAGAAGCTCAGCACTGTCCTACGTAAGAACAGTGAAACTGGCTTCTGAGCTTTGTTCCCAACATCAGGGCAAGCACTCAGTGGCATGCTCTCCAAAGGCTTAATGCTGATTCTGTTATTTTCACTCTGCTTTGCTTGTCGATATTTTTGTACCGTGAATAACTGTAGAACGTCATCAAATGCTATTCCCACAATAGGTGATTATATCATATGGCTTTTTCTCTTTCCTTAGTTGTGTTACTGATTTTATTGACTGTCTTCTGTTTTAATGTTGAATCAGACTTACATCACCAAAGAAGCCACATTTCATTGTAACATGTAACCTCCATGTGGATTCTTGTAGCTCCCTTTACTGTATTGTTGAGTGTGGCTGCATCTGTATTTGCCATAGTTATTGGTCTTCAGTTTTCTTCTTTTGAACTGTTTTTGCCTGGTTTTACTAACTTCACAAAATTGGGAAGTGTTGTCTCTCCTGTTGTGTAGAATCACTGTTACTTACTGAAACACAGATGCAAGGCGAGGATTTGGCCACTAGGCTACCTTGCCGGGCCCCCATCCATCTTTTCGAAGTACTAGCTCCTTGTTGGATTTCTTTTCTCATTGTTTTCAATTTCATAGACTTTCCCCCCTATCATTATTATTTCCTCCATGTTGCTTTTTCCAAATTTATTTTCCTGTGGTTTTTTAGCCTCTTCAAGAAGAAACTTCAGCTATGAATTTTATAGGATTCTATTTTATAATACAGTAATTTAGTCGTAGAAATTTCTAACTACTAATTAAGCTATGTTTCTTAACCTCATGTTTTGTTCTTATTTCTGAGCTTGGTATACATATTTTTTTTAAAAAAAATTTCCCTTGAATCTTCTTTTAACCATGGATTATTTATAAGTTCAGTTTTTTATTTCCAAACTTTTGAAGATGTTTTTATCTTTCTGTTACTGACTTCTAGTTTGATTCCATTGTGTTTGGAGAGCACACTCTGTGGCATGTAAATTCTTTTTTTAACTTGTCAAAGCTTGTTCTATAGACTGGGATGATGTGTCCTGTGGACATCTGAAAAGGAAGCATGTTTTGCTGTTACTGGGTGGAATATTCTACCAATGCCAATCGAATCCTATTGTTACTGGTGTAATTGACTAAAAGGATCTTGCTGTTGATTTTCTATTTATTTGCTCCAGTGTTGAGAAAGGGCATTGAGGTCTCTGGCTATTACTGTGCAGTTGTCTCTTTCTCCTTTCATTTTGAGCAGGTTTGGTTTCACATAATTTGCAGCTCTGTGGCTGGCTGCACACTCTTTAGGATTTCTGTATCACATGGCTATTGACACACAACACTCTGTAATGGCCTTCACTGCCTCTGACATCTCTCTTTGTTTTGCAGCCTATCTGGTGTCATATTGCTGTCCCTGCTTTCTTTAGATTAACATCTGCATTGTTTATAGATTTGCATCCACTGTTTTCAACCTGCCTGTTGTTATATTTGAAGTATTTCTTGCAGACAGCATGTGGTTGGCCCATTTAATTATGAATTAATTATTTCATTACTTAATTGCATTTGGGAGAGAAAGAACACTTCCATCAGGTGGCTCATTCCTCAAATGCCCAAAACACACCTTGCTTGGTATACAGGGCTGGGAAATCACTCCAGGCTGTTCATGTGGGCGGCAGGAACCCAGCTGCTTGAAGCCCCATGTGCTGCCTCCAAACATGCACATTAACAGGAAGACTCTTGAGCAGAGTCAGGACTTGAGCTCAGGCATCCCAGTAGGTCCAAACCTACCCAATAGGTCCAAAACCTGCCCCAGGGGACCATGACCTTAATCCACTATGTCAAATGTTGTATTTTAAATGAGGCATTTAAACTATTCATCCAATAAGATTATTGACTTGTTGGGGTTTGTGTCTGCTATTTATGTTTTTGTTTTGTCTTTTTTTGCTGTTTTTTTTCTCTCTATTCTTATTCCTAAATTCCAAACACTTTTGGAATTATACTTTATTTGCTAATATTTAAGTATATCTCCTGTTTAGCTTTTTAAGTGGTACTCTAGGCATAACATAACTCTCTCTCTCTCTCTCGTGTGTATACACAAATACACCATACCAACACATTTTGATGTCATAATTGATGTCACAATTATATTAATTCAAGTGTATAAACAAATACACAATACCAACACATTTTGATGTCATAATTATATTAATTCAAGTGAAGAACAGAAACAATATCTCAGGGTCAAGCACAAGGAATAGTGTTTGAGACGCCACTTTGAATACATGCATTCCATTTAGGAATTTCTGCATTCATACCATTGTTTTCCCATCAAATTCTGACTTCCCACTAAAGTGTATCCTGGGAGACAACATATGACTGCTCATATGTTTGGCCCCTTGTCATTCAAATGAGAAATCCAGATTTGCTTCCCCGTTCCTGGCTTCAGCTCAGCTCTGTCCTGGCTGTTGTGGGCATGTGGGCAGTCAAGCAGTGGATGGAGAGATCTCACCCACCACACCCGTCTCTCTTTACAGAGGGAAAGGGGGTGGGAGTTCAGGAGGATGGTGGGATGGAGTGGTGAGAGCGGTCAATCTTCTACTGCCTGTTGACTTACTGAATGGCTGTAATAGCCCAGGCTGAGTCAGACCAAAGCCAGAGGCAAAAATTCCTTTAGGGTCTCTCTGCTTGGATCATCATCTGCCCTCCCAGATGCTGCAGCAGAAAGCTGGACTGGAAGTGGAAGAGCTAGGACTCAAACTGGCACTCTGATACGAGATGCAGAAGTCTCAAGGGGCAGCATAACCTGCTATGCCACAACAGTCACCCCAATAGCTGTATTCTTTTAAAAAATTGGTCTCTGAAACATATTTTTGATGGATGTAGGATTATGAGGGCTTTTGTTTACTTTCAGCACTTATAAAATATCTTGCCACAGTCTAGTAACCTCCACAATTTCTGACAAGAACCATGATCACTTGAAGTGGTTTGTTTTCCTTTTTCTTTTTATCTGTGGATAGGGTATTGTTACCCCCCGCCTTTTTGGCTGTTATAAAGTTTTTTCATTGCTTTTCATTTTTAACAATCAGACTGAATTAATGTATTTGGCATAATATTTTTTCAGAGATGTTGTATATATCTCACACAATATTTTGAATTCATTCATGTGTGTCTGTAATCAAATTTGGTAAGTTTTGGGTCATTGAAAATTCTTCTAGAATTTTCAACTCTGCTTCTTGCTTTTCTACTTCTTGAACATTAGGAATACAAACATTAGAGACCATTGTCATAGCTCCACAGGACCAGGAGAAACTCTGTGTATGTCTGTGTTTTCTTTGTTGGTCAGAGTTCAGAATTTCCACTATTCCACCTTCAAACGCATGAAGTGTTTTCACTGTCTCCTGCATTAGTTTGTGGAACGTACCCATTGAGTTCATGTCAGTTATTATAATGTTCAGTTCTAAACAGAAAAATAAAATAAAATCTGCAGAGACTTTATTTTAGTTTTTCAAGCATTCATAATTGACAGTTGAAAAGTGTTTATATGACTTCTTTAAAAAAACTTTTTTCATATGATTCCACTGGCATTGCCATTTTGGTGTTACCATTTACTTGTTTTTGCTTGTTGTTTGTTTGTTTGGCATTCCGTCTGAAGTTTTCAATATGATGAATTACATTTTCATTGAAACCTCATCTTTTTTTGAGACTTTGGGGTTTATTTCATCCTATTCTCAAACTACAAGAGGGGACTGCAGAAGCTCAGGTCCCCAGTTGGCTTCCTTTGACACCAGGCAGGGCACAGGAGACAGCTCTCATTACTGCAGGTCTGGCTGTCCCCTGAGAATTCCCTGACACTGCACGAGCTGTGGCTTCATTCTTAATGGTAACAGTGCAAGTCCTGATGCCCTGGGAGGCCTCCTAGGATGCTACTCCAACATAGAGGAGAACACATACCTCATGAAGCAATGAATTGCCAGGGTGTGGTGGACGACCAAGAACTCCATGTGGTCTCCACTGACCACACACAGGATCCCTTTAAAGGTGAATGAAAATACAAAATCTGTTTACTGTTTGGCCTTGACAACACCCCGAATGGTGGCACTGTGACTTGTCATTTCTCCACCAAGAAGTTGGAAGTGTAATGCCTCTTTTTGGCCTTGTTTGGTGTTTGTGAGGTATGTGGTGAGGATAAGATTTTCTATGGAGTTTGTTTGGAATGGAATAATTGCTGACCATAAGATGCTGGTCTAATCAGGCTGTGTTTTTCTTGATCCTTTGAAGAGAAATAGCAGGCTTTTGTTCGGGCTGCTTTGGTCTGCAATTTCTGGGACTTCAGAGCTGCTGGAACCTTCAGTTCCAAGTCTGGTATACACAAGAATACAGGACAAGCAAGAAATTCATTACTGTGCCATTTCTTCAGTGCCAAGTTAGTCTGTCTTCTTGTCCATTTCTTCCAGTATTTGTGTACTTTCCCCCCCTAAATGTTCATTTTTTTTTCAGATCATTAGTTGGAGAAATAGAGAAAGAAATATCTATTTCACATTCCAGAAGCATGAGCCCTAAGAAGATCCTTTTAAATAAAATATACATTGCTTTAGTGTTTATTGAGGAATTCATTCCATTTTTGTTTCTGCAGGGGAAAATATGCATGTTATAGAGATATCATATCTTTCCAGGGTCTTCAATATTTTTCTCCCTAGTGATAAAGTTGGATGGCTCCATTTCAGAGTTAGTAAAACTGATTAAAAATTGGTAAGTGATCATTAAACCCTCATGGTAACCATTCGACTTCCTCACTTGTATTGAGTTGGCTTAATGACTCTTGTCCCTAGAATAGACCCTAGACTGTGTGAATGGCAACAACCTCTGATGATGTCAACCATCCACACACTTTCCTCCCAGAGGACTGCACACATCTCTCCTTTCATGTTCCCTTTCTTTAAACACACATTTCAGAGCATTTTATGTCAGTGTGTCATGAACCCACTTCCATGAAACCTGACATTTCCCCATGAAGTTGGTCCCAGTGCCCTGGGTAAAGAGATCCTGTTTGATAGGAGATTGTAGTGACCTTACTGCTTGCTTCTCCACTCCCTTGTCTCTGTCTCTTTGCCTCTGTATTTGCCTCTGAAGTTTCAAATCCCAGTGAATGACAAATCAGCTAACTGCATATACACATTTACATGTATATTAACCTGGGTAGCCCTATAACAGAAACACCACTAACATGAGTTACTAATTTTGGTGAGTCGATAAATAGAGAGAAAGTTAGGAAGTGGAGTGGATGAATGTGAGAGAAGATATTTTAAAGGTTCTGCAGGTGATACTAGGAGAAATCTAGAAAGGTGACTTGCGGAACAGGGATATTGCTCTCATTTATGTTAGCTGTCACATCATTTTTGAACCAACATGCTTTCTCAATGTGACTTTTTATCTTGGGTTGAACACAGTATTTGGAAAGGCAAATTTCAGGGGAATATGATTTAATTGTTATCGGATTAGGTCAATCTCCAAAGTGTCATTTGCTGCTGGCTCCTGCCAACTGGACCTAGTTTCACATTCAGAGGACTTTTATGTCAGGGCCCTGGGAAGGTTGGTACCTCCCGAGATCTAAAGTGACTCAAAGGGATTTTGTGTGTGACACTTGCACTCCATCAGTTAACCTGCCTCTCAGTTCTCAAGCACAGGCATCACATGATGCATTTGTTCTTCTGTTTCTCGTAGCCTCAGCCATCATGAAAAATCAAAGAGTTAAGCTGATTTGAAGAGTATCTCCACAGAAATGTTTCATAGTTGATTTGATCCTGGCTATGTTTATAAGATTGCTGTTCTTTTCCTTCCCCTCTTTATTTCCCAGGTAATCGTGCATTTCAATATCATGCAGGAGACTTGACACCCATCTCTGCTCTTCATGTGTAAATCACAGTCACAGAATCCTTCCACTCACCCTGCCTGGTCATGGCTGGGAATGGGAAGGAGATGCAGCCTTCAGAGCCCTTTACGCTGTGACACATGAGCTGAAAATGCCATTACACAGAGGCTGTGCTCCATTCGTAGTAAACGTGTTTCCAAAGGAATACACAGCCACAGTCTGCGTAGGGTCCCTTTGTTTAATGTCACTTTCATTAGCTTTCCTAAGCAAGGCGAATGGAGCACTGCTGCCAGGAGTCCGTGTCCTGGAGCTGCAGACCACGTCACCATCACCATCAAGTATTCCCCAGACACTGAGGGAGCAGATGTGACCTTAGGGCTCCCACCAAGAGTAATTCATGTGTGTTCTCCTCCAGTGTAGAGTGCAGAGACCAAGAGTAAGTTACAGTGCCAACACTAAGGTAAAATAAAATCCAAATGCATTATAAATAAGCAGCAGAATGAAGTTAGAAAACATCTAAGCCCCAGACATACACTGGGTAGAGTCAATAAAATCCCACAGAGCATACAGAACAAGAAGCCATAGTGACAATAAAGAGAAGGGGCTTGAGCTGAATTTATAAACTTAACATCTGGGTTATTTTTTCATGCCTTCTTGATCAGTTCACAGACAATTTATGGAGGGGTTATTATTTCTGGATTTGCTTCTAAGCATTTTAATAACATGAAAGACATGTCTGGGATAAGTTACCATTTCAGATAAGCATTAAGTAAATTCACTGATGTGACTAGGCTGGGTCGGATTGTGATTTAAGAGATGTGGTGGTGCAAGACCTGCCTGTGGATTGTAAACATGCAGGACTCATTAGAGTTCCAGGAAACAGCTCAGGTAAGGAAACCTGCTTGCACGAACTGGCAAGAGGCTTTTGAAAGATAGTTCACCTTGCACATTCCATTCAAAACCTCCAAGTTTGACAGGAAGCTATCCTAAAGAAAAGCAAGAAATAGGAAGCAAGCCCCAGGTTTATTGAGTTATCTCTGATTTAACAGTTATGCTGGTCTTGCCTAGAAGGTTGAGGACCCTCAGAATACGGGGAGGAAGTGTTCAGAGAACATCAAAGTCATTCACAATCAGGAGAACATACTTTGGAACAAGAGGGAAAGTCTGGAGTCCAACCTCAACTCTGTTGATGACCAGCTACGTGTCCTGGGGAAAACAAGGCCACATCCATGAGGCTCAGGATCCAAATGCAGACAGTGTGGGAACTGTTCGACGTTAGCATTTCCTGAACTGAGTTCCTAAAGGGATTCAGTGCGCCAAGGTAGGTGATACTCTAAAGTAGCCATGGCAATTCATTGCACCACTCTAAGCAACTCTGCAATGTGACTCTTGCCCCCCACCAGTAGGAACAGCAGTACTCACAACCTTTTGAATCCAGCCTGGACTTGTAATTTTTTTTATCTGATGTTGGATGGCAGAAGTGATGTTGTCTGACTTTCAAAGGTGGGCCTTTGGTTTGTCCAGTAGTTGTTGTAGGTTCGACTGAAACTCTGTCTTGGGCACACCTGGTAACAAAGCCAACTAGAGATGACAAAGCCCAAGGAAGAGATGTAGCATCCAAGACACAACTGTCAAAGCATCTTCCTCATTCCAGCACAAGAAATCCATGCAACTTTTAATAAAGATTTATTTACTTTTATTGGAAAGGCAGGTATACAGAGATGGGGAGATACAGAAAGGAAGATCTTCCGTCCGAAGACTCAGTCCCCAAGTGGCTACAATGGATGGAGCTGAGCCGATCTGAAGCCAGGAGCTCAGAGCTTCTTCTGGGTCATCCAGGTGGTCCAGGGTCCCAAGGCTTTGGCCATCTTCGACTGCTTTCCCAGGCCACAAGCAGGGAGCTGGATGGGAAGCTGGGCTGCTGGGTTTAGAACCGGCACCCATATGGGTTCTTGGCATGTTCAAGGTGAGGACTTTAACCACTACGCTATTGCGCCGTGCCCCCATACAACTTTGAAATATAACCCTTCATTGTTATTTGAAGTCATTAAATGCCAGGGAGGGAGAGGTTGGAGCAATTTGTTGTCCAGCAATATATAACTCGAATTGTGTAAAGCAAGTCTGCATTAACATTGACTGGAGAGGGCCCGGCATGGTAGCCTAGCGGTTAAAGTCCTTGCCTTGCACATGCCGGGATCCCATAGAGACACATGGGCACCAGTTTGTGTCCCAGTCAGCCCTTCTTCCCATCCAGCTCCCTAAATGTGGGCTGGCAGGGCAGTTGAGAATGGCTCAAGGCCTTGGAACCCTGCATCTGCATGGGAGACCTGGAAGATGTTTCTGGCTCCTGGCTTCAGATCAGCTCAGCTTCATCCATTGCACTCACTTTGGGAGTAAACCAGTGGACAAAAGATCTCCCTCTCTGTCTCTCCTCCTTTCTGTATATCTGACTTTTGTTGTAAATCAGAACAAAGAGACTTCAGTCTTTCAAGGAAAATGAATATATTATGAAGCAGGGTGGCAACTATCTCACAGGATAGCGCCCTGAGGTTACATGGTTGGTTGCTATGAATTTCATCATTCACTTCCACTAAAACTGTTTTTTTTAATCAATTAACAGAGGAAAGCACTATTGGAATTATTAATGAACAATTAAATAGAGATTAAATAACTATTAACCTGCAGCCCAGTGGTGGCGACTCGGCTGTCAGGTGCTGTAGGGATCTGATGGATGTGGACCTAGGCAAGGCTGTCATGATGATGAAACAAGCCAAGAGCAGGTTAATAGATGTATCTATTTCTTCTTGGCAGATTGTGATAGGATATCGAATGGTCCTGCTGATCTAGGGATCCAGAGAAAGCGCCTCATAAACAGAGTGTGATTAGAATGGGAAGAATGGCCATCTGCACTGTGTGTACTCCACACTCACAAGGAACGGTCACATGACAAGGGTGTGTGTGCTTGGTGTCTGTGAGGTGCTCGGCAGTGTGAGAGCAGTCAGGTGTGAGCCAACGTGCTGGCCAGTGTGCCTGCCTATCTAGCACACGGTGCTTCCCTGTGGGTATGTATGCCCATCACACTGTTTCTGACTATGCTTGTGGATGTCTGTGTGGATGTCTACGTATGCATTTCTTGTGTGGTCATAAGATGTCCATGTGTGGAGACAAATTTACATGTGCATATATGACTGGGGTCCTTAAGGAGGGGGACACCACCCTACAGGACACGTAAGTACTGCCCCTGCCCTCCAAAGGCTCTTGATCTAGGGAGACAAACTCTTAGGATTTAGATAACACCAACTCAGAAGGATCTACTAAAAGTCCATTGCAGAGATTTATGGGTATGAAAGACAATAAGCTCCTAATCTCCTGGGAGGCATAAGAGAAAGTTTTATTGTGAGAGCTGCTCTCTGAAGGAAGGGAAATTTCAAGAAATGGCAATATGTGGGGCCTTTCAAGCAGTGAGAACTGTGCAAGCAATGGCAGTGCAGCTGGGCAATGGGGGAGTGGGAACCTCAAGGGCAGACATAGGGTAAGTGAGTATTTGGAAGTCACTGCCAGAGGAAAAGTGGAGTGTGGGGAGAAGTTGCAGCTAGAGAAACAGACTTCAATTTGAAGACAACAGTGGCCAATAACAGAGCAGCCAATAAGCCAAGGTTATCTCACAGAGCACTCTCTGCTTAGCACAGGCAGATACCCCTAACATTGTGTTTCTTCCTGGGTGTCCACATAGAGAAGGAGCAGAGCAGGCAGACAACCAGAGCCCGGGGTTCAGGCAGATCTACAGGTCACCAGTTCCTCCTTGTTTCTCAGTGTCCCTGATTTTCATGCCTGTCTGCCACCACGTGAGTGACAGACTCCAAGCCCTGGTGTGTGCCTTTCACAGGCCGTGGTCCACAGCTGGAAAGTGGTGCTTCAGCTCAAGCTAGATCTCAGGGAAAGATTTAGGGCAGATGTGTTGCGGAGTTTGAAAGGGCTGAAAATCTATCTAGCAGTGAATCTATGTGTCTTCTGGGTCACGATGAGGCACCAAGAGGGGCCCAAAGGGCAGTGGCTCTGGCACAGCACAGGGTCGGATTCTCTCCTCCTGCCCAGGGAGAGTCCCAGCTAAGGGGGATAGTCTTCAACAGGGACCAGTCAAGGCCATCACCTGCAAAGGGACGCTGAGCTCTGCCTCACAATAGTCCAGGGGCTGCACCTGCACTTTACCCCAGTCTGCTTCCATGTCAGAGGGAAAGCTTGTTCAAGTTGTGTTTCAGCTATAACTGATTATAATAAATTTCTAGGTAGCCCAGGCTTCCTGCTTAAAGACTCCTCTGTGTGGGTAGGTTGGCTGGATTGATTCCTGGTGGGCCTGTGACAGAGAAAAGGGCAGACTTCTGAACCATCACCCAGTTTATGCCCTAGTATGGACTCCCTGCTCTATTTGGCTAAGTCCCATGCCCTGCTGAAAGTTACTGCTTTCCCCATATCCTTGACACACAACAAGGGCAAGCTTGAGCTCATGACTTCCTGACAGAAGCTTGCGTGGTGAGACCAAGTCTACATCCTGCCTGTTTTTTTCCATACTCTAGAAATTCTGCTATTTGGCCTGTAATCACTGTCCTGTACCCTTTGCTCATTAACAACAACAGCCCATGGTGGCCAGTGGTTTCTCAGTGTATCCAGGGAACACAGATGGACGATTGCCCTCCCCAGTGAATTTTGGCCTGTCTTTGGCTTCACCCTGCTCTTCGGCCCATTAGACTCTGTATAGTCATCATCTCCACAGCTGAGCCATTGGTAGGCAGTGTGATCTTGACTAAGTCAACAAATACTCTGTCTCATGTTTTTATCTGTAAGGTGCAAATGGATTATAACCCAATGAGAGCACTACTGGGAGGATCAAACAGCACCAAGTCTGTGAATCTGCTGAGCTGAACAACACTGTACTCAGAAAAAAAAAATATGTCCTTGGGATGGGCACTGAGACACACTGCCTTCACCCAGAGTTAGGCCGCCACTTGCCTGCCTCCTGTGGAAGAGTGCCCTTCCTCTGATTCAGTCTCCAGCTGCTGCATACCCTGTAAGACAGCAGGTGATGGCTTAAGTATCTGGTCCTGCCACCTGTGTGGGAGACCTGGGTGGAGCTCTAGCTGCTGGCTTTGGCCTGGCCCAGCCCAGGCCGGTATGTTGTAGGCATCTGGGTAGTGAGCCAGAAAATGGGATGATCTATCCTTTTCCCCCCTTTCCCACTCTACTTCCATCACTCTGCTTTTTAAATAAACAAAAATTAAAAAAAAATAGACCACAGATGATGAATAAAATGGAGAATAGCCCTTCATGTGGATGGGATCAAAAGTTGTGGGTGAGACTGAAAAATGTAAGGACTGCTTGCCTCTTTCCAAGATTCATTGTCCTGCAAACCATTTTGCTTTATAGATCAAGGGTGTGACCCACTTTTGAGACTGTGCTGTCTGAGGTGATGGGTGGCCCCAGGCAGCTTTGGTTCTTGCCCAAGCCTGGCTGGAGAAAGATGGTGTGGTTTCCACCGGGTGCTCAACCTTCCCAGTGAAACCTATCCCTGTAAGGATGAGAGCTGTGTTCCCAGACACTGGTACATGGAAAATAATTTAGGCTGCCAGGTGCCGCCCTAGGTACTCACACCACACTGTACACTGGCCTCACCAGAGGAGTCATCATGTTGCAGAAGATTCTCCTGGAGCATGTTCCTCTTAGGATGTGACCTCTGCAGGTCAGGGGATGTGTTATTTTCCCTGTCGCACCACCCAAGAGAGCCTCTGAACCAGGGAAAGGGGTGGCAGAGCCCCCGCAGATAAGAGGCTTAGCTTAATGAAACCAAACAACCCGGGGGGATCCATAGGCTGTGTGCTCAAAAATATTTAGAGGACAGAGTATCCAGAAATGCAAGACAGTTATTCTGATCTTCTTGGGAACAGTGGCTTAGCGTTACACCAGGCAGTTACACATAAACCTCATTCTTGTCCTATTCTAGTGCTTCCAGAGTAGCACAAATCTTGCCTGAACATCTCCAGTTCCAGCTCTGACTCCACTTACTCTTTGGTGTGATACTAAGATATTTTAATCTCAATCTCATTGCTGTACTCCTGTGCCCTTTATTGAATGAGAGGATAGAGTTGTTACCAGGTGTGACAGATGGCGGTAAGGGCAGATAACATGTAGGCGTGAGCTAGGCACATATATTGTAGTCTTTCTCCATCTGCCTGAGTTAATTTTTAATAAGGCAAATAACAAATGTTTGAGCTTCCTTCCTAAAATATTTTGGCCAGTGATTTCACGAGTGGCAAGGTTTTAACCAGGCTGTGTTCAAAATTGTGAACAAAGAAAACAAAGTGAAACTCAATAATTTTGAAGACATGGAGCAATTTGGTAAAATATTAAAACTGTGGGAGAAGTTGGGGAAAAGGTTTCTACACGCATCCTATTGAAATCCTACCCTCTCACTGAGGGTCTGGTCCCAGTTGTCTCTTAGGACACAAGCAGTGTTTTATCAATATCTGCACCAAACAAGGACAGGCAGTCCTTAAGCTAAAGAGCCATGGACACCCCAGGTCTCAGCATAACCTTCTCCTTCAATCACCATGATTTGGCCTTCCATGATTGTCTTTGCAATCATCAAATCCTCTTTTTTTCACCCAGTTTATTCCAGTCTTTCTTTTTTGACCTCACTGCGCAAGGAAGGAGACATACTTCAAGCCTAGAAGGATCTGGATACTCCTCTGGGTCCTGACAGCTGAAAGTAGCTTTCTGCTTTTGCTGCTTTTGTCCTCCACCCTGGAGCTGGAAAGGCCTTGCCTTGCCCCACAGAGCACTGTCAGGGTCTAATCACAGCCCAGGCTCTCCACAGGCCAAGTAAGCCACCACACTATTTGCTCTCTGTTTGAAGGTTCTGTCCATCACATCTGTAGGCAAAGATGCAGATGCCACAACATCCTTTATTTACAACCACTCTGAGAATGGATATGTTAAAATACAAACTCCTGGAGCATTATAAATAACATTGCCCAGCAGTAAGTTCTCCAAATTCCTAAGAAAAAAGTGATGTATTTCCATTCACTATTTAAAAACCCTGAATCCCTCAGGAAAATAAGCCTGGTCAGGCACAATATTCCACTAAACTGTCTACTACTACCAGAGACAAGAGTGAGGCTATCCATGACCAGCTAGCACACCATTATCCACAACCTGCTTGAGATACCCACGAAAACCCAGAAGACACCAGCGGAGCCCAGCTCAGATCATCAGAACTGTCCATTCATAGATCTCTGACCACTAATGGACATGTAATACTTTACACCACTAGTTCCAGGTGGTTTGTAGCCCAGCAACAGAAAGCCAATGCATTCACAACTATCCATCTCCCTTGACCACCATTCTGTCACCATCTCCCCTGGCCCTTTCTCCTGCTCCTTGGTCTGCCTCAATTACTCACAATCTGCACACATGTCTCCGCTCGAGCCTGGTAGTGACTGGGGGAATGTTCAAGCAAATCCACAGAGAGCAACCTGCTGCTCAAGTGTTAACCCTTGTGCATGGTTTGAGTCACTCTCTGCCTCCTCATACTTGTCCAAAGTGTTTTAAAAGACCACACAGTCCGTTTCTCAGATTTCTTGGTAAACATGCAATTATGTTGATGGTTCTCATTATTTCAACTTCAGAAAACATACGAGTGAGGTTGGAGAAAAATGAAGAGAAAGAATTCTTGGGAGATGTGGAATGACAGCTGGCTTCTGAAAATACTCCAGTTAGTCAAGTATTGAGACAAGATTTTCTGTCCAGGGAGGGGAGAAATCAGACATGGAAAGGAGTTGACTGATGCATCCAGCAATGATCATGCAGCAACTGCTTAGGGTCAGACCCTTTGTGGGGAGGGCAAGTAAATTCAGAGAACAAAACACACAAAGTCCTGGAGGAAGGACAGACAATGAGTGAATAAACAAGTGAAATAATATCCAGTATTGATATGAACTGTGGGGGTAAAAGGAAAGATTTCTGAGAGGCAGGGAGTGGGTTCCAACGTTAACCATGGTGGGCAGAAAAGGCCTTGTCCTGAAGGTAGTATTTCATCGAGGTCTGGAAGCATGGACGGATGTTAGTCTTGCACATCACAGGGCAGTAGCTTTCCAGGCAGAGGGATGGTCACGCACAGGTCCTGCAGAGTGAGCATGTCAGGGTTCTCAGGGCAAAGCATGGAGCTGAGTGTGGTTGCCATGGTTGATGGGAGGTGGAGGCAACAGAAAAGAACAGAGAGGAAGTAGGAGTGGGCTTTGAACAAAGGTTTTACAAGAATCACCAAGTTTGCAGTGTGGACCACAGAATACTGGGGGAACACTGATGGGAGCATATAACCCCTTCAGGGGTCTCCATTTGGAGAACCCCAACATAACCCAACTAGCAGAGGGTGGGACCCTGCACCTTGATGGTGGTTTCGGATATGGTGCAGAGTACAGCACCAGGAAGCAAGTCAGCTATGGAGGTGATGCTGAAAGGGGTTGCTAATGGATTGTATGTGTGTGGTGAGATAGAGGAGTGGGAATGAGGCCATTGTTTCTTACCTCACTGAGTGTGGTAATGATATGGTTTGGGTAAGGAGACAGGGAGTTTGATTTGGGACAGAAAGACATGACTCTGATAATGTAGTTTCGATATCACAGTAGGGTTAATTTGCTTAGCAAAGATGTTAAAGACATCCTAAGTGGTGGATGGAAGGTGAGGAGGCTGGGATATGATGACGAAAGTTCTCCAATGTCTTAAACATCAGAGCCAGGAGTCAGAACACTTTTCTAGCTGTGAGGATAGGGTCCGTGAAACTATTATGAGCTGGTTGTCAGCTTGTGGCCTGTAGAGTTGGTGATGAAGGAGGTCATTTAGAAAACTCAGAGGGTGCTCACTCAGGTGTGAACAGCAGTAAGGCAGGGAATAGAAATGATTGAAACAGGGTTTGAGGAAAGTGAAAACACAAAACACAGGCACCCTGGAAAATGTAACCCACCCCTAGTCTCAGAGTCAAAAGAACCATGTAGGGAGTGACTGGGCCTGTGGTCAAAGGAGGGTTCTGGACCTCTCCATGGAGGGAAGTGACTACTGACCCTCCTGGGCCACATGGCCATGGTTTAAAGGCAGTCTCAGCAGAGTCAGACTTTTCAACCTGGAATATTCAAGATGGGTGTGAGTTGGCAACTCCTCCCTGTCCTCACCCCCACTCCCAACATGCAGAGTAGACCAAAGAAAGCAACCCCCAAGCAGCTGAGGCCAAGGGGCTGGTAGTCACATTCTGGATGCAGACTCCCTGTGCAGTTCCTTTTCCACCAATCACCTCTAGGATAAGGGACTAGACCTTGCAACTCCAACAGGGCAATAGCAGTCAGGGACCAAAAGGGTCACCAGGTATGTTCTCACTCTTCTCTTCCCATCATTGGGGCTCATACTAGGAGCAGCAGGCAGGGTGACACATCTGTATGTCCTCTGTGCATGTCACAACCTGTGGTAAGCTTTTCCACTTGCAAGGCTTTCTCTGCATGTCAGACAGCTCTGGGGTCCTGGGAGCAGTCTTCTGCCAGTGACTATCAGGGGGCCTGGTGGATAGGGATGGAGGCTCCATTGCTTCCCGAGTGGAATGACCCTGTCCTTGGAGTTACCCAGACACAGAACCCCACTAGACCACGGAAGTGACCTGTTCACCAACACATCCTGCATCAACTCCCTCCCTATCCTTGGCCCTCACTTCCATACTTTAGCATCATCTAGATGTAACTTGCATTGCAGGCCAGGTTTTCAGAGGCCTGGTCTCCACCCCAGGTGACCAGAGCTGGAGCATTGTTGGGATAAGGATCACCAGACACTTGCAGGCCTCTCTGCTGGGGATGGATTCTTACCCGTGGGTGACCTTGTGACAAGCAGGGTTGATTTTTCCCCTTTCCAAGCCTTATTTTGTTGACAAATGCATAACACTCGGCTTGAAAGAAATTTTTTTTAGCTCTGTCATAAGCAGGTTAATCCATGGACAGAACATTCTGTCTCCTTCTGCCTTTTCTCCCTCACCACAGGCCCAGTTTATTTGGGATCCTTGGTTGACATTTTAATTGTGTTTCAGTGGAGGATGCAAACAAAAATTTCTGAAAAGCACAAAATAACAACCCTCCCCACTGCATTCATACAGGAATGGCTACAGCTGAGCACCAAGTGTGTGACCAAAAGACAGGCATGGTCCCTGCCATCACAGTGTGGAGGTTTTAGGGAATTCCTCCAGCCAGGTTGACTGGGGGCCTCTGGCACCTGTTTATTCTGCTTAAGGAAAGAGAAAGAGATAGGAGAAGGAACAGTTTGGCCCAACACAGGTCAGAATCACCTTGCTTTCTGGGTCTGTTTTTATAATTCTTTGAAAGGTAGAGTGCCAAGGAGAGTGGAAGGCGGAGATATAGAAAGATGTCTTCCATCCACTGACCCACTCTCTGAAGGGGCCACAATAGCTAGGGCTAGACAAGGCTGAAGTCAAGAACAATGAATTCCCTTCAGATGCCCCACATGGTGGCAAGGCTCCATGTACTTCAGTCACGGTCTGTCGCTAGCCAGGTGCACTATCAGGGAAGTGGGTGAGAAGCTGAGTAAGGAGAACCTAGAACTGGCATTCTGATACAGAATGTAGGAATCCCAAGTGATGGCTCAACCCACTGGGACACAACACCCATCTCGATTTCTGGGGTTTGGGTTTCTCCTTTAGCCTGTTAGTCTCACCTTTCCTTCTTACTATTTTCAGGGTATTTGAAATGTGGGTTTCGCACCAGTAGTGGAGCAAGCATATAAAAAATGAACCATCCCATATATAGAGAGCTCAGAGCAGGTGTTCAATCAATAAGCGGTGATTTAAAGAATCAACCAATCATCCTAGAGAAATAAAGAGGTTCAATGTAAAAAAAAAAACATGCATTTTGCAAAAGTCAAACAAACTTCTTATAACACTAATCATGAACAGATTCAGACATGCACACATACACGGAAACTCTTCCCGGTTCTAAGTGTGAGAAACTTACAACAGCTTTTCTCTTCATCAGACAGGAAGAATGTTCCCTCCATACTTCCTTCTCCCAGCATATACTGAATAGGTGTCAACCAGTTCCCAGCATTTAAAAACCAAGTGAACACCCTATTCCTATTTGCCAAATGGTTAAAACATGTTTGTTTCTGTTGTGCTGGCTCAGTGCTTACTCAACTCCCCCTCATTCAATCCGTTACTCAGTCACTGTCACATGTTTTTCTGTTGATAAAATTCAAGGAAAAAACACACAAATACTATCTCTACATAGTAAACTCTTTTTTAAAAAATATACATTTTATTGTTATTGCTATCATTTTATGATACAGCTCCATATTCCCTTATCCCCTCTGCAATTCCCTCCCCGCCACCTAAATCCTCTATATCATTACTAAAGTATAGTTTTTCATACACAGTCATATGTCCACAATTGCGGGCATGGACAATGGCAGAGAGTCTAGCATCCTATTGTCAAGATATAGTAAACAGTTTCATTGTAATTCCATTTTTGTCTGGAAACAGAAATGCATACCACACTGCATCCTCACATCTGGATGTTAGTCTCCATTTCACACCTACTGTACATCCCCTTAAATGAAAAGTCTTGATACAAAATCAACAATAGAAAGAAAAATAGAAATTTACAATGCCATGAAGTTAAATGACATGTTACCAGATATGACAGTCTCCATTACACAGCTACTATACATCCCCTTAAATGAAGAGCCACAAAACAAAATCAATATCAGGGAGAAAAAAGAAATTAACAACACCAAAAAGTTAAATAACATGCTATTAAATGACTAATGTGTAGCTGAAGAAATGAAAATCAAGAACCTTCTTGAAGAAAATGATGCCACTATATGATCTACGAGTCACTGAATGATTTAATCAGAAGTGTTTTGAAGAGATGAAACCAACAGAAAACAACAAAACTCTCGCAATATAGTTTCCACTGATCTTTGGTGAAGTGTGTCTCCACCAGACAATAAACAGATGGGTTTTGTTTTTTTAATCCAGTGTACTAATCTATGGCGTTTGATTGAGCTTAAGCCATTTACATTCAGAGTTTAATATACATGGGTGTTACTTTGGTCCTGTCATTTTAGGAATGGGTTGTTCATTGGTTTAGTCTTCTGTTGTCATTGTACTGGGATGTTCTTACCATTTGCCTTTGGTTTTGGTAGGTGCTATTCCTCTTCTCTGTGAAGAGAACATCTTGAGGTATCATTTGTAGGGCAGGTTTGAAAGAGGCTAATTTTCTAATCGCTTCTCGGCCTTTTGGCTAAGATCAAGTGTGAAAGAGGCTAATTCTTTTAGCTTTTCTTTACTGTGGAAGAATTTTATTTCATTTTCAAGGACAAAAGAAAGCTTGGCTGGATATGCTATCCTGGGCTGACAATTTTTTTCTTTTAGAATCTGGACTATGTCACTCCATTCTCTTCTTGCCTGTAGATAGATCTCCTGTGAGCTTAATTGACATTCCTTTATATGTCAATTGATTTTTTTCATGTGCACATTTAAGGAACTTTTCCTTATGTTCAATTGAAGAGAGCTTGATGACCATGTGTCTTGGTGAAGATCGCTTTTGATCAAGCCTGTTGGGAGTTCTGTGCCCCTCCTGGATCTTGTTTCCCAATTCTTTCTCCAGATTAGGGAAATTTTCCTTTATTATTCATTAAAGACATTTGAAAACTCAGTTTCTCTTTCTGCACCTTCTGGGACTCCCGTAACTCTTATATTTGGCCTCTTAATAGTGTCTTTCAATTCTTGAATACTTTTTTTAGCCTGATCCAGCTCTGCTTCCAGCTTTTTGTTTGCTTCCCCCTGGTGACAGGAAATATTTTCCAATTCTGAGATTCTTTCTTCTGCTTGCTTCATTCTATTTTGGAGACTCTCCACTGTACTCTTAATTTGCTATACTGTGTTCTTAATTTCTGGTATACCAGCCTTGATTTGCTTTATTGCCTCCTTAAATTCTTTGAACTCCTGCATGAGCTTCTCATTTTTGATCAGAATCTTTAAAATGAGTCTTATGGATTCTGTGTCCCCCATTTTCTCGATGTCTTCCTCAATTAACTCTGAGGTTGGCAATGGGTTTTGCTCCTTTGCAGGGGAGTTTTCAGTAATATTCATTGTGCTTTTGTCTCTTCTTTTGCTCTTGGTCATTGCACTTCTGGTTAGCAGAGTCTTCTCCTTGGGACAGGTTTCTAAGCTGTGTCACCCACTGGTCTACAATGCGGTTTTACTTGTTGCGGTTGATACACAACTTTTTGCTTGCAGCCACTTGTGCCACAACCTCCAGCGAGTTCCAGGTTTGGGTTCTTATGTCAGATTTCCACCGTAGTCTCCACAGCTCCCAGCTCTTGGCTCACCACTCTCCACCTCCTGTGATACTGTGCTGAGGCTACACTGTTGTCCCTGCAACCTTTCTCCCACTTCCGGTTGGAGCAGGTCCCAGGATTAGAGACTATAGGTGTCCTATATAATTAGGTTGTTGGTGGCACTGATCTTGTCGGAACCTGTTGGATGTTACGTCTGGGTGCCAGACGGACCTATTTTGGCTGGTACGATGCCACAGTCAGTATTATTGTCCTGCGGGACGGTGCAATCCACTGACGTCAGCGAGTTCTCGCTAGCTCAGCACATGCGCAGTTCACTGTTGTCTCCTGCCGTCCCAAAGCTATTGCCACAGTGTACAAAATGGCGCCTGACGTACCACCACTACTGTTCTTGATCTGCTGGCTGTCAGATCGGAATGCTACCCAGACCTGCTCCGGGTGGAACCCATAGAATACCACGTAGTTGCAGTTCACTGAGTCAGAAATGAGTTCACTCTCTGCTCAGCGCATGCTCAGTCCTTTCTCTTGCTATTTCCTCCCCCTTACGCAATATGGCGCCCAATTCGGCTTAGGGGGTTGACTGGGCTATGAAATCCACTCTGTTCTCGCACTGCCCATCTGAGATCTGCTGCTCTGCTCCTGGTCAAATCAAATGGACCAGCAGAACAGACAAGTCTTTGTCTGGCTTCACCTCCTGAGCTCCCAGTGAAAGTCCCTTCCCACCTGGTTGCTGGTGGAGTTCCGGCTGCTGGTGGCATTCAGATCGCCGTGCTGGAGTATCAATCACTGCCACACCACACTGCTGTGTCCGCTGCTTTCCTGTACCTGTCAGTCTCTAGCTACCCTTCTGCTTTTGTTCTGTCCTTTCCAATTTCCTGAAATATGTCCTCTCTGCTTCATCCTGATTAAATATTTTTCCGTCCGTTTAAACATGTCCTTACCCTGTTCCGCCATCTTGATTCTCAGTAAACTCTTTTTTTAAAGATTTATTTATTTTATTACAAAGTTAGATATACAGAGAGGAGGAGAGACAGAGAGGAGGAGAGACAGAGAGGAGGATCTTCCGTTCGATGATTCACTCCCCAAGTGACCACAATGGCCAGTGCTGTGCCGATCCGAAGCGGGGAACCAGAAACTGCCTCCAGGTCTCCCACGCGGGTGCAGGCTCCCAAAGCTTTGGGCCGTCCTTGACTGCTTTCCCAGGCCACAAGCAGGGAGTTGGATGGGAAATGAAGCCGCCAGGACTAGAACCAGCGCCCACATAGGATCCCTGCGCGTTCAAGGTGTGGACTTTAGCCTCTAGGACACAGCGCTGGGCCCTATATAGTAAATTCTTAAAAATGATTACCCATTGCAATTTTCTGACTACTGGGAAATGGTAAAAACAGCAAGATGATTTGAATTTTTCTGTCTTCTAAATTCCCATCAAATTATTCTTGAAAACCTCCCAATATATCATTTCTCAGCAATAGGTGTGACTAAAACTGGTGGCAATAATTTTATACATTTCAGATCTATGATTCTCCGAGTCAGAGAAATTGAGTTAACAAGCTGCCAGTTCCAAGCCAGCTCCCTGCTAACACCTCTGCAAAGGCAACGGAAGGTGGCCCAAGTGTCACTGATGTGACAGACACAGACGGAGTTCTTGCTCTGGGTTCCTGTCTCTGACCTGGTGCAGCCCCTGCCATGATGGCCAGTTAGGAAGTGAACCTGTGGATGGAAGATCATTTTCTAAAATTTCCTCTGTTATCTTCTTATAGGTTCTTCCATTCAACACCTTATCAAAAAGGAATCTGATGTAAAGCACAACCATGTTATATAGAGACGTCTAAACTGTAGGACGGTTCACAGCACATCTTCAATTCAGCAGACACACCTTAATTTCTCCCGTGGGTTACCGATTTTTGCGCAATATTGCACCGTGTTTTACTACAGCACTTTGGGGAAGCAGCAAAATCCTTCTGGAAAGTGGAATTATTTCAAGTATTATGAAGTAGAGCTGTTTGATGCCTCTTTTTAAAGATTTGTCCCTTAGCAGTTTTAAGACATTTTTGTATGAACTCTCAGCATACTGTTACCATAGTGAATACAAAGATAAATGGAGACATGGAAAACATTCTCTCCCTTCCTCCTCATCTCAATCTCCATGCAGAAAATTTTCCACTTGAGGCTGAATTTAACCACGTGACTGTCCTACAACATGGATAAGGGAGAGTGGTGATGTGTTGATTCACGCTTCACAAGTATAAATGGGCCTGGCACAGTGCCACCAGCTGCCCAGCAGGCTCTGACTCCATCCTGAGAAGGAACTGCTCCAGGAAGCCACCTTTAGCCTGCCCTGGTCCTAGGACGTGTGCTGGGATGGGTGGCAGCTGCCTGGCAGATGTCCAGGCATGAAGACAAATGTTGGTTGTCACAATGTGCTGAGTACACAGCCACACAGCAATTTAGAGCAATAGTAGAATAACATGGCCATTGACACTGATTATTTTTCAATTGTACATCAGCAATCATTTCAAAACTCAATTGACCTTGATATTTGATCTTAATTCATATATGGATATAAGATTTATAGCATCCAAGTGACCTACTTTCACTTCAGTCAACATATTTACCACCCACAGATTAAGTTATAAAAATGTTTAGTAATGGGCTGTTCTTAAGTTAGCAAGAAGACAATAGACACGAGATTTTATGTAATCTGATGTCAACTAAACCCAAAAAAGTGCATTAAAGAACTCATTCATTTGGAATGAACTTTCTTCCCCAAGTACTTTATTTTTTCACCACATATCATCTAGTCTATATATTTGGGGGGTATTTATTGTATATCATTCTGCAGTATGGTTATGTTTTTTTACCACTGATTTTTTTCTGAGAGGAAAGAACCTGGAATTTCATTTAGGAAACTGAAGAATGATACAATTATGAATATGTCAGTGATTACATGGGGATTGAGTGGAATGTGAGACACAGGATAGAAACAGGAATCACACAACCAAGTCCTTCCCAGTCCAACATGCATCCATCTTCCATCCTGGGAACATGCACTCATCCTGACTGCAGGTCACGCCACTCACCTGCCAACCAATCAGGAACAAGGAGCATCCACATCCCAAACACAGATTTCCTGCTGCCCGCTTTCAGGTACCACGCATGCACAGAGTAGCCCAAGGTGACCCATAAGTGACCTTCCTGGCATGTCAGCAGTGAGCAACATTGCCATTTTGAGTGTGTTGTATCCCAGAAGGAATACTGCCTGTGAAAACACCTGTGCTGTCTTGTCATATCCCCTTCCCATTCTGAAGTCATAAGAGCAGTGTAGCCTGCTTGTGTTGGTGTAACAAAATCTCTGAGAGTGGGTCATTCACAAGAATAGGAAATTTATTCCTCACCTCACAGTTTTACAGCATGGGAGTTGTAAGGTCAAGGCACCTACAGGGTTGCTGTCTCGTTGAGGGATCCCAGAAGTGGGCAAGATGGACTAATGGACTAGAAGTGGGCCAGACTGACTCCAGCCTTCAGTTCCTGGCCAGTACATACAGAGGACGGAAACTCCTTGTAACAAATACTTGTCAAGGATGACAAGATCTAGATTTTGCTTTAAAAAATAGCTAGAGAGAGCCCCAAGAAGGCTGCCTGCAGCCCTCACAGTAACTAAAGTACAACCACTAGCCTTTTTCTTAGGAGATACTAGGGTAAAGCCATATAAATCAGACCTCTAGACTGTAAGATCTCAGCAGCACAGTCTCCACCAGCCCCTCTGATCCATCATACACTCTGGAGCTTCTCTCTCTCTCTTAGTAAGTTATTAGGGTGTACAGTCTCCTAAATTGTCATTGACATCAGAACAGGAACATGGAGTCAATCTTCCTGCAACATGATGAGGGGCTACTCTTGGCTTCTAAGAGGTTGGTTTGCTGCGTCATTGGGATGTAGAAAGGCAGAGCCTCCTCCCTCAATCCCCTTCATAAAAGGCCTGCTCTCATCTCTGAGGGTTCCATTGTCACGATATAAGCACGATCAAATGGCCCACCTCTTGATGCTGGAACACTGATGATGCGACTTCCATACCCAGGAACCTTGGAGGGGCAGAGCACATCAAAAACAGAGCAGTTTTCTGACTGTCCAGGAACAAGGAACCTGTAAGGGAGAAAGGACAGAAATGATCTCCATTCATTTTTCAAAATCATCTTGGAAAATAATCATTTTCCTTTAAAGGATTCTAGAGCAATTAACTTCATATCATTCACACACCTCGTATCATTCACACACCTCGTATCATTCACACACGTTCGAATCATTCACACAACTGGAGGATCAGCAGTAAACAGGAAAAGTGCTCAAGAAGTGAAAGAAGAAACCTGCACTGAAGGAAAAGGAACAGAAACACATTCCACAAAGGAAGCCTTTACTGTTCTCTAGTATGGAATCACCATTACCCCAAACGACCTGCACCTTCACGTGTTTCCCATTTACACAAAATATGCTTTTGAACTCCTTTCCATGTGTTTTGGGCTCTCTGGGTCTCAGCTCATCAGTCTTTCAGCTTTCATCTTTAGAAATGTTCTTTCTGTCTCCCCTTTTCTGAATTTGGGGATGATTACTCAAACTTGCAGAATTAATCAGCTGAGGCTGTCAAATGTTGCAAAAACAAGCAATCCCAACATTTCAGTGATTGTAGTAAGAAAGGGTTATAATTTTAGTGTGCTGT
This sequence comes from Ochotona princeps, assembly GCF_030435755.1. Classification (NCBI taxonomy): domain Eukaryota; kingdom Metazoa; phylum Chordata; class Mammalia; order Lagomorpha; family Ochotonidae; genus Ochotona; species Ochotona princeps. The sequence goes on along the minus strand of NC_080844.1, from coordinate 10,296,311 downwards.
ATGGGGCATCAAGCACTCCAGGTTTCCTGTAGTCAGGAGCTGGGTGGAATGGGCAGCCCCATCTCATTTTCCCTGGCCACCTTCAGGCACAAGGAAAGAAAAGTGGATGGGCCCCAACAGGTGGTTAAGGTCCTGGCTCAGGCATGGTCCCCATTAATTCCACTCACTCTGTTTGGCCAAAGTACATCAAGTGTGTAATTCTGATGACATACACAAAGTACTGCCAAGGTGCAAAAGCCATCTAGAGAGGCCTCACAGAGAGAGAGAGGTGTGACAAGTGACTCAAACATCGGCCTTGAAGAACACCGCCGTGTTGGACTGGACACCATTTTAAGTATCTGCTTTCCCTAGACTTCCTTAAGATTCGTGTACCCTTTAGGTGCAAATTTTATTGTCTGTCAATCTGCTGTAACCTCGCAACACTTTTCTGCACCAAACTGCTATAACTTTGTAGCCCTGTTCCTGCTAATCCACTGTAACCTTACTGTACTATACCTGACAGCCCTATCCACACACCAATCCCTTATGTTTTGGGCTCTCTGGGTCTCAGCCCCTTCCTCTAGTACCCACCTGCCACAGTATCTACCATTCCCTTATGGGCCTGCCCATGGCCCTATCCACAAATCCCTCACAGTCCCATTATACCCTCCCTGGCCATAAAGGCACACTCTTCTTCTTGTCCTCCCTCTTCCCTTTGAGTCCTCTCCTGCCACTATGGCAGGAGATCTCTCTCTCTTCTCTCTCTCTCTCTCTCTGCCTCTGCTCACTCTTATATCCACGGTCATATTCCCTGTTGGAATAAAACCTACCGTATGGCTGGCTGCGTGTCGTGTTTCGGCTTGTGGTGGCAAACTGAAAAGAGCTTATTCCAAAAAGAAATCTAACAAGAGGAATGAGAATTTTTGGAAAAAGAGTAACAAATACATCTGGCTAGATGTGTCCTTTAGTTTTCTGATTCTTGCTTGTTTGGTTTTGTTATGTAACACCCACTACATCTGCTGAAATTTTAATCTACGTTAAGGATCACTGTTTTATCCTTGAGATTTTTGTTGCAGTTCTGAGATGCTTTTAATGGCAGTCTGATCTTTAAAATGTATTAGTACATTTTATTTTCAGTTTCTGCTTTCTTAGGGTCATTTTTTCTGGTTGCTTCTATTGTTCACTGGACAAATGAATTGTCAAAGAAGTAGTAATACCCAAACAGACACATGTGAGAACATATGTGTCCCAGTTTAGTTTGTGGTGTGCAGGGGTTAGGTAGAATCTTACCCTTACACACTAACTGGCTTTTCTTGCTACTCCCCAACCCTTTCCTCATTCCCTCTCTGTCACATACCCACTTGATCACCAAATTTCTTACACATTTTGTATTGTGTTGCCTGTTTGGGATTTATCCCTGTTATATGTGTAAGGTCACTTCAGTAGGACATTGGAAGGTTTTAAAGCATGAGCACTTTTTAGTCTCATCATCATTTTAGAGAGTGCATGAAATGAGTATTTAGAGGGTTTGGGGAGGGGAGGGGAGAATCCCAGTATCTATGAAACTGTGTCACATAATACAATGTAATTAAATAAATTATAAAAAATAAAATTAAATTAAATTAAAAAAAAAAAGAAATGAGTATTTAATCCAAGAAGCTATGATGTAAGTTTTAAACTGACAGAAATTGGGAAAAACATTATGATTGATATATAGAGTACTTTCTTTTTAAAAACGCCAATAAAATGCATAAAATCAGGCAAATTTGGTACAGAAAACTGAAAATGTATACTGTAGGAATAATAAAATATATTCCTCAGATACAGGGAAATTTTAAAATTCAATATTCAAACTAGTTAATAACTAGTTAATAATATGACAAAATATTGAAGGCATCTTAACTTGTTTTACTAGACGAGCCCAACTTCTGCAATAAAATTTGACTAACAGAGCACTAAGAAATAATCTACACACCAATCTTCCCACTAAAAACAAAGGATACATGCAATAATTAGAATTGTGGGCTTGGAAATTAACTGAAACTACATTCAAAATCTTTCTGTAAAGAAATATTTTATGACTGGGCCCGGCAACATAGCCCGGCGGCTAAAGGCCTCGCTTTGAACGCTCCGGGATCCCATATGGGTGCCGGTTCTAATCCCAGCAGCTCCTCTTCCCATCCAGCTCCCTGCTTGTGGCCTGGGAAAGCAGTCGAGGATGGCCCAATGCCTTGGGACCCTGCACCCGTGTGGGAGACCTGGAAGAGGTTCCTGGCTCCTGGCTTCGGATCGGCGCAGCACCGGCCCGTTGCGGCTCACTTGGGGAGTGAAACATCGGACGGAAGATCCTCCTCTCTGTCTCTCCTCCTCCCTCTGTATATCTGACTTTGTAATAAAATGAATAAATCTTAAAAAAAAATTTTATGACTTGGAAATGACTATTCTAAATTCTAAATTCTTTTTCCAAAACAGAATAATGACATATATCTTAAGGATGATGTTAGTATAAAAATGTTCTAAATGTCTCAAAAGACAAGTTATGCATTCTACTTATGTCTTAACACTTGTCCATGCATGAGGAGGAGGAGAACGAGCAGTAAATGGTGAAACTGCTGCAGCATCACAAACCAAGTCTGATAAAATGGAACCCTGTGTCACAATATAAATGAGTTAAAGGAGTGATACAGAGTTCATTCTAGAAACTCAGCGAGAGCTTAATTAGAAATACATTTGTTTAACTCATCACATTGAGGATAACAGGAGAAGAAAATGCATGAATCTCTCAATAGATTCTTGGAACGCAATAGGTGAATTTCAATCATTATTCTTAATACAGGAAATATGAATCAACAGAAAATATTGTTCATATTTTGAAGCATTCTCATAAGTCAAGAAGGAAAACAGGTAGTTCAGCTTCACTGGAATTTTATTTTCTTGTTCTAAAACATGTAGTTAATGCCCTAAAGGAAAAAAAAACATAATTAAGGTATAAAATATCCCAAATTATCATGGTTTGCAAGTATGATTGCTTACTAAAAAATTAAAAACTGCAGCTCATTATACATGACAATGATTAATGATCACTCTAGGTAATGGTAATCTTTACAACAGAAAACACTTTAATGCCAATAATCATAAACTGCAACTATTAAAAATTAAGTCACTTTGATAATATGCAACAGATACCTTGGCATAATGTAAATTTAACAACACTTACCCGAAGAAAGCAAGACATGATTAATTAAGCTTAAGACTAAGCATATTCTAGGATGGAAGAATACAATTGCAAATGTGTTATTCTTCCCTGAGTTAATCTATAAATGCATCACCATTTCTACATTTAAAGCTTCAGGGATTTCATGCATTTATTTTGCACACACTGACAACAGCAAAAGGAAAATGAGCTGAGATTTCTAAAAGTGGGATTTAACCTATCGTACAGGTGAATTTCAAATGCAGTGGGTTACTTACTAGTTGGTGATAGGAAAATTGGCTAAATTTGGGTGAAGTAAATGAGATTTTGATTAACCACTCAACAGAACAGGGGGAGGAGGGGTTGTGCCATAGATGAGTTTTGTTCTTGCCTTTCTCCTGGAAGGCTGTGTTGTCGTGTCCTGGATGGTATCTTCGCTGCAGTGAGTGGACCTAAGGAGCTAGGGAAACACGAAGCACTTCTCTCCTAGGATGCTATCCTTCTGATTGTCCTGATTCTTATCATCAAACCAGTGGAAGAACGTTATAGTAATTATGTGGCTTCTTCCTTCCCTGTTTTGGGTGTGTTTGTATGGATGCACTCTGTAGTTTTGTGCAGCCATTTCAAAGTATTTGGGCCTGATGACAAGTGGTGGTCAGCGCCATCAAGAATGTGCCCATTGCCTAGACTGAGATGGAGACTATACTTCCTCTATGTTAAATTTTGTAAGGTTCCATATCTGCCTGGCAGAGCACCTGATATATTCCTTGTTAGCACTGAACAGCCAGCTGGAGCCTCAACAACTGGTGGATGAAGAAACTACCGGTCTGGATTTGAAGAGCTGGAATCCGGGACAAAACTGGCATCCCAGAAAGAATGTGAAGCCAGAACTCAAGCGAAGCCTTTGAGAAAGGCAGAGAGCCCACTATGCAACTGCCTACTGAGCCACGGTGGGCCCTGGCAAAATGTTACCTGCCAAAAGCAATTTCTTATTAAAATTGGCCTTTAGGATTTGTACGGATACAATAGATCTTCAGAGGATTCATGGAAAATTGTTGCTATGAAAAAACGATATATGCATGGATTAAGAAAAAGTTCCTTTGCAGCAGATTATCTTTGTGGGAAAATGAAGTTATAATACTTAAGGGATTTTTTTGAAAAAATGGGTAATACATATATACATATACACACATATAAAATACATGTAATATATATATAACATGTTATATATAATATATATGTTTTTTCATGCATCTACCCTCCTGGAACACTCAGCATACTTTCCCTATCCTCTTGGTGCTATTACAAAGCTCCCTGTCCTGTGATGAAGAGCAAGATGATGCTGTGATAGCAACTGTTGTCTTATCAGGAATCTGGTCTTAATTTAAGGGCTCTGTCTAGAGTGAAGTGCCAAGGAGGACAGTTCTTGTTCAGTATAAACAGAAGTGCTTTTTAAAAAAATTTAATTTGTGTACATTCATTATACTTACTGACTTACTTTAGGTATATTTGCATCACATTTTTGATGGGAAAGTTTTAAATTTTTTCTGTGTTATCTTCTTAACACAATTAATTTTTTACAATTGTAGCTTATTTCTCATTCTTTCTTAAATGTTTAAGATGCCTACTTTACAAGGTGTAACACTAATCATATTTTCCCTCACAATATAAGTGAAGCAACTGAATAAAGGTAGAAGACAGGATGGAGGGAAGCATGGGACACACGACTTTGACACTGACCTATGACACAACCAGTATTATTTCAATTTCACAAGAATCCTTCCATGGGTAGTACATGCTGAATTTCCGTGAATCTTAGCGGTGTTAGGGCTTCTGTCCAGAGTCCCACACTCCATACGGAATCCTAGTTTCAGTATTTTAAATGCAAAATGTTACCAAATTCCCCACTGAAAACACATATAGGCTAAAACAAAACAAAACAAAACAAATAGTTTATGAATAATGTTGTTCATAATGAAAAATGAACACTGACTAAATCTCACATGGATATTGTAGGTGTAGCTGAGACGATAACTGCATGGGACCTGTCACAGCCTCTAAGGTCAGTTCAGAGGAGGGCACTGTGGCACAGTGGCTTAAGCTGACGTCGAGAGGCCAGCGTCTCATCACTGGAGTTTGAGTCCTGGCTGCTGTGCTTCTGATCCAGCTCCCTGAAATGCACCTGGGAAGTAACAGATAATGAACAAGTTCCAGTTTCAAATACAGAAGACCGGGAGAGAGTTACTGGCTTCTGGCTTCAGACTAGCCCAGGCCCAGTAGTATGCAGGAATTCATGGAGTGAATCAGTGGATGGACAATCTTGTTCTCTCTCATTCCGTCTTTCAAATAAACAAATAAAAAGCAGATGTTCAAAATAGTTGTGATACCCACACAATTGAAAATACCATAGAGATACCACAAAAGTTAATAGTGGAATTCTAGTTAAATTTTCCTTATATTTTCATTTTTTAAAAGACAGATACTAAACCCTTATCTTTTAAAGATTTATTTTTAACTGAAAGTCCGATTTCCATCTCCTGGTTCACTCCCCTAAGATGGCCACAACAGCTGGAGCTGAGCCGATCTGAAGCCATGAGCCAGGAGCTTCCTCTGGATCTTTCAAGTAGGTTCAGGAGCCCAAGGTTTTGCGTCATCTTTGGCTGTTTTTCCTGGCCATAGCAGGAAGCTGGACCAAAAGTGGAGCAGCTGGGACATGGACTGGCACCCATATGGGATGCCAAGATTGAAGGCAGAAGGTTAGTGAGTTACACCACCACTTCAAACCCATGCCCTTAAATAAAAAAAAAAAAAGATTTCATTTTTATTTAAAAGGAAGAGAGACAGAAGGAGATAATGTCCATCACTGGTTTACTTCCCCAAAACATGTAGTAACTGGGGCCGGCCCAGGCTGTAGCCAGGAGCCCAGCACTCAACTCAGGACAACACACAGGCAGCAGAGGCCAACCACTTGAGTTCTCACCAATGCCTTCTGTAATGCTTCCTGTGCATTGGCAGGGACCTAGAACCAGGGATACACTGGAAATTCCACCCCAAGCTTTGCAGCATAGGGGGAGTGGTCCCAAACCGCATCTCAATTACTACACAAAATTCCCACCCCATCCTCTTTGCATTTAAAAAAATTCTATAATGTATCTACTAATATTTGTACAAATGGGAAACAATAATAAAATAACTTCCCACACATGTTCCCAGGTGAGCTACTGTAAAAATGTCAGTGTGAGGCCAGGGAGAAAATTAGAACTTTTCTAGTGGGAAGCATTTATCTAAATATCGGATCTGGAGATGGCTGAGCTGCTGAGAGAACGTGAGACCGCCAAGGGTCCTCACAGATTGCTGCTCTCAGATGGGGAAACTAGAGCAGAAGAATCCGAGAAGAGTGAGAGCAGCCTTGACCCACTACATCATTGCTCTCTTACCATGTGCCCTTATAGCATGATGCTGCATTCCCCCTGGCTTGACTGTGTTATTTAAAGAGCTTAGAAAACCCAGGGGTGCTTTGCAGCATCCACTTTCCTGTCATAAACTACAGGGATAGAAATCAAAGCCCTGGCTCCCAACACTTCCAGCAAGGCTGTCTCGTTTGCTTCCTTCAGCTCAGAAGCACAAAGCCGCTTGGATGATGTTTTCTCTCTGACATTTATGTGTAGATTATGAAAACATGAGACTGAAACGATAGGAAATGTATAAGATGTCAAAACACATATCAAAATCCCCAACCAGGTATTATATTGCTGCTCCAAAGCAATAATTGTTAGCCCAATAACAGGTAGATCCAGATTTCTCCCTTCTCTTTCCTTTTTGATTCAACACTTTTTTTTTTGCATTCTCTCTTTGTAAAGTCCACTGGAGGAAATAAGATAGTTACATAAAAAGACACCTGCTGAACACAGACCTCCTCTAGTTATGCCCAACAGACTCAGGTAAGATTGTGAAGTCACAAAGTTTTGATGACTTTTTTCTTTTAAGATTTATTTATTTGTAAGTCAGAGTTACAGGGAAAAACAGGGAGACAGAGTCAGAGAGAGACAGAGAGAAATCTTCCATTTGTGATTCACTCTACAGGTGGCTGCAATAGCTGAGGTTGGATCAAGCTGGAGCCAGGATCCTGGACTTCCATCTTGTGTCTCCCACATGGATGACTGGGGAGACTAGCAGGCAGCAGCATCAAAACAAAAGCAGCCCATGGAATACTACTCAGCTATTAAAAAAAACAAAATGCAGTTCTTTGTGGCCAAATGGGCCAAACTGGAAACCATCATGCTAAGGGAAATGAGCCAATCACAAAAGGTTAAATACCACATGTTTGCCTTAATTTAAGATGATATGATGTTATGTATAACATGTTATGTTTTGAATGTTATATGTTGTGTATAAACTAAATTGAAGTATAGGTGAGGTGATCACAGAAGGTGGCTGGGAACTCGTATTTACTTTCAACATGTTGGTTACTCATTACTATGTCAATTAATTCCATAATGATGTAAATTTTTGCTGATGGTATGTTGGAGCTTTCAATTGACTGGGATAATACTCTGCTAGCTCTGTCTTCAGACCAGAGAGGGTATACCTAAGAAGACGCTGAACTTGACTGGACAATAAGATGCTGGACTCTATGTTTGGTGTATGCTTGCAATGGGGGAATCTCAACTGAACTTGAGCTGTGGTTATGCAACAAGGTGGAGGAATCTACCATGGTGGCAGGGTTTGGGCAGGGGTGGGAGAACCCAAGTATCTATGTAACTGTGTCACATAATACAATGTAATTAATGAAGTTAAATAATAATTAAAAAAAAAAGAAAAAAAAAAAAAACAAAAGCAGCCAGAATTGAATAGGTGCTTATATGGGTCACTGGCCACAAGGGTGGCAGCTTAACACAGTGCAGCCCAGGTTTTGATTATTATTCAGAAACATTCACTTCCTGCATCCAAGGACAACTCCTAGGGAGTGGGAGTGTCTACCTCAGTGACTGGACTGAGCTCAGCACTTGGCTTTGTTCAAAGAGCTGTCTGAGATGTGCTGGTCTGGGAGCACTTTCTTTTCTCTTTGCTCTATTTGCTCTATGTCGATGAAAACAGTTTCCCTCTAGCAGCTGCTCTCTGGGCCAGAGCAGAATACACCTGAGGTGCCCCAGGTCCCACGCACCCCTGAGGCCAGAAGCAGATTTATTCACCTGGGCAGACTCATAGCTGAGAGAATGAACGAGTCACTCTAAGTCCCTCCAGGTTGATAAACAAAACCACACATGGGGAGATGCCTTGAAGCTTATAAGCCACCAAAGACCCACCTGTGCCCCCCACTACGTGAACAGACTTCTGCTCTTAGGGTCTCTTTAACTTCTTTTGGGTGGTTTTTGTGGGTCTCAGTACATAGCTCGCTGCCTATCAGGGAGGGTCAGGTATGGAGAACCAACACCTCCCGCCCCCACTGCAGCTCCCAGCAGGTCCTGTTCCTCTCCTTACCGCCGAGCACTGTGGGGGCCCAAGGAAGTTAGGTCCTCCATGGTTTTTCTTCTTTACACCTGAGTTTTCCAGGTCATTACTCCCTTTTAATGAGATGGTTTATAATGCATCTTCATCTTTTTACTCTGTTTTGATTTCCACTGGAGGAAGTAAACCTGAACTCCTACAACGGATATGCAGTAAAAAGAGTGGCAGAGTTGGTGAGGCCTTAAGGAGAAGTCCTGTGACTGTATTCCATGGAGAAAAAAGCAGGCTGACCCCCCTGGTGCATGAGGGAGGACAGAGGAGATGCAGATGGGGTGTGGGGTGTGGGGTGGGGTCACCCGTCAGAGGCTGAGGCTCTGGTCACCTCCATACCTCGTGCCTAGACGTCCCTCGATTCTTTCATGTCTTCCAGGACTGACCCTTCTTTGGGAGTCCTGCATTCCCAACCCTTTTTGGGGAATCATTCCCCTTCCCCAATCTGTATAATCTTTTTGTATAGATGAAATGGAGGAGCTTCAGCCTGTCTGGGCAAGTGTGCATGTGACTCACCCCTCAAATATGGAATCCCCTATCTAAGAATGAATCTTACAGAGCAAGAACAAAAAGCGGATCAGAGGCAAGGAACTGTGCATGACCTCCCATTTTCTCAACTTCTGCACTACAGAGGCGCTCGGCCTTCCAGAAGACTGATGCAAAGACTGCTGGCCAATTCCTGGGGGTGTCCCAATGAATTCTCTGGGTTACATTTGGCAGTTGCTTTTCATCAAAGACGCCTACTCGGTGCAACATGGACTTGCAATGAAGAGGGTGATTCCTACATTAGAAATTGCCATGGCATTTTGTTTTTGTTTCAAATTTCTGTCTTTCAAACACACATACTTTATTCTGTATTTTATGATCCTGTAATGCATCTTGTAGCAATCATTTTGAATAATTTATAGAAAGTAAAAAAATGAAAAATTTTTTTTGTATTTTTAAATTGCATTTCATTTTATAACATCGTTTCATAGGCTCTGATGTTCTCTGCATTTTCTAACATATCAGTCACTCAATACAATGTTAATTAACCCCATAATGTTGGAAACTGTTGTTGATGTTATGTTATGGCTTTTAATTGGTCGGAACGATATTCTGCCAGCTCTGCCCTCAGACCGGGGTTGGTCTCCTCAAGAAACTGTTGAATTGATCTGGACAATAAGATATTGGACTCTATGCATGGCATATGCTTGCAATGAAAGAAACAAGACTGGATTTGAACTGTAATACTGCAACAAGGTGGAGGAATCCACCATGGGGGGAGGGCACGGGGAGGGGATGGGGGAAAAATGAAAATTAAATCTGAAATCTGCCAGAAAGCGTGGGCACCACTGGCACAGTGTTGACCATCCTTCAGGGCTCTCTTTACAAATCTGTGTGTGATTAAATATGGATGGGACCACATCATAGGGATGGTGAGAAACATCTCATGGCCAGGCAAGCTGTGTTCTGTCTTTCCTCTCTTTTTTCTCATCTACCACTGCCATGATAGAGCTACTGCTATCTTTCCAAGCTTCTCCTCTATTTATATAACCATATACACATATATCACGTTTACAACTACACATGCATACTGTCCTGGCATTGCAGAAAAGTGAGATTGTATTATTGCATTTTGCTTTTCACATCCTTCTTGCACTGCACTTCACAGATGAAATCAAGCTTAGGTCACTCATTTTGAAAGACAGTTAGCACTCCATTTATGGATTATAGTCAATATGCATTCAACTGTTTCCATACTTGCAGGCACTCTTCCCAGTTGCTTTTGTCTGACCACTAAACTGATGAAGCAATAAATATTGCTATTAATAGTAGAAGCAGCTGATTAAAATGATAATATAATTGCCTATCCAGGAAATAAACATAAAATATGAGAAATCAAGAAAATTAGTAAGAGAATTTGATAACAGTTGCTGTATATAACATGTATATAAAATCAGCAGTGTCAGAGTCAGCTTTGTGCACCACATATTGGAGTGCCAGCTTAAGGACTAGTTGCTCCACCTCCGACCACGTTTCCTGCTAATGCCCCTGGGAAGGTAGCAGGTAATGGCCCAAGTACTTAGGTCCCTGCCATCCATGTGAGGAACCTGGCTGGAGGCACTGCCTTATTTGTTGTGAACATTTGGGGAATGAAACAAGGGATGGAAAATCTCTCTCACTCCTTGCTTTCCTCCTTCCCTCTCTCTGTCTTGTGAATAACAAATATTCTTTTCTATAAAAATAAAAGCATCTACACAATGCAGTTGTGTGTTACATAAAGAGGCCTCAGTCAATGACAGCTGCACGTAGGACTGTGTCCATAAGATTACAATGAAGGTTGAACATTCCTTCACCTAAAGACACTGCACACTTTGTCATGTCCCACGTGGCACAACTCACATGTTTTTGGTGACATTAGCATAAATCATCTCAGTGGTACAAGAGTATAATACATAAAGGGGCTTCCAAGAGTTTATGAAAAATTCACATTCTCATTTAATTCAATTTGTCTATGAGCATTTTGAATCCCCTTCTGACAGCACATAATATTGGCTAATAATAAACAGATAACTCACCATTTTATGTGTATTTACAACATTGCACTATTTATCATTATTTTCAAGTGCACTCCTAATTACATCAACATCTGCTGTCAAATAGCAGGCCATGTTCTGCTGCCAGTAGCCTCTTAAATCCTGCAAATTTTGTAAATGCACTGTACCATGCTCATGCAGTGATGAAAACTCCTAATGGGACACATTCTTCGGAATTTCTCATTTATAAATGATGCATTAATCTCATCAATTCATGGTAAAAACTAAATAGATTTCTTAACAAGTTAAACAATCAAGAGTATTCAGCTTCACCTAAGAAAACTATCAGATCTTACAGCATGAGATAAAATAGGAAGAAATGGAACATTATATATATTTGGATCACAAAAATGATTCCTCTTATAATTAATACAAAATTTATAAAAACACTTGGCTCCTTTTGATCCTTCGAAAAATATGAAATGGACTGATAGTATTCTAGAAGTGCATAAAGAAGACTAATGAGAGACCCTGTGGAACAGATGCTAACATGCATTATAAAGTCATATGCAGAAAGCATGATGGTCCTGTCCTGATTTTTCCCAGCCTTCTATTAAGTACAACCAGAAGTCCTGCACATTACATATTACATTTCAAGCAAACATAGGGAAATTCTCAGAGAGAAAGAGAGAGTTGATACTGGTGATGACAGCAGCCCACAATTGAAAAAGAGCACAGGCAAAAAAAACAAACCAACCCTGGTCTCAAAACCTAAAGGATCAGGAAATAGGAAGCCTAGCAAAGCAGAAATGTGATTCATAAAGTTCTCTATCGTCACCAAATATTATAATACTATGGAGAAAATTATAGAATTGTCTTAATCCCTGCAGAACAGACTGAACAGAGAGCCTGGGTTTCCATAGTACTTGGCTGAATGGAAGCTCCCCAACACCCCACTCCATCACTGTTACCAGACTGAAGAGCAGGGAGTTAGGACTTTCATTCCCAGTGGGCAGTGATGACCACACCTCCTCCTTGGCCTACTGTGATGCCCATGTGGGCAGGCTGAGATGTCCATCGACAACTGGAGGCATAGAGACATTCCTCCCACAGGAACTTTACCACTTCTGAGTGGGATGGAGGCCCCCACCCTGTCGCATAGGGAGACATCATTCAGGGAACATTAAGGAGGGACTCCTATCCCTCCCAGCCAAGGTGGTATGATCTAAACAATGGGGAAGAGACGTGTTGAAAGCCCCATCCTTGTGCAGCAAGTGATCCAGGATGTGCCCACAGGACGCACCCAAACATTAACAGGGGCTCGGTAGGGAACTTGGACCTCTACCCTCAATTTGGTTGCAACCTCACTTTACACCCCCATCCCCTGCTGGGGTCAAGTTGTACTAAGCCAAAAGGAAACAATCTCAGTGAGTTCCATGATCTTATAACATAACACCCAAAATGTCCAGTTTTCAATAAAAAGACTCATGGTACCAAGAGCCTCAAAAATTCTAATTTGTATGAAAACAAACAATAAATAGATACCGACACCAAGAGGACAGAGATGTTAAAATTACTTCAGACACTGCAAAACAGCCATCACAAAAATTGTTCAGTACAAAATAATGTGATTGAAAACAATGTAATAACACCCCTAAATAGAAAACTCTCAGCTAAGGAGAAAACAAGAAAATCCAACTATGTATTATAGAACAGAAAAGTATAATAACTGAAATTTAAAATTGCAGTAGATGAGCACAACAGCAAGATACTAGGAACAGAAGAAATACTCTGGGAACTGGATGGAAGGGAAGACATTAGACTACAGAAAATGAACAGAGGCCTGTGAGCAAATCTGGAAATTAACTTAAAAGACTTATCTGGGGCAGGGGGAGTCTTTATTTCACAGAATATGTGAACTTACAGATTGAAGATGTTGAGCAAACCTAAATAGTATAACCTGAAAAACCCACACCAAGACAAATGATGACTTAAAGCTAGACTAGCGGGGAAGTCTTGAAAACAGGAGGAAATCAGACTGTCTATGGAGGAAAAGACGATCTTCTCACCAGAAGCCATGCAGATGAGAAGGGAGAAGTGAACACTTCCTAAGTATATAAAGAAAAGGCCCAAGTATATAAAGAAAAGGATCACGAACCCAGAACCTGCTCCCACTGAAAATATCACCATGGCCTAAACAGGAAATAACATTTTCAAATGAAGGAAAATGATAATAATTCCTGGAAAGAAGAGTTAAAGGAAGTTCTTTAAATTGAAAGCAAATGGTAAGAGAAATAACATTACAAGATCAAGAAGACAGAACCTTGTAAGGGTCAATACAGCAAGCTCGGGGTCGGTGTTGTGGCACAGCACCTAAAGAGGCCACTTCTTATGGTGGCATCCCATATGGGCGCTTGTTCATGTCCCAGCAGATCAACTGCTGATCCAACTGACTGATAATGCACCTGGGAAAGGAGCAGAGGATGACCCAAATGCCTGGGTCCCTGCATTCATGTGGGAAATCCAGAGGAAGCTCTGGGCTCCTGGCTTCTAATTCGCCCAGCTCTGGCTGTTGCAGCCATTTGGGGAGGGAACACGTGGACAGAAGATCTCTCTGCTTCTACCCTCTTCATCCCTCTCCCATAACTCTGCCTTTCACATAATTAAATAGATCTTTAAACTGCATTTTTTTTTTTTAAGATTTATTTTTATTACAAAGTCAGATATACAGAGAGGAGGAGAGACAGAGAGGAAGATCTTCCGTCCGATGATTCACTCCCCAAGTGAGCCGCAACGGGCCGGTGTGCACCGATCCGAAGCCGGGAACCAGGAACCTCTTCCGGGTCTCCCACGCGGGTGCAGGGTCCCAAAGCATTGGGCCGTCCTCGACTGCTTTCCCAGGCCACAAGCAGGGAGCTGGATGGGAAGTGGAGCTGCTGGGATTAGAACCGGCGCCCATATGGGATCCCGGGGCTTTCAAGGCGAGGCCTTTAGCCACTAGGCCACGCCGCCGGGCCCTAAACTGTATTTAAAACAAATCTAATACATAGGCTTTCCTTGACTCTTGTTTTTTCTAAATTGGGCTCCAAGTTGCAACAGACTTTTAAAAACTGTTAATATAAAGAAAATGGGTTTCATACTTAGAATTCTAATAAGAGAACAATGCTCACCTCCCTGTGTCCACTCCTTCCTTTTGTTTTCAGGTTTAGCAATAACATACTTTGAATTTACTTTAAAATCAATAACCATAATGTTCAATAAGTGAAAAGTAGAAAGACCACATTTCCCCAGAAATAGAACATGTGTATAAGCCATAACCAAACCATGTTAGTTTCATCATTATGTATTGATTTTTTGTATTTCATACTATCACACAGCAGAAAAAAATTAATATTTAATATATATTTTTTTAAAGATTTATTTTATTTTTATTACAAAGTCAGATATACTGAGAGGAGGAGAAACAGAGAGGAAGTGGAGCTGCCGGGATCAGAACCATCGGCCATATGGGATCAAGGCGAGGACCTTAGCCACTAGGCCATGCTGCCGAGCCCTTAATATTTAATATTAACTAACATATAGCAGAAAAAAACATGATATTTGTCTTTTTGAGAATGATCTATTACACTAAGCATAATGGTATCTATGTTGTGAAGGACAGGATTTAATTCATTTTCATGGCTAAATAGTATTCCATCATGTATATATACTGACCTTTCTTTATTCAGTCACACCTGATGAATACCTGAGTTTTATTGGTTTAAAGAACGCTGATTTGCTTGAAAGATACTGTAATGGAGCGAGAAAATGATGTTTCATCAACCGAGCCCCTCCCCCCAATACCTGCAACAACCTGGGAGGGCTGCAACAGCTTCCTAAAACGTCCTAAAACAAGGTCATCCACATGGGAAGGAGGAACTCAGTCATTTGCATCTTGGCCTGCTGCCACCTAAAGTGGATGTTAGCAGGAAACTGGAATCAGAAGCAAAGGCCAGACAACCTCAGGTGCTCTGATCTGGAATATGGGGATCGGGTGGCATCTTAACCATTGTGCCCACTCTCTGAGGTGACAACTAGCCCACTCTCCTGTGGTCCTTAATGTGAGTAGAGGAAATATTAGAGCAGTTGTACTATAATCAAGAGATAAGACAGACACAAAAAGGGAGATAAAGAAACCAGCATTGTGACCCAGTGTGTTATCCTGCCATATGTGATGATGGCGTCCCACACTCTAGTGCCATTCAAGGACCAACTGTTTCAGTTTTGATTCATCTCCTTTCTAATGCGCCTAGGAAAGCAGCGAATGATGGCCTGGATATTTTGTCGGACAACTGTATGGGAGAGCAGAATGAAGTTCCTGGCTAATGGCTTTAGACTGGCTCAGCACCTGCTGCTGTGGCCTGTTGGGAGTGAACCAGGGGATGAACGTTCTGTCTCTCTCGCTCTCTCTCCCTGCCTCTCTCTGTCATTTTACCCTTTTAATCAACAAATATTTTAGTTTGAAAAAGGGAAGCAAAGTTTCTAGACTTCACTCACACTGACAAAAAGGTGAAATAAGTAGACAACGATGTTAGATATATAAAATAATCTTTGGAGTAACCACTAAAAAAGCTACCAAAGCCCTTCTCATGAGCCTACAGCCTCACCCTCTGTACCCCGCCTGGGAAGCTACACTTCTGAGGTGCTACACCAGGAGGCTTGCTTCCTTCCTGAGTCATGCTGACCTTGCAAATCCTCTGATTCCAGCTGCCAACAAAAGTCACCCGCAGCTCTGCACAGGGTTGGGTCAGGCCAACATCCTTATTCATTTTTCTTTCCCTATTCTCACAAGTGTTTTCTGAGCAGCTTCTTGGCCCAGGAAAGAAGATGAGGACTCCCAGCTGATGAAAAGCCCTTTTATGAGTCCCAGCCTGTGCACAGGACAAGTTGTCAGGAGCTATTAGGGTATACCCAAAGTGATGAACCTGAAAGTTATATGTATTAAAAAGAAAAAATATTTAGGCTGGCCTTGTGGCATAACAAGTTAACTTGCTACCTGTGATCTCAACATCCTGCATTTGGTACCAGCTGGGATCCTGGCTCCGTGCTAATGAGCCAGTAAAACAGCAGATGATGATTCAAGTGCCCTGGCACCTGAACCCCCATGGGAGTACTGGACAAGTTCCATCCCTCCACTGAGAAGGAGCCCCGGGGACACAGCTTCCTGATGTTAGATGCTGCAGCTCAGCCTGTCTCTGCCCACCACAATGCTCAGGTCCCTCCTACTCCCTGCCCCAGTAGCGTGTGGGGTACAAGCCCAGGAAGGGAAGGCACTAGGGATGTTCCCCTTGCCTGGAAGCGGTGTCACAGGCTTCTTCCCACTGCTGGTCAGAGAACAGTCAGAGTTAGAGAAGGCCTGGCTGCAGTGGCAGGCTGGAGAAGGTGGGAGGGGCAGTGGGGTCACCCTGCTGCCTGGGATTAGCCTCTCCCCACATGCTGGCCTCCTCCAACTGTGTAGTTTAGGGATCTGCTTTTTCAGCCTTGCAGGCTTCCTGCTGAAAGAGCCTCTCTCCCGGCTTCTCTTCCAGCCAGATCAAAGGAAACACCCTGTCTTCTTGCAGAGCCTGCAAAGCCTGTCTCAGGATTGGTCTCTCAGGAAGTGTAAAGCCCCTTGTGTGATCCTTTTCCTCTGAAATCAAATGGTTTCATGCGACTGTCTTTTAAACTACAGAATGCGGTCCAAAAAAAAAAGGCCTTCAGTTTGCACTGAGGTATCTTGGAATGCTTCAGAACACTTCCCCTTAAAAATCTAGTCTCAGAGTTGTGGCTCAATGTGTTAAGTACACAGTTCCAGCTTTTCAAATCTAGCTGTTGGTTTGAGTCTCAGCTGCACCATGTTGAACCGAGTTCACTCTTGTTGTGCTGAGAAAGTAGTAGAAGATGGGTTCAAGTACTTGGACTCCTCCTTTCAACTTGGGAGACACAGATGGGAGTTCTGGGCTCCTGGCTTCAGCCTGGACCTAGCACCAGCCCACTGTACCCATCTAGGGAGTCTAGTAGTGAATGGATGATATCTTCCTTTCACTCCTCCCTTTAAATAATTAAATAACTCTTAGCAAAAACAAACAAGCAAGCAAGCAAACAAAACCAAAACCAAAAAACAACCCCCCAAAACAAAAGGCTACGAAACAAATAAAAAACTATATGTGTGATTGTGAGAGCTCTTAAGTCAACAGCTGAATTGAGCTCCCAGTAAACAGCCCACAACACCCAGCACCATGAGAGTAGCATCTGCATATCCAACCCAGCCAAGCTTTCCCTGGCCGGCAGACTCCCCCACCAGTGGACTGCAACATGGCCTGCCCCAGTGATGACCAACGAGCAAGCCCAGACGTCCCACAAACCATGAGCACTGATACTCAATGTATGTTTTAAGTGGCTGAGCTTTGGAGTGGCCCATTAGGTATCGTTAGATAACTGAAGCTGGCCTTCCTGGAGGCTGTCAGAAGTGGCCAATGTCAACATCCTTACTTTTTCCAAGACCCCACATGCTGCCACTGTAAGTGGCCCAGATAGCTAAAATCAACAGGAGGCAGTTTGAGCAGTCAACGCACTGCAGCAAGAACACAGTGTTAATCCTGCTGCTGTGGGAGAGAGCTTCTTCTCATTACCCTTCTCTACAGGTTGGTTCACTCAGAGTCACATCAGTGTAAGCTCCTACTGCCTGGGACCAAGTTCTGGACTTGATTTCATTCAGTTTAACGAGAGAGGGAAAAACATATTTATTTCACAATGTTTGCGCTCACTGAGAAGGATCCACTGACTTGCGGACTCATGTATTTCTGGCAGCAGGAAAAACTTGATACTGGACCCAAGTGGCTGACAATAATAATGTTGGCTCAGGGTCACTGCTATCTTCTCTGGTCTCAACCCCACTAGGTCTTGTGCGAAGTTGTACAGACAGAAAGCTTACAACAATTAGAATAAGAAAACAGAGAGATTAAATTAAAAGGCCATTATAAGAGTCTATTTAGATTCTCATGACTTTTATTTTAATTCTGTTAAGGCAACCCGGTTCCCTCCCAAGGGAACACCAGGCAATGTCAAGGATGAGCACACTAGTAATGAGGATACAGAAATCAAAATCTGCACATCTGGGTGCAGAGGTTTAACTCTCACATCCAGGACAGAAAGAAATGTCATTAGTGGAGGGACCACGACATCAACAGGCAGAAGGAAACAGCCTTAGGGCCTGGAGGGACAGAGTTGGATGACTTGTCAAACTGGGAAGCCTAAAGAGTGACTGTCTTTATCACACAGTTTGTGTGAATTAGTCCTTCACACTTTCTCCCATAAAGGTGTGTCCATATGTGTCCAAATGATAGTAAGAGGGCAGTGGGACACCTTCCTTTAGAAACTGAAGGAGAGACCTCCAGGGCCTGGGAAAACAGAAATCAGCTTTGACCTTTAGGCCAAGTCGTGAAATCCAAGTTCGATCTGACTGGACACGTAGGAGTAGAAGGGCGTCAACAACGCAGGGGCTCAGCCCAGAGACCACTGCAGCTGGAACCCCAGCCCCATCAGCCAACTCTGCACCAGATCTCTGCCCTTTTGTTTTGATTCCTGATCAAAGGGATGCTGACCAATCTTAGGCAGGGGGTCCAAACACTTCTAAATGCTAGAAGCACATGGGAAGCTTAAGAAGCAAGCAAGTAAACAAACAAAATGTCAATTGAATCAGAATCTCTAAGCTGGGATTCAAGCACAAGATTTTTCATGAAGTCCCTTAGGTATCCCACATTGAGCAAAGCCTTTCTAGTGTCATTCTCTTCTGATCTTCCACGTGGTCTCCAAGCCCGTACCACCCCAGCTTGTCCTAGGCTTGTTTTATCCCAAAACATTTCCTTGAGTCCAGGGTTTTCAATTTTGGATCCTAAGAACGACAGTTCCATATTACACTCTCTCATTATTATTCTATTATATTGCCCACATTAGTACACTATGTTTTACTCTAGGTTGCCACGACCCATTTCATCTTTCTGTGTATTGATCAATGAAGCTGAAAAGGAATACTTGAATAGAGGAAATAATAGTGATTCTCTCTGTTTTGCTTCATTTTTCTTGGGAGAGCAACTAAACTAGAGTCTCTAGGTGGGCAATGGTTAAATGTGGAAGGAAGAAAAACTCAGGGAATTTGAGTCAACTGAAAATATGACAAAGTTAGTGACTGCTGTGTAGGCTGTAATTTACCAACCTGTCAAAAACTTCTTACAGAACAACTTCCTTACAGAAACTGGCTGGCGGGCCTATAACTAGGTACTAAGAAGGCTTAGTTTCTTTTTGTTCCTACCTTTTCAATAGCTTATTCTATTACATACAATGTTCTCTGCTTGTTCTGCTTTTCCTTAAAACATTCACGTATCCTGTAGTGAAGCCAGTAACACTTGAGTTTCTTTTTCTTACTTATCCAGGTCTGCCTAAAGATAAGGTCAACCGAATCAGATCCACTAATGACATTTCTATCCTAACCATTGGAACCCTGAAATGTGCTACCTTACTTGGAAAAGGGATTTTCACGTATGTAGTTCAGCTACAGACCTTGAGACAGAAACATAGTCTTAGATTATACTAGTGGGCCAAATGAGCAAGGAATGAATCTTTAACCTAGTACACTCAGAAATGCAGAGTGCAGCCCTGTGAACACCTTCATGTCAGCCCAGCAAGCTGCAGCTCAGACTCCTGCACTGCACAATTGTACTCTAAGTTTCTGTTGTCTCGGCAGCTAACCCTCTGGTCACTTTCTGCACTGACAATGGGAGAGTAATGCAAGAGGACACTCCACGATGCCCTAGAGGTTGAGAAAATCTGACAGAAACCCGAAGCCAACGCCAAATTCTGCATTTCTCTTCTCCCGTCTGCTCCATGTTGACCTCTACAGTGTGGACAATCCCCAGTGCCTAAAAAAGAGTGGGGGGAGTGGAATAAAATTTGAGAGCTGTTCTCCAAGCCAAGGCAAGGAAGTGAGCATCGACTGACAATGCAAATAGAGTGACAGGACATCTTTGGTGATCTTATTTCTCTCCTCTTAAGCCATCTGAATAAGGCTGCATGGCAGGTATGTGTCAGAGGTGGCCTGACTGGGACCTACACTACCTGTGGAATCTGTGGAGGGTCTTTGCGGGAGTCATGGACACATATAAAAAAACACCCAGCATGTGTAGGTTTATTGAACATCACAATGTTAGCCTGTACTCTACAAGGTGCTTTATCTATGTCATTTTTATTCTTCACAGCAATGCCAGAAAACCAAGTTTCAGGTGTCTCTCCTACTGCAGAGCAACTGAGGCCCAGGCAGGTGCAAAGATGTAAAGGCCGCACACAGAGTAAGATCCAACCGATTCCAGAGTAGTCAAGAATGAAAGTTATGGCATTTTAGATTTTAAATTGCTCTTGTTTTTCACAGTTTTTTTAAATTGATTACATTGCATTATGTACACAGTTTTATAGAACTGGGATTACCCCATCCCCTCCCCAAATCCTCCCCCCATGGTGGATTCCTCCACCTTGTTGCATTACCACAGTTCAAGATCAGTTGAGATTCTTTCATTGCAAGTATATACCAAGTATAGATTCCAGCATCTTATTGTCCAGAAAAATTCAACGGCTTGTTGGAGAGACCATCTCTGGTCTGAAGGTAGAGCCGGCTGAGTATCATCCCCATCAATTAAAAGCCCCAACCTAACATCAGCAACAATTTACAATGTTATGGAATTAAATTGCTCTTTAAAAATACATCCCAACATCTTTATTCTGAATTTACAGAGACAAAATACAATTTTGCCTGCCTAAGCAGACCTGTGTTGCATTCATTTTACCCCTACTGTAAGAGAATAACATCATTTAGGGGCAATTACTATATGTCAAGCAGGGTTTTGTATTTTGTTTATTATTCCTCATTCTTGCAATAATTATATTTTCCAAAGGAGGAAACTTAAATTCAGAAAGGATAAGGCACTTTCCCAAAGTCAACAAACTAGTAAATCACAGAGGCAAATTTTGGTCCTTGCCAGCCTTTTTCCAACACAGCATTACCTCCAAGAACCTATGGTTATGCGCCTGTGAATTTGGCTGGTATGAATTCCCTGCTACAATCTCTTAATTCTGGGAGAACTGACAGACAACTGACAGCTTTGGAACCTCCTCAGCCTCACTTCCTACATTAACAACACCAAAGTTTACCCATTCTGTGAGGTTCCAGTGGAAACAATCAGACAACCAAGGTTCTTGATCCTTTTTCCCTGCACAACATTTGTGGGGGGAAAGTCACAGCCTTAAAATTGCTACTGAGAACGGTGTGAAGAAAAGCAAGCAAACTTACGCGGTATATTCTATGTGGTTCGGTCAGTGACTAGCAGGCTTTTACATCCTCCAGAATTAATGGATGGAATATCTGGATAGGATTGCAAGCGTAGCACAGTCATCAGAGCTTTCCCAACACATACTGCAGGTGTTGTATATCTTCTCTGAATACATGGGAAATGTTATACCACTGCATACAACATGCAGCATTCTGTTTCCAGAACCAAGAGTTTCTCCTGCCAACCACTAGGATCTTGCTAATTGATACACTGTGGTTTTTGGCCAGCCAGTGACTTATTTCCATAATGTCAGTTGGTGGCTTAGTACATTTTATTTTCTATGGTTTGCTTGCACAGTTCACTCTGTTTAAAGCCAACTTACTGAACACAGCGTTTAGTGCGAATTGCTTGGTGGAGCAACGACAATTCAACTTCTGTATAGAGGCCAATTATTTCGTGATATTAATTTTATTGCATTCGACTGATATGGTAGAAAGATGGGAAGAAAAACAACCTGTATGCTGACTCCAACCCTTTAGCAAAGGCACAAGGAAGGAAGCCATAACATGGACAGGACAATGGAGGCTTTTACACAGTCATGGAGCAGGCTGCAGAGTTAGTTACTAGCAAGAGTAACAGGCTACCTAGGATTCTGGACAGGCGACATTTCTTGTGGCAGATTGGTTTGCTTACATAAATACAAGACCCCAGAAGTCCTTTATTTACAGCCAAGTGTGACCTGCACCTGATGATCTTGTACATGTGGGTACTTTATTTTCATATTTCCTAAAGAGCCCAAGGCACCCCTTTCTAATAGACACAGGGAAATTAAATAGCCAGAAACACTATTCTCTTCAAGTTAACATTTTGAAAATGTTATTCTAAATATCATAAGATTTATGGGATTAAGGAAAGCTCTTGTCTTCTCAAAAATTAATGTTTATCAACATAATGAAATTCATACTGAATGAACAAGATTTGGAAGAAAAGTCATGTCCAATGAAACTGGCATTTTTTAAGCTGAACTGCGTGTAATTTTCAGTGCTGTGAATTTTTGGTATGATAACCTTGACTCGTCCTAACAGCTTAAAAAAATAAATCTTCATTATGTCTCCTGAAATCAGACACCCATCTGTGCATTATTACAGCGGTTGTAGAGAAAACATTTGGAAGAGTTGGTTTAACAAAAACAAAAAATCTTTCTTGGCTACACGGAACTCCCCGACTGCAAATAAGCAGAAAGGATGGCGTCTTGGAACACACAGACACTGGAAAGAACTCAGAACCCTGCTAGTGAGGAAACCAACCTGGGAAAGGCTCCACACACTAGAATAACACTGCTGAGAGAAGAGTGAGCAGCAGTCAGCTATGGAGGAACAACAGCCAGAGATGCAGGCACATCCTTCACGGTGTTGGCATGAGGCAGTGATGAAGAGATGATAACCAGGGAAGGAGAGGCCATGCCAGTGATGTGCTAAAACAGCCACGAGATGTAGAGAGACAGTATTACAGCCTTGTCCTTTCCCAGAATCCAAGTTATGGGGTACAGGTAGGGATCCAGACTCAGTCTCGATACGCAGAATGAGACACAGCTTACTTTGCCTCCCTGACACTTACTCTCTCTTCTTAGGTCACAGAGCCCAAGGCTTTCTTCTGTGGGATCACAAACAGGACATGCAAGGCACCCAGATCCAACTAGTGCAGAAGAAATAAACCATGACCGGGCCTGCCCATGGACAGACCCTAAGAAGGCAGAAATAGGAACTCCCTAGGCTCTGTTACGTAGTGCAGGAAAGGCTCAACTGGCTGCTGGAGTGCCACTATAGCACAAGAGCCTCAGATCCAGATATTAGGCTCGGGTCATTTCTTACTCACTAACATAATTGTGTGAGAAACTTTTTTTCTGGGTTTTGATTTGGGTGAGTAAAAGGCCTATGAACTGCTGACCAAGTAAACATTTTCTCCAGATTAGCTGGTGTGACTTTACATCTCCTTTGAGCAAATCTAGAAAGGAAAATGGAGCCTCATGCACACACTGGTATCCTCCTCCCAGCTATGGGCATACTGTTTGCAACACTAACTTAACATCTTGGAGGTACAGCAAAGTAAAGAGCATTTGAGCTGAGTCCAAGGTGACACTGATGCTAACCATTGAAGTTCCGCTATGTTCAGTGACTGAACCTAGCCCGATCTAGCACATGGCATATGAGAACCGATCAGTGCTAGCTCAAGCATGTGGGTGGGCAGCTGAAAGGGAGAGAAATAATCCACATTACTTGTGAAAATGTATTATTTCTTTATTTAAGAGGTAGAGAGAGAGAGAGAGAGAGAGAGAGAGAGAGAGAGAGAGAGAGAGAGAAACAGAGATTATTGAGTGTTTCACACTCAAATGCCCACAACAGCAAGGGCTAAGACAGGCTGGGGCCAGAACCCAGGGACTCAGGCCAAATCTCTCACGTGGGCAGGAGGAAATCAGCTCCTGGGACAACCATCTTCTGTCTCCCCAGCTTGCTCGTCCCTAAAGTCCGCAATAAGCTTAAATTGATTGCTAGAGCCAGGAATCAAACTCATGCACCTTTATATGAAAAGCAGGCATCTTAAGTGGCATCTTAACCGTATACTTAACCTTTTACTCAAATGTCCATTATATATTGGTCTGTGAATTTATGATACCAAACCTACCAGAAAAAATCTAGTTATCATATTAAGAAATCCTGCCCTAGAATAGAAAAGCTAAAATAAACAAAGCAAGAGTAAGGGATAGAGAGAAATCAAAACCAAGAGCTGATGATATCAATCGCCCTTTCCATAATCCTACATATATTTAGGAGTCTTCAGTAGTTAGGGGTCAAAATTTACTTTTTTTTTTGAGTTGTCCTGGGTTTGGAGCAAAATGTTTTAAAGTTGTATTATTTTATTTATTTGAAAGACAGAATGACAGAGAGGGAGAGACAGAATGACATCTTCCAACTGTTGATTCGCTCCCCAAATGGTTGCAACAGCCGGGGCTGATCCAGAGCAAAGTCAAGAGCCAGGAGTTCCACACGTCTCCCAAAGGGGTGGCACAGATCCAAGCATTTGGGTCAAAGCACAAAGCAGCAGAGACTCAAACTGGCACTGCTATATGGCATGCTGGCAGTGCAGACAGTGGCTTAACCTGCTGTTGAGCACTGCACTATATCTTTTTCTAACCACAGAGTCCTATTTTCTTGTGATTTATCAAAAGCATTTTGAAAGGCTTTCTTGAAGCTTTCAAGAATAAAGATTTTTCAACTGTGTCAGTTATTTATCTGCCCACTTTCCTCCCCCATCTTCCATGGGAGCTGACAAACCACATGTGGGGATTCCTGCTCAAGAGATTGAGTGGGTCCAGCAGCCACATTGGAGGATTAAATGAAGAGTGAACTCTCCCTAAAGTTCACACACTGAATAAGGAAATGGGAAAGAATCCCAGAACCAGCTTCTCAGCTCTGCTTCCGTCACAAATGGAAACTCTAAATGGGGTCTGCAAAAGAGAGGCTGTGGATTGTCACCAAGCGACATCATTCTCATATATCAGAAGGTGGGCTACTGAAGGCCGTCCTAAGGAACACAGGGTTATGTAGAAAGGCCGAAGTATTCCGGGATATGTGGTAACTACAGTCCTGGTCTTGTTAACCTCAGCGTATAATACTCTGTACCATCTCAAGTCTCATGCAGGGTTCCCTCTTTAAGCCCTCTACATGTCATTATGAAATCTGGAGTGAATACCTTCTGAGCTTGACTTTTCCTCTAAATCCCAGTTACTTCCACACCACAATCGTGACCATTGCTTGGCTATTTGGACCAAAAATCAACTGCTGATGAAGTCAATACTGTGGCGTATCATGTTAAGTTACTGAGTGTGTCAGCAGCATCCTATATCGAAGTGCCAGTTTGAATCCTGGCTGCTCTGCTTCTGGTCCAGCTCTTGGACAGTGCACCTGGAAAAGCAGCAGATAATGTCCAAGTACCTGGGCCCTTGATATCCACATGGGGGACCAGGGTGGAGTTCCTGTACCTTGGCTTGCTTCAAGAAAGCCCACATCTGTCTTGTTGCAGAGTATTTGGGCGAATGAACACAGAATGTAAGCTTCTCTCTCTCTCTCTCTCGTAAACTAACATTTTAAAAAATAAGAATAAATTTGCCCTCAGATTTTTGTAGCATATATAGCATTACGATGTTGATTCCAAACTGCCAAAATTCACAGCAGCACAGTTACTGTTCTTATGAGTCCTCTAATCCTCACTGTTTCTATTTATTATACCAAACACCTTCCATGAGGCTTTTCCCACCTTTTCTGTCTCTCCTGAGGTTCCTTCAGGAGCTCTATCTGCAAGAACACAGACAGCTCCAACAGTGTGTGGAGCTCAGCCAGAGTGCAAGCCATCTCAGCTGCAGACACCCGGATATATGTGCTCAAAGGTCTATTTGCAGAGGCAGACATGATGGGGAAGGAAAAATCAGAAAAACAAACAAAAGCCTTGTTTGAAAATGATGTTTTGTGTATTATGTTTTTGCTTCAAGGTGGGCAAATACTTTGTCCCAAATATCATACTGCTGTTTCTGGTGAATTGCTGGAAATGCTCCCTGCAAGGCCTGGAAGCAAGCTCTCTATTTGTACGGAAACCTCAGCTTGACACTACAGTGATCTGCAGACAGACAAGAACTGACCCAGAAAATATGGAAGAG
The DNA here is from genome assembly GCF_030435755.1 of Ochotona princeps. Classification (NCBI taxonomy): domain Eukaryota; kingdom Metazoa; phylum Chordata; class Mammalia; order Lagomorpha; family Ochotonidae; genus Ochotona; species Ochotona princeps. The sequence continues at coordinate 10,270,073 of NC_080844.1, read as the reverse complement.
AGGGGGAATGAGAAGGGAAGTATAGAACCAAACAGAGAAATCAGACACAGAACTCTTGTTCCCTAGGTCCTGGAAGGAAAGTGCCCGGCGTATGACAAAATCGGTGTTTCTGTTAATACGATGAATGTCTTCCCTTCCCCAGCGCAGCACTCACACTCCTTGTGTCTCTCACAGCTCTTGTCTTTCCCTGTTACAATTCTATTACTTCCTTTCCTCGTTGCATGGAGACTCCACCTCTTGGTCCAATGCCATTCCTGCCCCTACAGAGCACAAGTGAGAAGGGCAGTGAGTACCCCAATACAAACATCAGCAGAGTCAGCAGAGAAGGCTTGCCCTGCTTGCTCATAAGAACCATAGTTGTGCTTCCAGCATGTTCTCTGCAGCTGCTTCCAACCTCCTGTGACAGCCACAATGGCTCCAATGCTTTGCTGCCTTTCCAAAGCTTCCATTGTTAAATATGATTCTCTCCATGCGCCTCTGCCTAACATTTGTCACAGGAGTCCCAGGCCCAAGATCTGGCAGCATTATTTCTTCTCACCTTCAACAGGTGCAACCACCTATTTGTGAACTAGCCTTGCACAAACCCTGAATACACACTGTCCACTGCTCCCAAGCAAAGGAACCAGTTACAACCCCATGTGGGTCACCCTCCTGCTTCACTGCTCTGTAGCTACCATTACTCCTGCTCTCACCTGAATGAATTCTGCACATCCTGCCTCCAAGGCAGCTCCTTACGTTTACACTCTGTTGAGGATCTGCCCATTCAGTGAAGGGGCATCAGAACTCCATTATGATGAGGAGAATGTGTCCCTCAAGGAAACGCAAAGCAGAGGAGTATCAAGGGCTGACAGGCTCAATTGGAAAACTCTGGAGAGTTAAAGGATGATGGAATGATGGATTTGCTACTGCTCAGATGGGGGAATAGTTGGTGACAAGATTTTACTGCAACAACTAAAGTCGGCATTCCTCTTAATTGTGAATTTCTCAATGCAACGAAATGAGCTTTTCTCAGGGCTTAAAACAGTAGATCTCAAACCATAATGTGCACCAGAATCTCACTGGGCTGTACTCTCAGCATTTGATTCAATAGGTTTGGGGTGGAAGCTGAGACTGGTTTCTCCTGCAAGTTCCCATGTGACCCTGATGCTGTCTGTCCTTGTAAAACTCTAATGGCTTGATTTCTGGAGAAACAGGAGGGAGAAACTATGATTAGGATGAGAAAATGGCATAGAACTATCCAGAAAACAGTCATGGTGTCCTCAAACATCACTGAGTGTGAGAGAGAAATCCAGCTTGCATGACATCTGCTTGTGGGACTAGTAATGGAGTTGGAGCTAATTGGTATGGGTTGTGCCACCCTCCCCTGCTGGCCATCCAAGGGAGAGACCTGCAGACCCTGAGAACTCAGATATTGATGCAAAGTTCTGGACCACCTTCAGTTTCCAAAGCAGGAATCGTGGTTTAATAGCTTTGCTGAGGAGGCAGGGGACAAGGGGCTTTGCATCCTTCCCAGGCCCAGGGCACTGATATCTAGTTCTCGCTAGTATCATTTCCAATGGAGTCAAGCTCAGAGGTTGTATTCTCTGTGAGCCACTTGTGCACATTTTTTACAACATGCAGCACTTTTTTAGTGCTAGTCTTGCATCCATTTGCTCTTTTTTCTTCCTCTGAATTAGGGGAGGGATGCCTTGTGGATGACAGTAGATACTAACACACAGCCTTCCCACCATTTACTGTTCAGTGTAATCACAGGAGCTTTCGGGCAACCAGCTGCAACCGTGCTCCCAGCCTCCTGTGCTTAACATTAAGGAGATAAAGCAGGGTCAAGCATGTCCATGTGTTACAGTCCCCAGTTCAATGAACAGTGTTGCTCAAGGGAAATGGTAGTTAGTGAACACAAGCCTGGTATCTTTCCTTGAACGATGCGTAAGCCTGGATGTGTGAAGCACATGGGTAAGGGGCTGATGGTTGGAGACACATAAAGTGTAAACTGCAAGCTAAAACAAGGAAAGTCAATGAAGTAAACATTCCTCTATTAAAAATGGAGGCACTGATCTTTGTTTCCTACGCTCAAATTATTAGAAGGTCAGAATTGCTTCATAGGTATTTAATTGTTTCAAAGACCACAGCTGAATGGTCTACTTTAGGTCGATTTAACTTCTAAAAAGGTTTGCTTAGTTGAAAAGTGCAGTGATACTGTGAGAAAGAGCCAGAGATGGGGGGAGAGAGACAGAGAGAGAATCCTCTATGTGCTTTTTACTTTCCAAATGGCTACCACAGCCAGCACCAGATAGCAGCCAGGCCTGGGCCAGGCTGAAGCTCTGAGCATGGTATACTCTCCCGCATGGGTGCCAGGGACTCAATACTTGGGACATCATTCTTTAATTTCCTTGACACATTATCCCCTTAGCCCCAATCTAGCCCCCATACCAGCTACAATGGCTTCTCAATCTGAAGGGGACTAATGCATACCTTGATATGGGATGCCCGCAGCCTAATTAATGGCTTAAGCCACCAGCCACAATGCCAATTCAGTTAGATGCACTTTCACCAAGCATCTGTAAAGGTCTGCGGCAGATACTACTAACACACAGCTGCAAGCAACCAGTTCCTGTCCTCAAGCTGCATATGTTTGCCATCTTAGGTAAGGCCTGCCCTGCAGATCAGCATTCATGCTTGATGGGACAGTGCTGTATTTGAGAGCATAGGCTGAGGTGTCACAAACACCAGGGGTAAAGCTTAACTCTGCAGCTCCCCACTTTGAGAGATTTGATTGATGTCGCCAGATCAAAATTTCCCCACCTTTAAAGTAGGGACAATAATTCCTCCTAACAGGCTGTTAAAGGATCGATGCCAAAATGCTTGCACAGCACTGCACACTGGGAAGTAGATGAAGGGTCTTTTCTTTCCTGGCTCCTCTGTTCTCAGGCACCTGCCTAAGATGCTGTATTGGAACAGGGAGACTAGCAGTTGCAAGTCTTAGGTCTCACGTCACTGCCCCCTGACAACCGACTTGAGTGCCACAGTAAAGGGCTTAAGGGTTTCACTGCCAAGGCAGCATGGATGCTGCTCCAGTCTGAGGCTATAGCTGGGCTATTGCTGCGAGAATTTCTCGGGTCTAACTAAGGCTTCCTTTATCCCTCTGCCTTCCCCATGTCCGTGCATCCCTATTCGTTTACCACTCAGTCAGATGTAGCCTATGGAACTATTGACATGCCTACTCTTTTTTTCATTTCATTTTAGATGAGTATTGCTTCTGCAGGACCCATACTCAGTTCTGATTCACCCCTTCTCTTGTGACTTCCTGTCTACTTCTTAATTTATTTGAACACATCCCAAGACATATGAACACCTTGTTCTATCTCGACTTCAGATAAAACAAGACTAGCAAGTTCATTTGGCTCTGAGTCAACTGAAAATGGGAAGTTCACATGGGAGGACACATAGGTGCACTCAAGGCAACACAGACCTCTGCGACTTCTTTTGAATCTTGGTCCCTATTCCCATCCAGACAATGTAATACCATCAAAATACACATCTTTCTAGTACCACTGCTCTATCCTTCCAAGGAAATCTAGAAGTTTAAGACAAGCATTAGGGTGAACAAGCTCAGGGACCTTGGCCTTCCCCTTCAGTTTGAGAAGCCATTGTAGCTGGTATGGGGGCTAGGTTGGGGCTAAGGCAGGGGTGTGGGTTGAAACCACTTGGGTAAGTATGCTATACGGCAGAACAGGGGACAGTGGGATATGGGTGGCTAGGCAAGGGAGACAGTAGAGGCACAGGGATCTTTCGAGAAGCAAGAAGAGTAGGCAAAACCCCAGGACAATGCTTCAGGATTGGGGAATAGGGTAGCTTGCATAGCAGGGGGCTTCATAGAAGACAGGGGACCAGAGCAGTCAACCAGAAAGCAGAGCCAAAGAGGAATGGTGGGGCTTACTGTGTGTGGTGGGGTGAGGAATGGCAAGGAGGTAGAAAAGAAGTGACATAAAGATGAGCTGGAGAGAGAAGGTATAGACAAAGGAACTCAGCTTTCCTGACATGTTTAATGGGGATTGGGAGGGAATACAGTGTCATGAAAAAGAAGGTAGTGGGTCTGGCATGGTGGTCTAGTGGATAAATTCCTCACTTTGCATGTACCAGGATCCCATATGGGTGCCATTAAATGTCCCAGCTGCTCCACTTTACGTTCAGCTCCCTGCTTGTGGCCTGGAAAAGCAGTCAAGGACAGCCAAAAGCCTTGGGACCCTGCACCAGCATGAGAGACCTGGAAGAGGCTTTGGGCTCCTGGCTTCACATTGGCATAGCTCTGGCTGCTTCGGCTGCTTGGGGGAGTGAACCAGCAGATGGAAGATCTTCTCTGTCTCTCCTGTTCTCTGTGTATCTGACTTTCCAACAACAACAACAACAACAACAACAAAACAAAATAAATGTTTAAAGAAAGAAAAAGAGAAGGTAGCAAGATACAGGGGGACCTGGGGCGTCAAGCAGGAGGGCATCTAAGGCGTCCCCAGGGTGCGTAAGAGGGGTTCCATGGTGGAGGAGGATGGAGAGGCCTGCAATTGTGGAGGGAATTGGAGGCTTCTGGGAAAAGCACTGGAGACCAACCCAAGAGGCAGGCATGGCTGCAGAGGTGGAGCACCATCTGGGTGGTGTTTAGAGGAGCCCTGGGGCTCATGTGCGGCCCAAGCAGAAGCAGGCTAAGCTGGGCCTAGACCATGGCATAGGGGAAGGGGCAGACTGGGCAAGTCCCAGAGGTCCGGAGGGCCCAGAGTGTGGGACAGAGAGGTTGAGATGAAAAGAAGGAAATTGACTTGGAAACCGGTGTTTCTTGACGTACAGAAGGTATGGAAGGCAAGTGACAGGATGCAGCTCAGAGCTCTGATCGGGACCAGGAGGAGGACTCAGGAACAAGGGTGGGTTGTCCTCTGGACCTGCAGAGTCCAGTGGGAGGAACCTGAAGCAAATCCATGGAATCTGGCAGACCTGGGCTGAAGTCCGAGTTTTTATTTTGGAGGAGAGGTTGATTTAAGACATAGGGTAACACGCTGTGAGAAAAGAGAAAGGAAGTGAGAAAGTGATGGTTCTAACTTCTCTCCCCTCTGCAGTTACTGCTTAGTATGCCACTGTGGTCACTCCACCTTGGCCTTCCTCTCTAGAGCTAATGCGTCACTTGCCCTGCTCAAGGCTTCTCACGCTTCCCCCTCCACTGTGGGATACTCATCAGTGCTAGCCAGTTCTTCTACATGTGCACCATGCAGCAGGAGAAGGAGACCCTGGCCCCTACTACAGCTACAGCTGCCAGGAGTGCACCAATGTCTTTGCCTGTCCTCTGTGACTGCAGAGACACCATGTGTCACAAGCGGCACCCATGGTGAGGCACTGCTGCCCTCCAGCCACCTGTTGCAGCACTCCATGATGCCCTGTGTTCATGGCTGTGCACCTGCTGGCTCCATCCACCGGTCCTGTGAAGCTTCCAGGTCAGGAGCACTTCATGCACACACACTGTCTTCACTGACAAGGGCTGTTTCCTTGTCTATTTAGCAGAACAAGTCTCTTGCCCTCCCATTTCTAGTTATATAACACAGGCCCAGGCACTGCCAATCCAGCTCTGCTCTGAAACCTTCTGCAAGTAACATGATGTCTCTGATCCTAATTTTTCTGCTTTGAAGTGGTGAACTGTGACTGGCCCTATTGGAAGAAATGACAGGACAGGGTCATTGTGTAATCATTTCTGTATCTCCCCTACTCTGCCATGACCACCCATATTTTGCTCAATAAACATCCTGTACTCTAAAAGTAAGTAAAATAAGTAGTTACTGACTTCTACAGGGCAACTTTTACATTCTGATGGTACACTTCAACATTATCAGGTGTCTAGACAGCTCCAAAGGTGTATTTCTACAGTAAGTCTTTGATTAGAAGGAGTTGAACTGGTTGCTGTTGATTTGCAAGGTATATGGATCAAAAGTTTAGTGTAAATCTCTTCCAGAAACAGCCTACAGATCTGGGTACCTCAAAAGAGAATGGAGGTGGTCCTGGAAAAGTTTGGGGATCACAGACCTCTGAAAATGGGGTTATTTTTTTTTGGAAGATTCTATCGAGAGATCTGTCAGCTTCATAGAGATTTGAATGTCCAGGGACAAGAGCTAAACTCAGAAATGCATTATCAGGACATTCCAAAAGTTCAGGCAAAGATAATGAGTGGTTAAGCCACAGATGGTATGAGCAAAGAAGGAAAACCCCTGGGAAACGCCATTGCTTTGATGATGGAACCAGAAGACTTTTTTGGTGAACTAATTAGCAAAGGTTTAAGTCAGTGAGGAGTGCCAGAGATTTTTGTCTTGAGGATCTGACATAATGCAGTTGCTTGTTACTGCTATGAGGAAGTTTGGAGAAATAAAGAAGAAATTAGGTGTTTCGTTTCAGAGGTATTGATTTTCTATGATATGTTAAGTAACCAAACTGAGATGCAGTGTTGGTGATTGAATGGACTGGGGTTGGAGGACATGTGAGCATGCGCCTCCTGCTGTTGCTGCCGAGGCAGGCACCTGCACTCCCTTGAAGCTTCACAAATCTCCTCTATCCAGGTGTGCTAATTTTGCTCACCACTGCAGCCAAGGTCAAAGGCATTGTTTAAATAAATTCATTTTATTATGGTGCGGCTTATTATTTTCACTAATTAAAAAGTTGACATAAGAAGAAAGGAACTGTTTTTCAAACTACCCAGATCAAATTACTTCACATTAACTGAACCATTTTTTCTTCTGCCCTTCATACATATTTTCCATGTTTGTAACCTTAGGAAGCTCAGAAAGTTGAACTTTGTCTTTTACTGAATATCCTACCACAAGACTGCTTTTCTTTCTTAAGAGTTCTTAAAATACCATATTAACAGATTTATGAAATGGCATCATGTCAGGGTAGTATAATTTTTAAAGAATTTTTCTATTGTTGAATAGTCAAGTTGATCTCTTTTTCAAATATTCTTCTGTAATCATATATTATACAGAGTGCGTTCAATGTGCCAGTCATTTTTTTTAACAACTCTCTTTGTTAACAGATTAGATCTTCCCCAAAATTCAGGCAGCTTCACAATCACACACATGAAGAAACCACGTCAGAGTTAGGTCACAGTTTAGTCACATTGCTTGCCAAGGCCACTTGGTTGTTGAGAGAGACATGTGGAGTTCCAGAACATTGATCTCAGTGCACCTGCTAAAACACCACACCCTTCTTCCAGCTGCCACAAACCTATTGTGCAAATACAAGGTTTGCATCCTGCAAGTTACTGCCTTGGAGTAAATTCATAAAGCTTAAAATTGCTAGCTCAATAAAAATGTGAAGGTCTTTATGTCTCTCACTAAAAATTTCTACCATGCTACTGAAAGGAGTTTTTTCCACTTCAAGCCTCACCAAAAATGAATAATCATGTCAATAAGACCATATATCAGCCAACTTCAAGTTCTACTACCATATTTCTTATTTTACTTTTTAAAAAGCTACAAAATTACTTCTCCAGGTACTGCACATTGCCAAATCTTTGAATAATAAAAATGACAGACACATTCCAATCAAGTCTTTGCTAATTGTAGATGTTCCTTTCTGTTCATATTCTTTGCACTGCAAACCACTGTGTTCTCAACAGTACACATGCCTTTGAATAAGCTCTTTATCTTTTTCCTTAACTTGTCATATCTGATGCAAACATATCCTTTTCCTTTCTTTCTTACTATGTTCTGCTATACAGAAGTTCGCTCTTTTTTGCTTTGACAATCTATGTAACTGTTAGAGCCTACTGCACTGTTTGCAGGATGACGGTGGTGGGAAATTTAGTAACAAGGCAGGTTTCGGCACTCAAAGACATTTCTTCGTTTGAAACACAAGATATCTGTACTATTCATGGATAAATGCTCATTCTCAGATAACTGCAGTCACAGCCACAGGCAGGTAACCTAGTGGTCATGACATCAGCCAAATGCCCACATCTCACCCTGAAGTACCAGAATTTGAATCCCAGCTCTGCTCCGGATTTCAGCTTTCAGTTGATGTACATCCCAGGAGGCCCCAGGGAATCACTCAAGTAGTTGGGTCCCTGCTACCCATGTGGGAAACCTGGATTGATTTCCAACACTCAGGCGTTAGGCCAGTCCTACCTGTTTACTGAACCAGTAGATAAGATCAGTAACTCCTCACCCACAATCAACGACCCAGTAGCCTTGATTTTTTTTTCTTTAAAGTTCAAAGAATACTCCTCTTTCAAACCTTTCCTACAAGTGATACTTAAATATGTTCTCTTAACAGGCAAATGTAATATCACCCACAAAAACTGAAGGGAAATGTGAAGAACATCCTAGTAAAATAATAACAAAAGACTAAATCAAACAATGAACAATCCATTGCTAAAATTACAGGACCAAATTAGCACCTCTTCATACTAACTCTGAATGTAAATGGTCTAAACTCATTGATCAAACTTCATAGGTTAATAGACTCGATCAAAACAAAATCTATATGTTTGCTTACAGGAGACACGCCTCATAAATAAAGATCGGCAGAAAGTGTATCTCATGGATTTTGATGTTTTTGTTTTTATTTTCATTTTTTCAAAACAGTTTTTTTCTCATTAAATTTCTCACTGACTCACAGGTCATAAAGTAGCACCATTTTCTTCAAGAAAGTTCTTTTTTCTTTTTCATTTCATCAGCGACAGCAGTCATTCTGTAACATGTTATTTAACTTCATGACATCGTAAACTTCTATTTTTCTTCTTGTTGATTTGGTTTTGTGGCTTTTCATTTAAGGGGATGTATAGTAACTGTGTATTGGAGACTATCATGTCCAAATGTGAGGATACAACGCAGTATGCATTTCTACTTCCAGATCAAAGATGGACTCCCAATGAAACTCTTACCTATGACTTGACAATAGGATGCTGAACTCTTTGCCATTGTCCATGCCTGTAATGATGGACTTAAGATTGTTTATGAAGAGCTATATTAGTGTAATAATATAGGGGAAATCAGTTGGGGCAGAGAGGTTTTGGGGAGTGGGTAAGGGAAATCCCAGGGCCTAAGGAATTTTTTTAAATAAAATTGACTTTAAGTAAATGCATCTATAAAACAGAAATAAAGTGGATCTCTCTCCCTGGAAAAAAAAATGAATGAATGAATGCATGAATGAATGAATGATTGAATCACCAGTCAGGAAAAAGGAAGTCTCTTCCTTTATGAGGACTAACCCTTTGAGACGCAAATGAAAGAAACTCAGGTTGGGTGGTGAAATCCAAGAGCACATCACCAGGTGGAGATGAGGGACTCTCAGAAGTTCTCAATTTCCCTGACTTGGCTCAATTACTCCTTCCTCCAGAATCTGCACAGGCAGGCTCCTGGTCGCTGATGCTCTCTGTGTTGCCCGGTCCCTGCCTGCAGCCTCAGATACTGTGTGAAGAAACCTCCCCTCTATACTGACACCTCAGCAAGGCTCCAATGTCCAGGGGCCATGTGTTACGTCCCCCAGTTCTAGAGGCTTGGGGTCCTAGGACTAGTGTAAGTTGTTGGTCACTTCTAGCTCTGTGCTCCTTCTCCAAGAGCCTTCAACGTTATCAACAGATCTGGAGAAAATAAAAATAAAAATTATTTCCCCTGAGCAATTCCCAAAAGAGGATTTTCTGTGTTTTAAGAGCCTTTGGCATTTGCAAGCTCTCCTCCAGCAATTTTGTAAAACACTCATAAGATCAAACAGTCTCTTATTCTTTTTCAAAATCCTCCAATCCCATGATCAAACAGGGTTGGGTTCTAAAAGAGGGTGAAGAAGAAGAGGGTCTCGCTGAGACCATCAGACTCAGCTGGTTCCCGGCTGTGCCCTGCATCAACCCCAGACCATGATACCCACACACTCTGTGCTGTGGGGGCATGCAGACAGAGGCAGCCAGGGGGCAGGGGGCAGATCTGGGTACAGGGATTCATTGGAATTCCACCCACGCCAGCCCCAAACAAGCTGCCCTTTACTGCCTGAGGTTTTCAGAGGATGCAGGTGGTGAAGGATTAAACAGTGAATAACTATTTATTATTCCAAACCCAGGGCCATGGCGGATGGGCTGGAAAGGTGCCCTGGCTCCCTGGTCCTCAGAGAGGCCTGTGGGTCTAGGCAGTGGGCACGTCTGTGATTTGGGATTTGTTTTGCCTTCATTGTGAGTTGAACAGCCAACAATCCCAATCCCCGGGTGGTTACTATTGATTTATGATGGCTGTGAAACAACAGGCTGAGGCCACAGAGTGAATGCCAACTCAGTGGCATATATTTCTGCCAGGTGGAATAGAACTCCGCATGCAGACTTGGCAGGTTCCCAATTAAGTCCTTGATGGTGATGAACTTAGTCACTTTTCAGATTTTGGAGGCTTGTGAATAGTCTGCACCCCTGGATTTGCCTTTATTCCTGCCTAGTGTGAATTATGGAGCCTCCAAAGAACACCCCCTCCCTCAGCCCACCTTCTCTTCTGATTCCCAGGGATTCCATACACTTTGCTTTGGCAAGAATTGTGTTCTCTTTTCTAAGTTCCCCTCTTCTACTCAAAAATATACCCAAGAAGACAGGGAAATTTTCTGTGTCCTTGTATCTTCCAATGCCAGAATTTCACGTTTATCTGTGCAACTCTGAGTGTGTTGTTTCCTAATCTACCATCCACTGAGTGCTCCTCCATGGCCTTCAAGGTTCAGGTCAGGGGTCATGCACCTGCCCGTGAGGTCACCACAGGGTCGCCGCAAATGGCCTACACCTTGCTCTACACAAGTCCCTTCATCATGTTATTAACCATACAGAGTGCTACCATTTCACGCTTGAGAAACACCTTTCCCACTGCGAACCACTAGAAGGGTAAATCAAAGACTATTTATCCTTGAGTCTTCACATGTGGTGAGAGCAGAGAAGGCGGCTGTTCCATCACACTACGGTTAAACATAAATATGTAAATTTCAGAAAGACTTGCCTGCTATTGGCCAGTTACCCAATCCTTATGTCCAAACTGCTTCACTGATACTCCAATTCTGAAATTAATATATACTGAAATAATGGTCCTAATTGCCCAGGATGTAAAACATTTGGATCTGAAAACACTATCATCTTAAAACTTGACATCTAAATAGCGTTTGCTGAGGCATGCCATATGATGCAGAAGTTTGTGGCCAGTAAGTGACTTACCCTCTTCCTGAGCGTTCCTGCCTTTTAAACAGCATCCTTTTTAAAAACAATTATTTCCCCAGTAGTAAAGAAGTATCCACATTCTAAATCTACTCACACATTAGAAAAGATTATTACAACTGCCAAGAGTCCAGCACAATAGTGTTTGAGCTTTCTGGGCACCGTCCTGACATATTACATCCAACCCAGTAAAAGGAAAATAAAGCTTTCATAAAGCTTACATAACACCCTGAGGACTCATTATGTTTTCTTTTCACAATTTTTTATTTAGTGACTGATTTTCATTTGATTTTAAAGGCAGAAAGAGAGAGAGAGCTCCCATTCACGGATTCATTCTCCAATTGTCCTCAAATGTTGCATAGATAGAAGTCACATCCCTGGAGCCCAAGCATTTGAGCCAATCACCCGCTGCCTCCCAGTGTGCAAATCAGTAGGACACTGGGATCTAGGGCAGTGCCACGACTTAAACCCACACTCTAACACTGGATGCAGGCCTCCCAAGTGGTGGCCTTACCTGCTGTGCCAAATACAGCATGCCAAATGCCCTTCCTGATGCCTTCTAATACATTCCTTTCAATCCACTGTATTCTTATGTATTTAAGAGACAGAAACAGAGACAGAGAGATCCCATGTGTAGGTTCACTCCCCAGATACTCCCAATGGCTCTGGAACCGGTGAGACACCTGGAGCCATCAGTGATGCTCATTGGGCTCTTTATTGGCAGGCGTCAGGAGCCAGAGCTGCAGTGTTCACTGGAGGAATGTGTGGATGGCAATGGGGGAGAAGAGGGCTGTGAGCAGCGGGTGAACGAGGTGGCTGGGCTGTTGGCCTTTCCCGGGTAGGAGGTGGGAGGCAGGTCCAGGTTCAGGTGCTAAAGGAGGGAGGGAGGGGGCGCTGAGCTTGCGCTGCAGCAGCTCAGGGTAAGGATCCATGCAGGCCAGGCGGCTCTGCTGCAGGGTGATGGCCTCAGCTGGGTGCTTGCAGTTCTCCGAGCTGCACTGCCACGTGAGATTTGTGTTTGTGGTTAACCAGGAACTGAGGGCATAATCACAATGTCAGTCACCTCTATTTCATTTCTGTTTATAGAAAAGGTGGGGTTAGAGAAAGAGACACAGAGAGGGAATAAAGGAGGCCTTCCTTCCACTGGTTTAATGCCCACATTAAATGGGAATGCTGGGGTGAAGGCAGGCCAACTCCAGGATCAAGGAAATCCATCTGGGAGCTCCAGGAGGGCCAGGGTGGCAGTGGTCCAAACATTTGGGCCACCTTACCCTGCATTCCCAGGCCCGTTAGCGGGGATCTGGAAAGTTAAGTATGTTGGACTTGAATTAATATTCATGTGAGATGCCAGCATCATAGGCCACAGCTCAATCCACTACACCAGAACATTGGGCTCTGTATTTTATTTTTTAAAACAATACCTATTGTGAATCCAAAAGGATTCACCAATATGAATTGCATGGCTCTGAGGACATATGTGGTTGTGTGAGATGTTATCACTGGGGAAGGGGAAAGTACAGAAGAGCTATCCATTTCAGTTGTACAGTGCAATGTCATCCTACACTAAAAACAAGAGCATTTAAAACAAACAAACAAACAAACAAAAAGGCTATGGATGTGGGATTGGCTCTATGATGCACTAATGAGTTCCCTAATGATGCTGTAAGCATTGATCCCTCAAAGTGAGCTCATATAGATCTACTTATTTACTCATGTACTTCATCCATGAATAGCCATTTTTAAAAAACTACATACAGAACATAAACAGGAACAAGCTGAACACCTCAGAAAGACAGATGTAGAAAAATCATAAAAAATAACTAAGACATTGCTCAAAGTAAAAAAAAAAACATTCCAGAAACAGAGATGTTTAATAGATGCAGTATTATATTGAATATCTGAATAATGCATGAATTTGATTTTATTCTAATAAGACTGACCAGTTTTGAGGGGGACTTGATGAACTGATTCCAGAGTTCACCAGGGCAAATTAAAGTAAAGGGGATTCCTGATGAAGATCTGCAAGCAGAGTCAGCAGGTGGAACCACGGATGTGCCACAGCCATGCGCACTGGCTTGCCCAAGCATATGGCTCAAATGTCAGGAATTCTATAATCTTAGTGAGGTCACAGTCGTAGCTCCATAACACTGGGAAATTAAATCGTGCTCGGCACTTCACGGAAAGAACATCACACAAAACTTCCTTGTATCAAATTCACAGAAAATATACGAGAACAAGTAAACTAAATAATAAATATTCACAGAGCTATTTCAAAATACACAATAAACATTTGTACTATCTATTTTTATATCTGGGTTTGGAAAATATATTAAATTTTGAATTAATAAAAGAAAAATACAGATGATGCTACTTTAAAATGCACAAATTTGGGCCTGGTGTTGTGAAGCAGAGAGTTAAGTCAACACCTGCAATGACAGCATCCCCTATGGGCACAGGTGTCACACTTCCAATCCAGTCCCCTGCTAAGAAGTGCCTGAGAAAGCACAGGAATAGTCCAGGTAGTTGGACTCCTGCTACTCGTGTTGGAAACCTAGATGCAGTTCTTGGCTCCTGACTTTGACCTGAACAGACTGAGTCATTACAGTATTTTGTGAGTTAACCAGTAGATGTAAGGTATTGCTCTTTCCCTGCTTCTGGCTCCACCCTTTCCTTTGTAACTAACTCTACTTTGCAAAACAAACAAAAAACCTTAAAAATGTATAGATGCTATATATACCCCTTTTTATGTGTTTAAAAACCCTTGGACTATAATTTAAAAATCAGAAATATATTTACAACAGAAATGAGAAAAAGGTACAATAATCTTAGCATATATTTATTTTCATAAGGAAAAAATAAATTCTTTTAAAAGACTATTTTTTGGAAAGGCAGAATTGTAGAGAGAAGAGAGACAGAAAGATCTCCCATCTGTTCCTAACAGTCAGATTGAGCTCATCCATAGCCAGGAGCTCCCTAGGACTCTCCCACATGGGTGCAGGGGCCCAAGGACTTGAGCCATTTTCTGCTGCTTTCCCAGGCCACAAGCAGGGAGATGGATGGGAACTAGAGCTGCCAGGACATGAACCAGTGCCCATGTGGGATTCTGGCACTGGCAAGGCAGAGAGTTAGTCAACCGAGCCATCACACTGGGCCAAAAAACTGAAATTCTAATAGATAAATTGAAAAACACCATAAAAAGAGAATTTGCAAGAGTCTAATGCAATGCAAGTAACAAATGGAAACTCTTGAGTTCAGCATAACCTTTGAGATATATGAATTCCACATTTGACACTGTGTTCACTGAATAATGTATCTTCTCTTTTTCATTATCATCACATCTTGAAATTTGATAATTCTCCACTGTTGCCAAAAACATCAGCTCCCCTGCTTCTTCTCTGGCTCAACGCCTACAGCTCTCATTCTTAGGATTACACAGGGATGTTACAGCTACTGAATAGCATGGGTTTTTGCCTCTTATCCACATTCCTTCTCTAAAGCATCTTCTACCAATCCCCTTAATTCCTGAATGACCCCATATACATCCTTCCCAGATCTCTAATGAGACATCTGCACTTTCCTTTCCACTTGGTGCTCAACAGCCCACACAGTGCCCCATCCATTCCTTCCATCATAGCATCTGACTTACTGACCATTCCATATTGTTAAGGTCCTCTGTCTCCATCTTTCTTCTCATCCAGTTTAGAGTCCACAGACCACTAGTATCTCAGAGAATGAAGGAAACTTCCAATATTTTTTCTTCCTTCTACCAAATCACCTGGCAGAACTTTAACCATGGCATAAGCTATCACTTTCTCCATGCCCAGACATAGCCAAGCAAAACGAATAGAAGTTACACAGTAGACAAGCTAACAGCACTACAAGCACATGGTCACCAACTACAACTGACTGACTGACAGCTCAGGTATTCTATTTTTTTCTTCTTTTTAAGGGACAAATATTCAGAATTCACAAAGAGCTTCAGAAACTCAGTGACAGCAAAACAAACAACCCTGTGAAGAAATGGACAAAGGAAATGAACAGACATTTTTCAAAAGAACAAATTCAAATGGAATATGAAAAAATACCCAGACTCCCAAGCTGTCAGTGAAATACAAATGAAAACCACACTGAGGTTCCACCTTACTCCAGTGAGACTGGCCTACATTCAGAACTCTACTAACAATACCTGCTGGCATGGATGTGGGAAGAAAGGTACCCTACTTTACTGCTGATGGGAGTATAGGCTAGTACAACCACTATGGAAGTCAGTATGGGGAATGCTCAGAGATTTGCAAATAAATCTGCCACATGAACCAGCTATCGTACTTCTGGGAATATATCCAAAGGAAATGAAGTATGTATATTATTGAAAATGGTTTTGTAAATCCTATATCTACAGCTGCACAATACAATAGCAAAGACATGGAAATGACCTAGACGTCCATCCAAAGAGGAGTGGAATACTACTCAACCATTAAAAAGAATGAAATTCTGCCATTTGCAATCAAATGGTCCCAGCTAGGGACCATTATGGTCAGTGAAACAATTTAATCCCAAAAGGACAAATATCATAAGTTCGCTATCATATAAGGCAACTTTCATGCAAAATACAAGATCAATAGCCTTTTCCACACTGTTTTGCCATATCTCAGGGGGTTTGATATTTTTGTTTCTATTTGTATTCAAACACTTTTTTGTTTTTCTTATTAATTTCCTCACTGACTCATAGGTCACACAGTAACACTGTTTGCCTCGGGAAGTTCTTTGAGTTTCTTTTTCATTTCTTCAATGACACATTGGTCAATCAAAATAACATTTTATTTAACTTCATGTTGTGGTAAATTCTCTATATTTGTTTCTGTTCCTGATTTTGTTTTATGGCTTTTAGTTTAAGGGAATGTATAGTAACTGTGTAGTAGAGACTACCACATACTGATGAGAATATACAGTGCAGTATGCATCTCCACTTCCAAATCAAAAATGGACTCCCAATGAAACCGCTGAACGTATCTTGACAACAGGATGTTGGACTCTGCCATTGTCCATGCCTACAATGTAAAGATACACTTAAATAGCAGAATTATGGACTTATGATTGATCTTGAAAGACTATACTACTGTACTGATTTGGGGGAAATTATCGGGGTGGTGGGCATTTAGGGAGGGGGGAAAGGGTAATCCAGGAGCCTATGGAATAATAAAATACATAAATAAATGAACTGAATTTTTTTACATATGTTTTCATTTTATTTGGGGGTGAGAAGAGGTGGGCAGGAGATATCGCATCTAATGGCTTATTCTCCAAATGCCTGCAGCATGCAGGATTGGACCAGGTCATGTTAAACCAAGAGCCAGGGACTCAATTCAAATCTCCCACATGAGCGGCAGGAACTCAAGTACTTTTTCCATAACCTGATGCCTCCCAGGGTACGTGTTATCAAGAAGTTCGCATCAAAGGCAGAGACAGGACTCTTACAGGCCGGTGGACTGTCTCCCAGACACTTCAGTATGTGATGGTCCAAGCAGTGTGTTAACTGCTATTATCAAATGCTCATCCATAATTATATGTTCCTGTTTTCTTGAGTATCTTAATATTGTTCAAATACCTCATCTTTTTCTTACCCTCCTCAAGAGTCAACCACCTCACTTCACTCTTTGCTTAGACTATTTCAGCTGCACGAGGTAACTCTCTCAAGTCCCCACAATCAATAACATAAACCTGTCTACAAATACACCTGCCCCTCCTTTTTCACATCTAACACTGTTTGTCCATGACTATTAGCACAACTCCTACATTTAACTTTAAAAGGGGATGGCAATCCTCTTCCAGATCCCTGATTCCACTTTAGAAAGCTTTATCCTTGGGTACTTTGTTTTGTGTACCATTTTGACTAAGATCTTCTCCAGATAGCATCACTGATCAACTAACATAGATGAGTTTGTCCTTTTCCCTGGGATGGATTTGCCTCAGAGACTTATGTGTTTCATTAGGTGGTCTTGAGGTCTAAAGAAGTGAAGTGCTAGACTGGGCTAGAGTCAAGCAACAAGAAGGTCTTGAGAAGAGAGCTCTCAAGCTTCCTTAAGTCCCCAAAAGTTGTCATATCGATGCCTTCTGTGAATCATAAACTTGAATTATCTTGACAAAACCATTACTCCTAAGAGGTCTTAAGAAAGCAGTGACAGGAGCAGCTGAAGTATTACAACAATAAACATGACATGGAGTAACAACCATTGAAGACTGGATGTTGGCTACAATAAACTTTTTCTACTTAAAAAAAGATGGTTTGTTTATTTATTTATTTTGAAGTCAGGTTGCAAAGAGAGAACAAGACACATAGATCTTTTCTCACTGATTCATTCTCAAGATGGCCGCAGAGACCATGCTAGGGTGAGCCTGGAACTAGAAGCTGCATTCCCATCTCCAACATGGGAAGCAGGAACCTAAACACTACATCCGTCTTCCACTGCTTTTCCTAGGCACATTAGCAGGGAGTTTGTTCAGAAGTGGAACAGATAGAATATATATTAATGCTCCTAAGGGATGCTGGTTTGTAGTCAGTGGATTCATCTACTATTCCACAATGCTGGTCCCTATCTATCATTTTTCCTTTTGTGGTCATGACTGAACATGTTTAATGTTTAATTATTGTTTCGGAAAACGATCAATAATATTTGCAAGGTTTCTTACTGGAACTCAAGGCAGCTGCTTACGCGTGATTAGCCAAACTGAGTCTGTTGCTTCGTTTGATTTCAGTATTGAGTGCACAATGATTTGATTACTGCTAAATCATAGGAAAGTTTAATGAAATTTAGTAAATTAGCAACCAAAGTTCCATTTATACTTTACTTTCCGACAGAGGCGAGAAATCCTCTGTTTCCAAAGGCATAATGTCTACAGTGCCAGGTGTGCCACATTACAGCTTTACCTTTCAAGTTCTGCTTAGGCATAAAACTCTGCTTGTTGGACTCTAGCATCCATTGCCAACAGGATTGCTCCAACTACTGCATGAAGAGTGCCAGCACCACATCCAGAGTGGTATTTTCCCTAATTACCTGTCGTACGTGATCTACCAGTAAACTGCAGAAGTTATGTGCTTGGTATAGAAGTTTCCGTAAATAAACTCTAGGTTCTAGTCAGTTAGACTTAGATAATCAGGAGGCATCTTGTCATCAGGTACAGGAAAGATGGTTGTTGGATAAAGCTTACCATAGGGAGAAAAAATAGCAGTCTTCAAATGGCCCATGTAAAATAGCGCTTACAAATGCATAAATTCCAGAATGTCTACATCAAAACAAGTTTATATTTTAAGTCCATCTTACAGGAGCCTTTTGAAGCATGTTTGTATAAGAAGTTTGGCCAAAATCTCACAGTAAGTGAGTCTGCTTGCAGAAAGCTGTTGCATATAGCGAGAGCTGAATACAGCTCCTATAGCTTCAGGAAAGGACACAGTTACGAAGGGCCTACGACCACCTGCCTGAGGATGTAAAGTCATTAGGGCTGATGCAGTTCTCCCTTACCTACGGGAATCCTTAGCTACTGAACCTAACGGTTGGCTGTAACACCTAAACTAGCCTGTGTTGATCCCCATGTTTCTAGTAAGGAATGCCAATGTGTTTCTTTCCCTTTAGTGTACACCAAAGAAGAAAATGAGTACCCAAAGGAAAGAGAGCATAGACGTCCTTTTAACTGATAGATTATACCGGCATTCAGTTTTGAGTCTGGGGCCCGGCACAATAGCATAGTGGCTAAAGTCCTTACCTTGAACATGCTGCGATCCCATATGGGCCCTGGTTCTAATCCCAGCATCCCCGCTTCCCATCTAGCTCCCTGCCTGTGGCCTGAGAATGCAGTCCAGGACGGCCCAAAGCCTTGGGACCCTGCACCCGCGTGGGAGACCCAGACAAGGCTCCTGGCTCCTGACTTTGGACTGGCTCAGCTCCAGCCGCTGCAGCCGCTTGGGGAGTGAACGATGGAATGGAAGATCTTCCTCCCTGTCTCTCCTCCTCTCTGTATATCCACCTTTCCAATAAAAATAATAAATCTTTAAAAAATTAGCTTTTTTTTTTTTTTTAGTCTGGGGAATCTGGTTTGTTAGATTTCAGAGAGGGGGTTTAAGGGATAAACTTTCAAAGAAAGATTAGGTATCCCATTTCGACAGTCCTCCTGCAGGGAACCAAAACCCCTGTAATCACCCCTTGTCTGAGGTTGAGAAGAATTTACTATGTCTTTCATTCTGTCAGGATCTAAGTGCAGTTCTTGGTTTGATATGAAGTTTCCTAAATCTTCCTTGGTAAATTGGAGGTTTTCACTGAGAACTTTGCAGTTTTTGTTTGCCGGAAGTTAAGAAGATGAACACTGTCATGTTCACACACTCCTTTAGGAAAGGGACGAACAGGAGGTCACTGAGATATTATGAGCGTCAGTCCTGGGGGAAAGAAATGTCCTTTCAAGCTTCCTTCAGTATCTGTGGACGTAAGAGGGCTTTTCAGTAGATCACCACGGCACTTCCATCCAGGTAGACCCACAGCGTTGTCTTCCCTGTAGGAGGTATACAAAAATCACCTCTCATCCTTCATGGGCTTGAACAAGATCTGTCACTGAAAAATTCATCCATTTATTCTGTGGGATAAAAGGTATACTATCTGGAATAACAAAGTGCCAAGGAATGCCATGTTATTGTTCACATTTAGGTTTGTGCAAATCTCCATCCATTAGGTTCCACTAGAGTAAGGCTAGGATCACTCTAGGGACTGGTGCAGGACACTGTAAGCTCTTTGTTTTTTTACTCTTCTATAGTTGATTTAATTCCTGCAAGGAATGGGAGCTTAGTGGGCAATCTCTGATACAAGGAGGGAGCAAATTTGGGGCAACTGGAATCTTCATCAGTGTGGTTGGAAGCACTTGTCCAGTGTCTGCTATGGACTGAGCCCAGAGTTCCTCAAAAACTGTAAGTACCACATCTTCAGCAGGTTTATTCTTTAGGTTAAGGGGGGAAAATGGACAAAATTGTAAAAGAAAAAAAATTCCACTATTTTCAGTTAAAATGGAGGGTGAGTCAATTTCAAGAATTAACTCCTCTTTGGGGAAACAGAAGTCATAGTATGATATCACTCTAGGCCACTTGTGAGTAAATGAACTGGGGCTGAGGGAAATCATAAAAAGAAATAACTGTTTTGAAGAGGATCTAGTTGAAAAAGTAAAGATAACAGTTTAAAAACTGCTACAGGTGTATCAGAAGCTCCTACGATGAGGATCTTTCCAGTCCTCTGAGAAAGGGGCTGCCAGAGGCTTGTGGGGGGACGCACAGAGAGTGCAGAATCTTCTTCAGCAAGGATCTTCCATCTGATCTTTGGGGAGTTTCACACAAAAGAGGAAGAGGAAGATCAGAAGGATTCCCTGTGCCTCCTTGGAGCACCCTCAGTCCACAGAGGATAAGGAAATCAGTTTATCAGGGAGTTGTTCAGCTCATTTCAATTGTATGAAAAATGTCTCCAGTCTCCACGCTTTCTGTAGTAATGGAAAACCTTTTGAAGACTGGGTTTTTGATGTCAGATGATCAGGTTCTGCTAGGAAGGATAGAAAATGGTTGAAATTGTGTTTCCTTTGCCTCTACCTTCATTGGTTGGTCAGTTTAACTAAATGGAAGGTGAACACTTTCATGATGAAGGTGAGGTTTTTGAAGCAGAATTGCAAGATCTTCAATGAAACCATTTACCGATGCAAAACTACAGCATGTTTCGATAGATATAACAGCTGAGTGGGCCCATCTTCCTCACTGCATGTTTGGTGAATGCCGAAGGAATGGTTCCATATAAAGCCGTGGCTCTTTTTTCCCCCCTAATGAGTGACATACTGATTGCAGGTTCCTTAGAGGACTGATTCAAACTACTTTGTCATCCAGCAGTGTGCCTGAGTTTGGTCAAAGGGAAACATCTTAATTGAGAAAGGTCAGGGAAATGAGGTTCATAAGTTTGTGTAAAAATTTGAAATTCTTCAATTTACAAGCTTGGGGGACTATTCAGCTGCAGTCCTAGTGCAGTCTTCATCCAGGGGGTATTGGAAATGTCTTAGGGGCTGCTCTGGTTATTGGGATGGAACTTAAAAGAGTGACTTTGTGTTATATTGGGACTCTTAATTGACTGTGATGATATTCTACCAGCTCTAACTTCGGACCAGAAATGGTCTCCCCAAGAAACTGTTCAACCCATCTGGACAATAAGTAGCTGGACTCCATGCTTAGTATATTTTTGCAAGGAAAGAATCTTGATTGAATTTGAACTGTAATGCTGCATCAAGGTGGAGGAATCCACCAGGGGGGAGGGGAGGGGGAGGGGTTGTGGGATTCCCAGAGCCTATGAAACTGTCACATAATGCTAAATATTAATAAAAATAAAAATTAAAAAAAAAGAGTGAGTTTGGACTAGGTTTTGCAGAAACAAGGGACAGACAGGAAGCTTCAGTGTTAGAAGAACAGAAGTTTCTGCTAGTTAGAACAACTCTAGTGTTCCTTCCTTTCTCCAAGGAAGGTTAAGATTTTCCATACATTCTGGCCTCCACCAACACACCACCCTACAGATTTCAACCCCCATCTGCCTTCCACATCCAATACCCCTTCAGAAACGCAGGTGTAGCACCTGCAGGTGTGTAACTGTGATGACCTCCTAGGGGTTTTGTTTTTGTGGTCCCTCTTTCCTGGTTGCTCTCACCCAGCAGTTTGAGCCAGACTTGTCCCTGAGAATAGCCTTCCCTTGGTTAGCACACCGAACCTCTAATCAGGCTCCCTCTTTCTCCAGGCTTTATTTCTCCAACTGACCATCACACATTGAACCCTCTAAGACTTCACTGCAAGCTCATTTTCCACCTCACTCTACACACCTTCCTGAGTCAGTGATCAATTTGTATGATGCAAGAGAGCATGCACAGAGCACTAGCCACACCAGTGACCACTACTTGCTTTCCACCACCCTATCCCTCATCTGGGTCTTAGCACATCTCCTCCACTGATTAACTTCCCCAAGCCTTTTTTTCCCCCCTAAGATTTATTTACTTTTTATTGGAAAGATAGATTTAAAGAGAGAAAGAGAGGCAGAGAAAGATCTGTTGGTTAACTCTCCAAATGATTGCAGTGGCCTGGGCTGAGACAATCAAATCAGGAGACAAGAGCTTTTCCTGTGTCTCCCTTGGAGTTGCAGGATACTAACACTTTGGGTCTTCCTCCACTGCTTTCCCAGGCCACAAGCAGAAAGCAGGATGGGAAGTGGAGCTGCCAGGACACAAACTGGCACCCACAGGGAATGCTGCACTTGGAGGTGGAGGATTAGCCAGTGGAGCTAGTGAGCTCCAGCCCCAGACTTCCCATGCTTCAATTACTCACAGCAAATTCTGTACCTTCAAATCTGAACATCAATCTCTTTCCCCAACTTTACTCCTCCTCCAGTGTTCATAAACACCAATCCCCTTGTCTGTGCTAGAAGCTTATAAACTGAAAAAAAGCATACTTTAACATACGGCATCTCTCTTCCTTCACCTTTCAGAGACAATCAATTTCCATCCCTGCCTCATGAGGACCACGTATCATTTTTTCTTCCTTTCTCTGTATCTGCAACTACTTCAGCTCAACCTACCTATCCCCCCACAGACACATCTCAAGAGCCAACTTTCTCACCTCTCTTCAAGCTATTCACAAAACTTAGCCTCAACTCTCTTTCTGGAACACTCATCAGTTGATGTTAACATGAAACACAAAGTCCTGTAGCTGCTTCCACCTATTCTTAGGGTAAGGCTCTTGCCCTCCTTAGCCTCAGCCCAGACTTAACAGATTCCCTTTTTATTTCCCACAATGGCTATCTCTGGCTGCCTCAGAAAGCCATGCCCTTTTCCTCTTTAAACACTCACACATCTTACCTCTACTACTTGGCACTCCCATACCTGCACTGACTTTAAGGCCCATCCAGACTAGGTCGGTGCTCCACCTTAATCTCTCCTAGCAGCACTTATTTGTCCTGATCGCATGAAGGGGTTGTGTTTACTTCCCATTTACATTGGCCCCAGAGGCAGGAAGCTCCCTAGGAGAGAGGCTCTCACCTTTATCTCAGAGCCCAGCACAATGTCTAGCACACAGTGCGCTCAGTTAAATGCGCTGTGTGAATTAACACACTCTCACCTACACAATGCAGAACAAATCTCCCCAAGAATTTACAACGCTGTCAAGGCTTCAGTGAAATATGCCCAACCACATACTACTCTTGGAAATATGATTTGTCACAACCCTCTGAGAAAATAACTTTACATGATGCCATTCCAAGTGTTACTTCTGAACTGGTAATTCCATTCAAAAGAAATAAGCTTAAGCACTCACAGAAAAGCTTGTGCGCAGATGTTTCTTGCCTCATTATTTATAATACTGAGAAATTATAAACAACATACATATAAAACAATATTTAAGTAAATTAAGGCTTAGTAGAATATTATTTCGCCATTTCAATTATGTGGAAAGGGGTTTGCAATAACTGGGCAATGCTTATTTTCTGGTGTGTACAATTAAATAGTACACAAAATTACACAGACAGAATGAACTTAACTACATAAAATGCGTATGTAGAAAAAGAATAAATCTGTTAATAAATGACAAGCACCATTAGATTAATAATAATGGCAGTAACATAAACAACCAGCACTCATGGGGCATTGCCTGTGTTCTGGCCGCTCTCTTGTTTTATACACACAAATGTATTGAATGCTCACAACAACTCTACTATTTTAGTTAGGTCACTATCATTGCGTTTTTAAGATGAAGAGACTAAGTCTCAGAAAAAGGCTAAATAGCTTGTCAATAACCACTAACAATGCATAAGGACAGAGTCAGAACACTTTTTTAAAAGATTTATGTTATTTTTAGTTGAAAGGCAGATGTACAGAGAGGAAGATCTTCTGTCTGTTGATTCATTCTCCAAGTGGCCGCAACGGCTGGAGCTGAGCTGATATGAAGCCAGGAGTCTGGGGCCTCTTCTGGGTTTTCCACGTGGGTGCAGGGTCCAAAGGCTTTGGGCTGTCCTTGACTGCTCTCCCAGGGAGCTGGATGGGAAATGGGGCTGCTGGGATTAGAACCAGCACCCACATGGGGTCCTGATGTGTGCAAGGTGAGGACTTAAGCCTCTGGGCTACCACGCTGGGCCCTGCATGCTGGGTTTTAATAACTTTTTACTCAGGTGTTCAAACTAGAATCAAACACTGCCAGTCATCCAAGTGAATGGTAGAAGATTGGGTAATTATAAGCAACTAACTTTCTCACTTTCTGGAAGGAGCCAACGTGCAGGAGGATGAAATATAGACACAAGTGAAGGAGAAGGACTCTGGCAACAAGCAAACCTGTTTCTATTTCATCTGGAACCAGCTACATCCTGCCCTCCCCACAGGCTCCCTCAATAAATTACATCCAGACCTTGCCCAAGCAGTCATATTCTGGCACTTTTGATGTGAATATTTGCCACAACAGCATTGTTATCAGCAAGCCTCAATTTCTTCTCTGTCTACAGGATAGTTACCAGGAATAAATTCTGTTCATAAAAAAATGTTATTACAACAGGGTTTTTTGTTTGGAGATTTCAAGTCGTCCAAAGAGCTTCCTGGAGACACTTTAATTGGACAACTACATCAATTCATCAACTCAGGTCTCAGCCACCTAAAATTAAAAAAATCAAAGCGAAACCTACAGCAACAAGAAATCATTATGGTGGGTTATCCAGTGCCTTTCTATAAATAAACACCACAGGATTTAAAGAATTAACTAAATTGATAATAACATGATACTAAGTTCATGTAGTATACCAAGTTGATATAGAACCACTTTAGGAGTAAGGAATGGGGGCACTAAGAGAGCAAATGACATTTTGGAGGGCACTCAGATGTTAAGTGGTTGAGGATGGAGGGAAAAGGTAGGTCATTTCAAAACCAAAACATGGGCACCTGTCAGCAAGAGTTGGAACTGGGTCGGACCAGTGCAGGCCATGATGCGGATCTGATGGCAAAGGCCAAGACGGGAATGGGCTATGTGGAACTGGGTTACAGCAAACATTGGCATGCACAAGACCTGTGGCTGGGAGCAGGCCTGGTTGGGGAGCTAAGGTGACCCCTTGGCTTGGTTGTGGTTCCCACGGCTAAGCACGAGAGCCAGAATGGGGGGAACACAGGCTGGGCTTGACATGGCTGCAGTGTTCCTTGGAATGGATGTGGACTGAGTGGGGTATGCCAAACTGTGCTAGACTGCAGCATTCACTGATTCTCATGAGAGTCAGGGTGGTGTAGGACGGCCTGGTGTAGGTCTTGGCTCCTGCTGAACTACACGAGAGCTGTTTGTTGCTTGGACCAGGTGTGGCTGAGCTGTAGCACCCAACCGTAAGAATCAGAAAGGGTGTGGGCTGGTTATGCAAGGCCACTGTTTCTGCAAGGACAGAAGGTAGACTATGTCAGCCTTGGCCAAGGACCCAACAGAATACACAGTATCTGCAACTGGGAGGAGACCTGACAGAGGAGCTTGGGGAACTCTTTTGTCATGACATAGTTCCTGAGGTGAGCATAAAAACCAAGGCAGGGAGCAGCCCAGACAAGGCCGGGTTATAATGCTCACCAGCATACATGCGGGTCAGGTCTGGGGGAGGGCCAGGCTGGGCCAGTTCATAATACCCAGTGGCATATCTGAGAACCTGGATGGGGTGTAAGACAGGCTGTGTTGGGCCGCAGTACCAGCTAGTTCACGTTAGGGCAGGACTGGGGGCTGGCTGGGCTGGTCTAGGCTGCAGCACCCACTAGTGTGAGCTTAAAACTAGAAGCAGACTGGGCCCAGCCAGATTATAGCACTTGCTGGCACATGCCAAGGTGAGGTGGACCATGCCAGACTGTGCCATAGTATCTACCAGTACATGTGAGAACAGAGGGAGGGGTGCAAGCTTGGTAGGGACTAGCACAGGCTCCCTGCTGGGCTACTGCTCCCACTAGTGAGTGTGAGAATGAGGACTGGAGGCAGACCAGGCCAGGCAGGGTTACACCTGTTTGCCCTCACGTGAACTGGGTTGGGGAGAGTCAGGCTCGGCTAACCAACTGTATCCACTGGTGCAGGCATGAGCAAGCACAGGTTGGTTAGGCTTTTCTGCAGCAAAGGCTGGCAAGTGCTGGAACTGGGGGTAAATCCTGTTAAGTTAGACTGCAAAACCACCTGGAGAGATCTGGGAGTGGGCCCAGTTGGGAAGCTCTGGGCATGTCTCTGATAGGGTGCAAATGCCATCAGTGAGCATGAGAATCAGGGTTGGGGAGAGCCTGGCTAGACAGGGGGTGGCACTATCCAGCATATGGGCTGGATAGTGTGGTTGGTTGGGTTGAACTAGGCACCAACACCCACTGAGGTGTATGAGAGCTGAATGGGATGTGAGACAGGCTGGACCAGTCTGAGGCACATATTGGCAAGCACAAGAACCAGGGCTGGGGGCGGGCCTAGTGAGAGTTATTGAGAGTCACTCTGACTAGGCAGAAGCTCCCACAGGTATATATGAAGGCAAAGAGTGTGGTGGGCAGGGTTGAACTGGGCCGCAACATCCAATGGGGCTGGAGACAGAACTGACACAACAATTGGAATTACCAGTGTGTGTGTAAACTGATGTGGGTGACAAATTGAGTCAGAGCCTATACTGGCAAGCACATACAAGAGTCAGATTTGTGATCACCTCAGATGAGGTCTTTTTGGGAATCCCTCAACCAAACCACTGAACTCAGAACTCGAACCATGGGGAGAACAGCAGAATCCGTTGATTGACTGTAGAATGTATATTTCAGAAGTAGTCCTCTTCAGTGGAAAAGACAGAGCAGTAGACGGCATGTACATGGAAGATAGGACAGCACAGTGGGGTCTACAGAGGACATCTGGTACCATAGCAGAGGAAGGAGGACAGAACACATTAGTCAACTACCCCAGCCCAATGTTGACAGCAAATATCTGGGCAAATGGAGACACTAACTTGGACTGTGTCAGCCAATGGGCTTTGGAATGATTTCCTCATCTTTGGATTGGTGAGATCGACAGCATTTCAGAACTATTGAACCACTTGAGCAGAATCCTCATTGCATACTCCACATGGAGCACCCTGGGTTGATCTCGGGTAGCCATTCCCCATAACCGGGTACTGAGGCAGTTGGGAGGTTGTGTGTGACTTCTCCCTCTATCTCCCTTACCCCCCAGATACAGAAGGAAGAAAAAAAATGAAAACAAAGGTCTCACACATTCCTATAACCCTTGATCCTTCCCACCCTCATCAATTATGAAAACATCACCAAAAATTTAAAAACAAAATAAACAAACTAGCAAAAACCAAAGCACACCCCCTCCTACCCTGAAAGCCACTCTCATGCATCTATTGAGACCAACCTCAGCAGGGCCATTTCTTGATGTCTCTGTGTTTGGCTCCCAGTGTCGCTTAACCTAAAGGTAAAGTAAGGCTGACTGATCAGCCTTCCTGGGAAGATAACTTCTATCACTGTTGGTCCTGATTGGGCCCACGGCTGCTGCATGTCATCATAATGACTCCAGTTGGAACCATCAGTGTGTGGCGAGGTGTCTCATTGCATCATGAATCAGAGAGCAAACTGAACAAACCACTGTGATGTTTCTCCCTAACCCTGTAGGACCTACTGGCCCTTCTCTGGACCTTGTCTTCCTCCTCCCCTTAACACATTTCCATAGAAGCAGACACCTGTTGATCTAAAACTGCAATTTCAGTGACAATAGGGTCTGCAGGAGGAGGCCTAAAAAGGTAACAAGAAAAGCACAGTTTTTTACCATCAGCTGTGTTAGTGTTGAAGGCAGTGAGGTTTGGTATTTGGAAGTAGAGACTTAAAATAAAAAGGTGATGAATTTGTTTTCACAAGAGATGTGTCCCTGTCCCTGTGAATGGCCAGATGTGTGAGCTTCAGGATTTTCACTGCCTTGTGCTGGTGCCTTGGATTCTGGTTTCCACTGTAGCTCCTTCGTTCCAGCCACATCACTTCCATGCTGAGGATGCATAACCCATCCAGTAAGTGGAACAACCACATGAAGGGCCCACGTGCCTCTTTCCCAATCTTGTTCACCTCCTGGTACTCAGAGTTCACCACCAGAGGGCACATCCCTGCCCATCAAAGAGACAGCCCTGGGTTCAGATTGCAGCTCCTTCCCACATGGCTGGGATGAAAACTGCTCAGAGGAAAGTGGTAGCAGGAAGAGTCTTGGAGACTACAGGGGAGTGGCCATTCCCAGAAAGAACCAGAAGACATGAGACAGCCAGTCCCTCACTCTCCCATCATCTCCCAGGATCTTGATCCATTCTGGGGTGTACTCCAAGGTTCCCTATTTCTAGAATCTCCCCCAAGAAGCCAGAATGGCTTAGATGTCACTGTTGGCTGACTTGGGCTCTGGCTGTTGCCTGACTTGCTGGTCACCAGCCATATGTATGCAATAACATTCTGTCCCTGGGGCCCCACCAGCCCCTCACTTGTGCTGTGCCTCAAAGGTGCCATTCCAAAAGCTCCCCTGGGCTCAGTCTCATGTACACAAAGTCTCGTACTGGGTCACTTAGGAGCTTGGCAGCATCGCCAGCCCCTGAGTCATGGTCTATATGGGTCAGAGACTGCAACACAGCTCCTGCAGGAACTGGAACCAGCCTCAGAAAAATTTAAGGAGAAGGTCAGAACAAGCCAGACTACAGGTATTGCACATGCAGGGCACAAACATAGCCTTCGTTGACACCTGAGACCTCCCAGTGTAAGCTCACTCTCTACTTTCCTTCACTATTTCTCTGCCTTTCTGTCTTCTCTTTAACTCATCTCTCATTCTCTCTCCATTTTGCACTCTCCCTTCCGCCCTTTTCCCCATGTTGCCCCTCTCCTCCCATCACCTGCTCCTTGGTTTTATGTCTTCAGAGCCCCTGGGGTGGCTTCCATCCCACACATCACTCATGCCAGAGCAGTGTCCTGTGCTTCAGGGCCCAGAGATAACCCTGCCCCCAGAAGATCCAGATGGTCACAGGCAACACAGCACAGCACACTAGTGGTGTTCTCTGAGCTGCCAAGATGGGTCCACCCTGAGAAGTTCCCTAGGTGATGACGGCCTGGCTTACAGGAGCCTAGGACGCAGCTTCCATGATCCCCATGTACCCCTCCTACTTAGCACTTCATATGCTCACACAGCTTTCCTCCCTTCCTTGTCCTGTAGCCTGTGGGGAGACTGGCTGGCAGCCTCCCCACAAGCAAGGCAAGAGTCGCATGCACTGTCATTTCCCAAGGGCTCCAAGGAGAGTGTGATTTCGGCAATGGTCTCGGTAATTATTCACGCTGGGCTCACCCACGCAAGAGGCCCACAGCCTGGCCTCCCTTCTCATGGAAATTTATACACAGGCTTGTCTCCCAGCTGATGTATTGAGCTTGAAAATGACCTTCTGCTAGACCTGGAGGGAAAGGCTGCTCATCCCTGGGATCAGGTGCTGCTAATGGTTCTCTGTCAGCACCTAGGGCCTGCCATCCACTAGTCCTGCCTGACTTCCTCATCAGTAACAAGCACAAAGGGAAGAGCGGTGTGATACAATCCCTCAAGCATCTCCACTCACAGTCGTGGAAGTCCAACAGGAAGAGTTGGGGCAAGCACACAAAGCAGAGCTCCCCTCTAAGACTCCAGGCCAGAAATCCTCCTGCCGTGAGGTGTCCTTCCATGGCCTCTTAAGGAACATTTTGTTTAAGACTTACTTATGTAGTTCTTTATTCATTTACAAGGCAGAGTTACAGAGAGAATGGAAGTGTGTGTGTGTGTGTGTGTGTGTGTGTGTGTGTATGTGTGTGTGTGTGACTGAGACAGCGAGAGACAGAATCTTCTATCTTCCATTCACTGGTTCACTCTTCAAATGGCTACAGTAACCAGGTATGGGCCATGCTCAAACCAGAAGCCTAGAAGTCCATCTAGGTCTCTCAGGTCTCTCATGTGGGTGCTAGGGGAAAAAGCACTTGGACCATCATCCACTGTATTCCCAGAAATGTTAGCAATGCATTAAATTGTAAGTGGAGCATCCAGGGATTGAACTGGTGTTCATTAAGGATGTCAGCATTGAAGACAGCAGCTCAACCAACTCAGTACACCACTTTGCCATCCCTAAGACACATATTTTTTTAATTATTATTAATTACATTGTATTATGTGACACAGTTTTATAGGTACTGTGATTCGCCCCCCTCTCCAAACCCTCCCCGCATGGTGGATTCCTCCACCTTGTTGCATTACCACAGTTCAAGTTCAGTTGAGATTCTTTCATTGCAAGCATAAACCAAGCACAGAGTCCAGCATCTTATTGTCCAGATAAGTTCAACGGCCTGTTGGGGAACCATCTCTGGTCTGAAGGTAGAGCCAGCAGAGTATCATCCCAATCAATTAAAAGCCCCAACATAACATCAGCAACAATTTATAACGTTATGGAATTAATTGACATGGTATTGAGTAACCAATATGTTTAAAAAATGCAAGTTCTTAACCACATCCTGTGACTTCTTCATTGACATTTCAATTTTAGTTTATAAACAACTGGGTTCTATACACTTTAAAATGGCTATAGATTACTATTCAGCTGTCTTGTGCCTGTTTTCATTATAGTATTTAACATTTTATAGCTTTGAAGCATAATTTTGCTGAACCTGGCTTTTTTTCGGGTAGTCTAGGCTGGCTTATAACTCTAACAAGACATATGTCAACAGTTTAGGTGCAGAACAGTTTTAGGAGGGGTGTGCAGAGAAATTTTCAATACCCTAGTGAGGAGTAGCTAATCTTTGTGTCCCACCTGCTAAGGTATAAGTGAATCCACGCTGACCGTTTCCTGTGTGATTCTAAGTTTTCCTTGTTGTTCTCTATCTATTCTAGATTTTTTGTTTGTTTGTTTGTTTTGAGGGGTTTCCAGAGCGATCCTGATGATCATTGCCAGAGAGGGTGGGGACCCAAAGTTGGAACTAAGTAAGGACCAGAGAAAGGCTCCCCTCCCTAGTCCCGAAGGGAGTTTACTGTTCTTCTGTTTCTGCGGACTGCTCAGGGCTCTTGGCTGTTGTTCTGATGCCCTTGGATCCTGCGAGGAAGGATTTGGACCTCTTCCATCCCATGTGGTAGATCCAAGCGGGAGTGGATGACCTCAGAGTTCTTGGCCTCCGAAGGCACTCCAATTCCCCATGGTCTCCTTGGCAGCTGGGATGTAATCCTTGGTGCTGGTACTGATAGTCCTTGGTGAGGATCCAGGAGTTTTCAGGGTTGGGATACAAGCCTCCTCCTGTCCCCCTGCTCTGCTCTGGGGTCCCCCTCCCCAGTTCTGTGCATATGACCTCCTGTTAAGAGGTTGTCAGGATCCTTCTTGATTCCCCCTATATGCTAAGACACATCTTGAAAGCCCTTAAAATAAGGCGAACATGTATGTCTTTAACTAAGTGTTTAAACCATTTGTTGGGATGTTTAATACAGAACTTGTAGGATTCCAATAGATAGAAGGTGGCATAAAACATTCATTCTAGAGACTTGGAGATATAACTTGTTCCCTTTTACTTTCACTCTTCGAGCTTTTGTGTAAAAGTTAGGGAAAGGTTACTTTATAAAAGTCTTTTCCTGTCTTATAATTATTGTCATTATCTAAATTACTGGAATAGGTTCAAACAGGAACCTATTTAAAGAGTATTTTACCGCCCTATTTCCCAACACTAGAGGAGACCAGCAGAACAAAAATAATTGAAGAGTAGAAAACTGATTTCTGATTCAATAAGATAGCTATATCCACTCAAACTGCTTTTCTTATTTCAATCTGCTGAACCAAAAAAAAAAAAGTTTTACAGCATTGTGTGCAACAAAAAAATAGGAAAGTTCTCTAGAAATCATTGACAAGTTTATTTTGTTTGCTCTGACAAGCAAGCAGTTTTTCTATCACATGCCACAAAGACTGAGTATACTGAATATTTCCCCTCATATTATGAACAATTTTTAACAGCAATTATCTCAAATACTTATGAACAATGTGTCTCCTAGAAAACATGTTGGTATCAAAATGCCTGCTTCATGATTGGGAACCACATCCCAGGACAAAATTCCCCAGGATGCACTGCTCCCAGAGCAAGGAGGGTGGCTGTGTGCCACTTGACTTCTTGGAGCACAGCACAGATGCCATGCCCAGAGTAGACCACGGGCTCTGTCAAAGTGGATGACGTACAGCACTGAAGAAAGCCTCCATGCTGCTTAGGAATACTCTGTTTTACTGAAATTTTACATATAATCTGGTAAGTGGGTCACATCTGAATCTGGAACATAGTCTGTTCTTGCAAGCTTTCTGCATCCCCCACTGGTCATTGGGCCACCCTCAGCTGGTTCACCTGGGCTGTGTGAGTTTCCTGTCAGTTAGCTGACTTTAGAATCAAGGGCAAAGGCCTCAGCCGGTCTTAAGGGGTAAGAGTTATGTCTCTCTTCCTGGTCTTTGCTTTAATTCGAGTAAGTCTCTTGGACCCAGATTAACCAGACTATGAGACAAGGAAAACTGCTGGGACAAGAATTACATTCCAGAGAACCTTTTTTCAGAATATAACTACCTCTTGCAAAGGACAGGTTAAATAGGGGACATTCTACTGAAAGACTTGACCAGGGGCCCTTGTTGTGACACTGCAGCTGAAGCCATCTATGGGTACTGATTAGAGGCCCCTGCCACCCGTGTGGGACACCCTGATGAAGCTCCTGGCTCCTGGATTTAGGCTGGCCCAGCACTGGCTGTTTTAGACATCTGGAAGTGAGCCAGCGAATGGAAGATACCTCTATCTTCTCTGTCACTCTTCCAAATAAATGAATAAGTCTTTGAAAAGGACTTGACAATGAAATTTACACAAAGTAAAATTAGGTACTAAGCAATGAGCACTTACGTGTTGAGAACTCTGCTGGTCACTTGCAGTATACCATTCTCTACAAATTTCTTAAACGTTATTCCTGTTGTTGATTTTGTTTCATGACTTCTCATTTAAGGGAATGTGTAGTAATGGCGTAATAGTGACTATTGTATTCAGATGTGAAGATACAATGCAGTATGCATCTCTACTTCCAAATCAAAGATGGACTCCCAATGGAACTGTTGGATATATCTTGACAATAAGAAACTAGACTCTGTGCCATGTCTGTACTAGCAACATCACGATACACTTAATGACAGGATGATGGACTTATAACTGCTTATGAGGGACTATCCTGTAATGGTAATATGGGGGTAATATGCAGGGAGGGAATTTAAGAAGAGGACAGGGGAAATCCAAGAGCCTGTGGAATTGTACATAAAATTAAAAATAAAATAGAAGAAAATAAAATAAAATATTTTTCAAGAAATGGATTAATGTATTTGGAAGCTAGAGCAACCTAGGGAGTGAAAGACAGAGATGGAGAGAGATTCTGTTCCACTAACTCATGCCTTTGAACAGCTGCAACAACCATGGTTGGGCCAGGCTAAATCCAGGAACACCATCATGATCTTCCCACTTACGTGGCAGGAGCCCAACTAACTGAGGCTTCATCTGCCTTTTCCAGGCGACTCTCAGGAAGCTGGATCGGAAGCTGAATCCTACTTGATAGTCAAAGGAGTTGAGATCACTAATAAAAGGATGCCCGTCATTAGCCTAGGCAGTTTCTGGAAGTAAAAGGATCAAAGGCTTACGCATCCTGAACCTTTCAGGGGTCCCACAGAGCCCTGTTCACCTCACTAAGGTATCAGGGACCACTGCTTCCAGTCCCAGCATTCATAGAGACAGGCCCCTAGGCATCAACCTTTGCTATTCCAAAGCTTCTGGATCTATCTCACCGCTGCTTTCTGAGCCAGGTTTTTGTTGTTGTTGTTGTTTTGTTTTATGTTTTGTTTTGTTTTGTCTTTATTGTAACTCCAGGCCCTGTGTGTTCCATGAACAATTATCTAACTGACATGTGATTCTGAAACCCAGCTGAATTTGAATCACACATGCTGGTTATGAAACACACATCCCAACATCCCTAGTGAAGTGAGGCTAGGAAAGGACTGAATTGGAATCTGAACTAATGCCTGCTCAGACACCAGGCCTTTACTTGATTATTATTATTATTGTTATTATTACTATCATTGTTTAATAAACCATCATTCACACTCTGAGGAAAGGAGAACCATCAGCACAGCAGGAGAACCACAAAAGAAGCACTTTAAATCTTAGATAAAAATAGATTTGTTCCCATTTGGAGCTGGTGTTCTTTGTTCACAGTGAATGTTAAGAATTCTTGAACACCTAGAGGTGCTCAGAGTCATGGAAGTGGGGTGTGTTTTTGCAGAAAGGCGGTTGAAGCTCCCCTCTGCCATCTTTTTGCAAACACAAAATCAGCTATGAAAAAAAAAAAAAGAGGCTCTGCCATGCAGGGATGCCCCACTCCATCACTACCTGAACTGAGGCTTTTTTCTGGCTACCAATTACTTGAAAACAGTCTGCTCCACCAGAGAAAAATGAGCACAATCCATCTGGAGCTAAAAAGCTTAGCAAAAGGCAGGCACACCTCAAACAATAAGTATCACACAGCTAAAGAAGGCAGAAACGGGTTGAGACATCAAATCAAAGCCCATGGTTAAGCTATTATTGTTAAATTACTACCATCTCAGAGAGAAGCTGTGTGTAGGGGAAGATGTGTCAAATGGAGCACAGATCGGGGAAATCGTGAACAACGTGTACTGATGCTATTCAGTGCTCTCTGGAATCCATAGAACCCATGGTGACCCACTGAAGAAACAGATCAGTAAGAAGGCAGACCTAGTCAGAGACCAGCATGACAGACTGTGCATCTGGAAAGTGACCCCAAACAGAAGGCAGAAAGACACAGCACACTCACAACAAGGCAACTCAAAGATGTCTTATTAGTAATTATTTCCAAAAGTGTAAGCAACACAGAAAGAAATCATAAGTGATAAGTAACACTGCCTCCCCTTCTAGGATTAATGGGGCAAGGAAAGGAAGAATTTATGAGTATCAAGACAGAAAGACAGGTGTGAAAGGGCACATCCCATGAAGAGCTGCCCTCTTCCACCTACAGAGCCAGCCTTGGGCAACCTGGGAGGGAGGCAGTCAAAATTAACTACCGTCTCCCTCTCACAGACATCTCACTGGGGTTCTCCCAGCCAGAAGCTAGTGGAAGAGGCAGCACTTCTCTAGAATCCCTACAGATCATGTTCCCAGGGAAGACAAGGCTGGAGTGAGGTGTACAAGGACAAAGGAAGCCGGTCTGGTTAAGTGCCATGGCAGGGAAGTTCAGCTCAGGCCCTAAGGTTAACTCAAGCCCATCTTCACATTCTATCCTGTGAGTTAGGGCTGCATTGCCATGAGTAAGTTACCCCATTTCCCTACTCTTCATTTCCTCCATTGGTGGCATGACTGTGGTATTACCTACCTTAGAGGTGGCTCTAAAAGGTAAGGGCTGTGTCAGATTCTCATACACTCAGTCTCACAGCCTATTGCATCACTACTGTTGTCCAGATTTCAACAATTGATGGATGAGAGGGTGGTGGCTTCAGAGCATCTCAGCATCTTCTCATTCTGCCCTGGAAGCCCCTGTGGTCCTGAGAGATGCCTAGAGAAGACCACTCTGCCATTCTGGTACATTCATTGCCCTAGAGACTAGGAAGGGTTGATACCCTTGGGATATGCTATGGCTGGTGGGAGAGAAAGGTCAGGGAACAAATACCTCTGTGACTTGGGCAGACATTTCTGAAGCCCAGGCTGCCCACAGGACCTCCAGTGGGTTGAAGATATAGTTGCCACCTACCGTCCGCAGTGTCCTAGCCCTGCTCCCTGGACTTACATCACAAAATAAACAAACTTGGTCAGACAAACTTGCTCTTTCATCTTACTTTGTGATAACCTAGGTCTAAGACAATGTTTGTACTCAGCACAGAGCAGACATATATGGTTCTGAGAGTTGTCGTGGTAAGTCAACACTCAAA